>NW_023330005.1:0-364606 GCF_011100685.1 Canis lupus familiaris | reverse complement strand
ATCGAATCTAATCAAAAATATCGATCGAACAAGAGGCAATCGAATCGAATCGAAAGAATCAAATAAATCGAATCAATTGAAAAGAATCGAATCGAAAAATCGAATCAAAGAATCGAATCGAATCGAAAAGAATCGAATCGAATTGAAAAGAATAGAATCGAATGAATCTCGAAAAGAATCATCGAATCGAATTGAATAGAAAAGAATCGAATATTCGAATCGACACAATCGAAAAAGTCGAAACGAATCGAATCATATCAAAGCGAAAAGATCGATCGAATCAAAAAAAGATCGAATCGAACTGATCGAAAATCGAATCGAACAGTACCGAATCGAATTGATAGATTCGAATCAAATAAAATCGAAAAGAATCTAATTGAAACGAAAAAATCCATCGAATCGAATTGAAAGGATCGAATTGAAAAATCGAAAGAAAGATCGATCGAATTGAAAAGAATTGAATCAAATCGAAAAATCGAATCGAATTGAAAAGAATCGAATCGAACTGAATCAAAAGAATCGAATCGAACTGAATAGAAAAGAATCGAATCGATGTAACAAATTGAATCCAAATCGAATCGAATCAAATCGAAAAGAATCGAGCAATCGAATCGAACGAAAATCGAACTGAAATTCGAATCGAATCGAATCGAATAGAATCGAATAGAATTGAATCGAACGAAAAGAATCTTATCGAATCGAATCGAAAGAATCGAATCGAATCGATGGAAAGATCAAATCGAACCGAATCGAAAAGAACTGAATCGAAAGACGAATCGAAGAGAATCTAATCGAAACGAAAAGAATCAAATCGAATCCAAAGAATAGAATCGAAACGAAAAGCGAATCGAATCGAATCGAAAGAAGCGAATAGAAAAAAATCGATCGAATCGAATCGAAAAGAATCGAATTGAAAAGAATAGAATCGAAAAATTCGAATCGAATCAATCGAAATGAATCGAATCGATTAAATCGGTTGAAAAGATCGAATCAAAAACATCAAAGAGAATCGAACGAATCGAATTGAATCAAATCGAATTGAAAAGAATCGTATCAAATCAATCGAAATCGACGATCGAATCAAGAATGGAATCGAATTGATTCGCTCGAAAGAATCGATCGAATCGTATTGAATCGAAAAGAATCGAATCGAATGGAATCGAATCGAATCGAAAGAATCGAATCAATCGAATCGAAAAGAATTGAATCGAAGATATCAATCGAATTGAAAGAATTGACTCAATCGAAAAGGATCGAATCGAAACACAAAGAATCGAATCGAATCGAATTCGAAAGAATCGAATTGAATTGAAATGAGAAGAATCGAATTGCATCGAATCGAAATAATTGAATCGAATTGATAAAAAATAATCAAATCGAGTCGAATCAAAATAATTGGAATTGAATCGAATCGATAATCGAACCGAATCGAATCCAATCGAGTCGAATCGAAAATATCGAATCGAATCAATGGATTCAAAAATTAAATCGAATCGAAAAGAATCGAATGGAATCGAAAAGAATCAAACCGAATCAAAAAGATCGAAAAGAATTGAATCAAGAAGAATCGAAATGAATTGAATCGAGTAGAATCACATCGAAGCTAGGGTAAAAGAATCGAATCGAATCAAAATTATCTAAATCAATCCAATGAAATCCAAAGAATTGAATCGAATCGAATCGAAAAGATTCGAATCGAAATGTAACAAGTGGAATCCAAATGATCGAATCGAATCAAATCGAAAAGAATCGAATCGAAAAGAATCGAATTGAATTGAATCGATTCGAGAAGAATCGAATCGAAAAGAAGCGAATCGTATCAATCGAATCGAATCGAAAAGAATCGAATCGAAGAGAATATAATCGAAACAAAAAGCGAATCGAATCGAATCAAAAGAATCGAATCGAAACGACAAGAGGAATCGAATCGAATCGAAAAGAATCAAATTGAAAAGAATCGAATCAAATTGAAAAGAATCGAATCGAAAAATCGAATCAAAAAGAATCGAATCGAATCTCGTATCGAATCGAAAGAATCGAAAGAATAGAATCGAATGGAATCGAATCGAAAAGAATCATCGAATCGAATTGAATAGAAAAGAATCGAATAGATTCGAATCGACACGAATCGAAAAAAGTCGAAACGAATCGAATCATATCAAAGCGCAAAGAATCGAATCGAGTCCAAAGAATCGAATCGAACTGAATCGAAAGATCGAATCGAACAGACCGAAAGAATCGAATCGAAGAGAATCGTATCGAATCGAATCGAATAGAACCGAAAGAATCGAATCGATTCCAATCGACCTGAATCGAAAAGAATCGAATCGAACAGTATCGAATCTAATTGAAATGAATCGAATCAAATAAAATAAGAGAATCAAATCGAACGAAAAGAATCGAATCGAATCGAATTGAAAAGAATTGAATCAAATCGAAAAGAATCGAATCGAAATGAAAAGAATCGAATCGAATCGATCGAATGATCGATTTGAAAAGTATCGAGTTGAATCGAATCAATCGAAAAGAATCAATCGAATCGTATGGAATCAAAATCAATCAAATCGAATCGAAAAGAATAGAACCGTATTTCATTGAATCGAAAAGAATTGATCGAAAAGAATCGAGTCGAATCAAAACGAATCGAATCAATCGAAAAGAATCGTATCGATTTGAATCGAAAAATCGGATCGAATCTTATATACTTGAATCAAAAAGAATCGAGTCGATTCAAATCAAAAAAATCAAACCGAATAGAAAAGAATCGAATCGAAAAGAAAGAATCGATTCAAATCGAAAACCGAAAGGAATCAAAACGATTCGAATGGATACGAAACGAATCGAATCGAAATAATAGAATCGAATCGTACCGAACCGAAATGAAAATAATCAAATGGAATCGAATTGAAAATAACCGAATCAAATCAAATCGAAAATAATTGAAGCGGGATTCCTGGGAGGGGCAGCGGTTTAGTGCCTGCCTTTGGCCCAGGCGCGATCCTGGAGACCCGGGATCAAATCCCACATAGGGCTCCCGGTGCTTGGAGCTTGCTTCTCCCTCTGCCTATCTCTGCCTCTCTCCTCTCTCTGTGACTATCATAATAAATAAAAATTTAGAAAAAAAAGAAAAAATTGAAGCGAATCTAATAGAAAATAGTTGATTCGCATTGAATCGAATCGAAAAACATCGAAATGAATTGAATTGAAAATAATGAAATCGAATCGAAAATAATCGAATCGAAAGTAATCTTATCGAATCGAAATAATCGAATCGAATCGAATCGAAAATAATTGAACCGAGTCGATCGAATTGAGTTGAAAATAATCGAATCAAACCGAATTGAATCGAAAATCGAATCGAATCGAATAGAAAAGAATCGAATGGAATCGAAAAGAATCGAATCATATCGAATTGAATCGAAAAGAATCGAATCGAAGAGAACCGAAAAGAATCGAATCGAATACAATCGAAAAATCGTATCGAATCGAATTGAATCGAAAAGAATCGATTCCAATCGAATTGAATTGAATAGAATCGAATCGAACAGTACCGAATCGAATTGATAAGATTCGAATCAAGTAAAATCGAAAAGATCTAATTGAAACGAAAAGAATCCAATCGAATCGAATTGAAAGGAATCGAATCGAAAAAATCGAATCGAAAAGAATCGAGTTGAGTTGATCGAATCGAATCATATCGAATCGAAAGAATCGAACCGAATCGAATTGAGTTGAAAAGAATTGAATCGAACTGAATCAAAAAATCGAATCGACCTGAATAGAAAAGAATCGAATCGAAATGTAACAAATTGAATCCAAATGATCGAATCGAATCAAATCGAAAAGAATCGAGCAGAATCGAATCGAAACGAAAAGAATCGAACTGAAAATAATCGAATCGAATCGAATCGAATCGAACAGAATTGAATCGAACGAAAAGAATCTTATCGAATCGAATCGAATCGAATGGAGAAGAATCAAATCGAACCGAATCGAAAAGAACTGAATCGAAAAGAATCGAATCGAAGAGAATCTAATCGAAACGAAAGGAATCAAATCGAATCCAAAACAATAGAATCGAAACGAAAAGAGGCGAATCGAATCGAATCGAAAAGCGAAAAAAAAAACGAATCGAATCGAATCGAAAAGAATCGAATTAAAAAGAATAGAATCGAAACATTCGAATCGAAATGAATCGAATCGAATTAAATCGGTTGAAAGATCGAATCAAGAACATCAAAGAGAATCAAACGAATCGAATCGAATCAAATCGAATTGAAAAGAATCGTATCAAATCAAATCTAAAAGAATCGAATCGGGATCCCTGGTGGTGCAGCGGTTTACCGCCTGCCTTTGGCCCAGGGCGCGATCCTGGAGACCCGGATCGAATCCCATGTCGGGCTCCCGGTGCATGGAGCCTGCTTCTCCCCTGCCTATGTCTCTGCCCCCTCTCTCTCTTTCTCTCTGTGACTATCATAAATAAGTAAAAATAAAAAAATAAATAAAATAATCGAATCGAATCGAATCGAATCAAAAAGAATGGAATCGAATTGATTCGCATTGAAAAGAATCGATCGAATCGTATTGAATCGAAAGAATCGAATCGAATCGAATCGAAGAATCGAAAACGAATCGAATCGAAAATCGAATCGAAAAGAATCGAATCGAAGAATATCAAATCGAATTGAAAAGAATTGACTCAAATCGAAAGAATCGAATCGAAACACAAAGAATCGAATCGAATCGAATTCGAAAGAATCGAATTGAATTGAAATGAGAAGAATCGAATCGAATTGCATCGAATCGAAATAATTGAATCGAATTGAATAAAAAATAATCAAATCGAGTCGAATCAAAAATAATTGGAATTGAATCGAATCGATAATCGAACCGAATCGAATCCAATCGAGTCGAATCGAAAATAATCGAATCGAATCAAATGGATTCAAAAACAATTAAATCGAATCGAAAAATCGAATGGAATCGAAAAGAATCAAACCGAATCAAAAAGAATCGAAAAGAATTGAATCAAGAAGAATCGAAATGAATTGAATCGAGTAGAATCACATCGAAGCTAGGGTAAAAATCGATCGAATCAAAATTATCTAAATCAATCCAATGAAATCCAAAAGAATTGAATCGAATCGAATCGAAAAGATTCGAATCGAAATGTAACAAGTGGAATCCAAATGATCGAATCGAATCAAATCGAAAAGAATCGAATCGAAAAGAATCGAATTGAATTGAATCGATTCGAGAAGAATCGAATCGAAAGAAGCGAATCGAATCGAAAGAATCGAAAGAATCTCGAGAGAATATAATCGAAACAAAAAGAATCGAATCGAATCGAATCAAAAAGAATCGAATCGAAACGACAAGAGGCGAATCGAATCGAATCGAAAAGAATCAATTGAAAAGAATCGAATCAAATTGAAAAGAATCGAATCGAAAAATCGAATCAAAAGAAGATCGAATCGTATCGAATCGAAAAGAATCGAAAAGAATAGAATCGAATGGAATCGAATCGAAAAGAATCAATCGAATCGAATTGAATAGAAAAGAATCGAATAGATTCGAATCGACACGAATCGAAAAAGTCGAAACGAATCGAATCATATCAAAGCGCAAAGAATCGAATCGAGTCCAAAAGAATCGAATCGAACTGAATCGAAAAGAATCGAATCGAACAGACCGAAAAGAATCGAATCGAAGAGAATCGTATCGAATCGAATCGAATAGAACCGAAAGAATCGAATCGATTCCAATCGACCTGAATCGAAAAGAATCGAATCGAACAGTATCGAATCTAATTGAATGAATCGAATCAAATAAAATAGAAGAGAATCAAATCGAAACGAAAAGAATCGAATCGAATCGAATTGAAAAGAATTGAATCAAATCGAAAAGAATCGAATCGAAATGAAAAGAATCGAATCGAATCGATCGAAATGATCGATTTGAAAAGTATCGAGTTGAATCGAATCAAATCGAAAGAATCAAATCGAATCGTATGGAATCAAAAGAATCAAATCAAATCGAATCGAAAAGAATAGAACCGTATTTCATTGAATCGAAAAGAATTGAATCGAAAAGAATCGAGTCGAATCAAAACGAATCGAATCAAATCGAAAAGAATCGTATCGATTTGAATCGAAAAGAATCGGATCGAATCTTATATACTTGAATCAAAAGAATCGAGTCGATTCAAATCAAAAAAATCAAACCGAATAGAAAGAATCGAATCGAAAAGAAAGAATCGATTCAAATCGAAAACCGAAAGGAATCAAACGATTCGAATGGATACGAAACGAATCGAATCGAAAATAATAGAATCGAATCGTACCGAACCGAAATGAAAATAATCAAATGGAATCGAATTGAAAATAACCGAATCAAATCAAATCGAAAATAATTGAAGCGGGGATTCCTGGGAGGGGCAGCGGTTTAGTGCCTGCCTTTGGCCCAGGGCGATCCTGGAGACCCGGGATCAAATCCCACATAGGGCTCCCGGTGCTTGGAGCTTGCTTCTCCCTCTGCCTATCTCTGCCTCTCTCTCTCTCTCTGTGACTATCATAAATAAATAAAAATTTAGAAAAAAAAAAAAATAATTGAAGCGAATCTAATAGAAAATAGTTGATTCGCATTGAATCGAATCGAAAACATCGAAATGAATTGAATTGAAAATAATGAAATCGAATCGAAATAATCGAATCGAAAGTAATCTTATCGAATCGAAAATAATCGAATCGAATCGAATCGAAATAATTGAACCGAGTCGATCGAATTGAGTTGAAAATAATCGAATCAAACCGAATTGAATCGAAAATAATCGAATCGAATCGAATAGAAAGAATCGAATGGAATCGAAAAGAATCGAATCATATCGAATTGAATCGAAAAGAATCGAATCGAAGAGAACCGAAAAGAATCGAATCGAATACAATCGAAAAGAATCGTATCGAATCGAATCGAATTGAATCGAAAAGAATCGATTCCAATCGAATTGAATTGAATAGAATCGAATCGAACAGTACCGAATCGAATTGATAAGATTCGAATCAAGTAAAATCGAAAAGAATCTAATTGAAACGAAAAGAATCCAATCGAATCGAATTGAAAGGAATCGAATCGAAAAAATCGAATCGAAAAGAATCGAGTTGAGTTGAATCGAATCGAATCATATCGAATCGAAAAGAATCGAACCGAATCGAATTGAGTTGAAAAAATTGAATCGAACTGAATCAAAAGAATCGAATCGACCTGAATAGAAAAGAATCGAATCGAAATGTAACAAATTGAATCCAAATGATCGAATCGAATCAAATCGAAAAGAATCGAGCAGAATCGAATCGAAACGAAAAGAATCGAACTGAAATAATCGAATCGAATCGAATCGAATCGAACAGAATTGAATCGAACGAAAAGAATCTTATCGAATCGAATCGAATCGAATGGAGAAGAATCAAATCGAACCGAATCGAAAAGAACTGAATCGAAAAGAATCGAATCGAAGAGAATCTAATCGAAACGAAAGGAATCAAATCGAATCCAAAACAATAGAATCGAAACGAAAAGAGGCGAATCGAATCGAATCGAAAAGAAGCGAAAGAAAAAATCGAATCGAATCGAATCGAAAAGAATCGAATTAAAAAGAATAGAATCGAAACATTCGAATCGAAATGAATCGAATCGAATTAAATCGGTTGAAAAGATCGAATCAAAGAACATCAAAGAGAATCAAACGAATCGAATCGAATCAAATCGAATTGAAAAGAATCGTATCAAATCAAATCTAAAAGAATCGAATCGGGATCCCTGGGTGGTGCAGCGGTTTACCGCCTGCCTTTGGCCAGGGCGCGATCCTGGAGACCCGGGATCGAATCCCATGTCGGGCTCCCGGTGCATGGAGCCTGCTTCTCCCACTGCCTATGTCTCTGCCCCTCTCTCTCTTTCTCTCTGTGACTATCATAAATAAGTAAAATAAAAAAATAAATAAAATAATCGAATCGAATCGAATCGAATCAAAAGAATGGAATCGAATTGATTCGCATTGAAAGAATCGATCGAATCGTATTGAATCGAAAGAATCGAATCGAATCGAATCGAAGAATCGAATCGAAACGAATCGAATCGAAAAGAATCGAATCGAAAAGAATCGAATCGAAGAATATCAAATCGAATTGAAAATTGACTCAAATCGAAAAGAATCGAATCGAAACACAAAGAATCGAATCGAATCGAATTCGAAAGAATCGAATTGAATTGAAATGAGAAGAATCGAATCGAATTGCATCGAATCGAAAATAATTGAATCGAATTGAATAAAAATAATCAAATCGAGTCGAATCAAAAATAATTGGAATTGAATCGAATCGATAATCGACCGAATCGAATCCAATCGAGTCGAATCGAAATAATCGAATCGAATCAAATGGATTCAAAAACAATTAAATCGAATCGAAAAGAATCGAATGAATCGAAAAGAATCAAACCGAATCAAAAAGAATCGAAAAGAATTGAATCAAGAAGAATCGAAATGAATTGAATCGAGTAGAATCACATCGAAGCTAGGGTAAATCGAATCGAATCAAAAATTATCTAAATCAATCCAATGAAATCCAAAAGAATTGAATCGAATCGAATCGAAAAGATTCGAATCGAAATGTAACAAGTGGAATCCAAATGATCGAATCGAATCAATCGAAAGAATCGAATCGAAAAAATCGAATTGAATTGAATCGATTCGAGAAGAATCGAATCGAAAAGAATCGAATCGAATCGAAAGAATCGAATCGAAAGAATATAATCGAAACAAAAGAATCGAATCGAATCGAATCAAAAAGAATCGAATCGAAACGACAAGAGGCGAATCGAATCGAATCGAAAAGAATCAAATTGAAAAGAATCGAATCAAATTGAAAAGAATCGAATCGAAAAAATCGAATCAAAAAGAATCGAATCGAATCGAAAAATCGAATCGAATTGAAAAGAATAGAATCGAATGGAATCGAATCGAAAAGATCAATCGAATCGAATTGAATAGAAAAGAATCGAATAGATTCGAATCGACACGAATCGAAAAAAGTCGAAACGAATCGAATCATATCAAGCGAAAAGAATCGAATCGAATCAAAAAGAATCGAATCGAACTGAATCGAAAAGAATCGAATCGAACAGTACCGAATCGAATTGATAAGATTCGAATCAAATAAAATCGAAAAGAATCTAATTGAAACGAAAAGAATCCAATCGAATCGAATTGAAAGGAATCGAATTGAAAAAATCGAAACGAAAAGAATCGAATCGAATCGAATTGAAAAATTGAATCAAATCGAAAAGAATCGAATCGAATTGAAAAGAATCGAATCGAACTGAATCAAAAAGAATCGAATCGAACTGAATAGAAAAGAATCGAATCGAAATGTACAAATTGAATCCAAATGATCGAATCGAATCAAATCGAAAAGAATCGAGCAGAATCGAATCGAAACGAAAAGAATCGAACTGAAAATAATCGAATCGAATCGAATCGAATAGAATCGAATAGAATTGAATCGAACGAAAAGAATCTTATCGAATCGAATCGAAAAGAATCGAATCGAATCGAATGGAGAAGAATCAAATCGAACCGAATCGAAAAGAACTGAATCGAAAAGAATCGAATCGAAGAGAATCTAATCGAAACGAAAAGATCAAATCGAATCCAAAAGAATAGAATCGAAACGAAAAGAGGCAATCGAATCGAATCGAAAAGAAGCGAATAGAAAAAAATCGAATCGAATCGAATCGAAAAGAATCGAATTGAAAAAATAGAATCGAAAAATTCGAATCGAATCAAATCGAAATGAATCGAATCGAATTAAATCGGTTGAAAAGATCGAATCAAAAAACATCAAGAGAATCGAAACGAATCGAAACGAATCGAATCGAATCAAATCGAATTGAAAAATCGTATCAAATCAAATCTAAAAGAATCGAATCGAATCGAATCAAAAAGAATGGAATCGAATTGATTCGCATCGAAAGAATCGATCGAATCGTATTGAATCGAAAAGAATCGAATCGAATGGAATCGAATCGAATCGAAAAGAATCGAATCGAATCGAATCGAAAGAATTGAATCGAAGAATATCAAATCGAATTGAAAAGAATTGACTCAAATCGAAAAGGATCGAATCGAAACACAAAGAATCGAATCGAATCGAATTCGAAAGAATCGAATTGAATTGAAATGAGAAGAATCGAATCGAATTGCATCGAATCGAAAATAATTGAATCGAATTGAATAAAAAATAATCAAATCGAGTCGAATCAAAAATAATTGGAATTGAATCGAATCGATAATCGAACCGAATCGAATCCAATCGAGTCGAATCGAAAATAATCGAATCGAATCAAATGGATTCAAAAACAATTAAATCGAATCGAAAAATCGAATGGAATCGAAAGAATCAAACCGAATCAAAAAATCGAAAAGAATTGAATCAAGAAGAATCGAAATGAATTGAATCGAGTAGAATCACATCGAAGCTAGGGTAAAAGAATCGAATCGAATCAAAAATTATCTAACTCAATCCAATGAAATCCAAAAGAATTGAATCGAATCGAATCGAAAAGATTCGAATCGAAATGTAACAAGTGGAATCCAAATGATCGAATCGAATCAAATCGAAAAGAATCGAATCGAAAAGAATCGAATTGAATTGAATCGATTCGAGAAGAATCGAATCGAAAAGAATCGAATCGAATCGAAAAGAATCGAATCGAAGAGAATATAATCGAAACAAAAAGAATCGAATCGAATCGAATCAAAAAGAATCGAATCGAAACGACAAGAGGCGAATCGAATCGAATCGAAAAGAATCAAATTGAAAAGAATCGAATCAAATTGAAAAGAATCGAATCGAAAAAATCGAATCAAAAATCGAATCGAATCGAAAAGAATCGAATCGAATTGAAAGAATAGAATCGAATGGAATCGAATCGAAAGAATCATCGAATCGAATTGAATAGAAAGAATCGAATAGATTCGAATCGACACGAATCGAAAAAATCGAAACGAATCGAATCATATCAAGCGAAAAGAATCGAATCGAATCAAAAAGAATCGAATCGAACTGAATCGAAAAGAATCGAATCGAACAGTACCGAATCGAATTGATAATTTCGAATCAAATAAAATCGAAAAGAATCTAATTGAAACGAAAGAATCCAATCGAATCGAATTGAAAGGAATCGAATTGAAAAAATCGAAACGAAAAGACGAATCGAATCGAATTGAAAAGAATTGAATCAAATCGAAAAGAATCGAATCGAATTGAAAAGAATCGAATCGAACTGAATCAAAAGAATCGAATCGAACTGAATAGAAAAGAATCGAATCGAAATGTAACAAATTGAATCCAAATGATCGAATCGAATCAAATCGAAAAGAATCGAGCAGAATCGAATCGAAACGAAAAGAATCGAACTGAAAATAATCGAATCGAATCGAATAGAATCGAATAGAATTGAATCGAACGAAAAGAATCTTATCGAATCGAATCGAAAAGAATCGAATCGAATCGAATGGAGAAGAATCAAATCGAACCGAATCGAAAAGAACTGAATCGAAAAGAATCGAATCGAAGAGAATCTAATCGAAACGAAAAGAATCAAATCGAATCCAAAAGAATAGAATCGAAACGAAAAGAGGCGAATCGAATCGAATCGAAAAGACGAATAGAAAAAATCGAATCGAATCGAATCGAAAAGAATCGAATTGAAAAAATAGAATCGAAAATTCGAATCGAATCAAATCGAAATGAATCGAATCGAATTAAATCGGTTGAAAAGATCGAATCAAAAAACATCAAAGAGAATCGAAACGAATCGAATTGAATCAAATCGAATTGAAAAGAATCGTATCAAATCAAATCTAAAAGAATCGAATCGAATCGAATCAAAAGAATGGAATCGAATTGATTCGCATCGAAAAGAATCGATCGAATCGTATTGAATCGAAAAGAATCGAATCGAATGGAATCGAATCGAATCGAAAGAATCGAATCGAATCGAATCGAAAAGAATTGAATCGAAGATATCAAATCGAATTGAAAAGAATTGACTCAAATCGAAAAGGATCGAATCGAAACACAAAGAATCGAATCGAATCGAATTCGAAAGAATCGAATTGAATTGAAATGAGAAGAATCGAATCGAATTGCATCGAATCGAAATAATTGAATCGAATTGAATAAAAAATAATCAAATCGAGTCGAATCAAAAATAATTGGAATTGAATCGAATCGATAATCGAACCGAATCGAATCCAATCGAGTCGAATCGAAAATAATCGAATCGAATCAAATGGATTCAAAACAATTAAATCGAATCGAAAAGAATCGAATGGAATCGAAAAGAATCAAACCGAATCAAAAAGAATCGAAAAGAATTGAATCAAGAAGAATCGAAATGAATTGAATCGAGTAGAATCACATCGAAGCTAGGGTAAAAGAATCGAATCGAATCAAAATTATCTAAATCAATCCAATGAAATCCAAAAGATTGAATCGAATCGAATCGAAAGATTCGAATCGAAATGTAACAAGTGGAATCCAAATGATCGAATCGAATCAAATCGAAAAGAATCGAATCGAAAAGAATCGAATTGAATTGAATCGATTCGAGAAGAATCGAATCGAAAGAAGCGAATCGTATCAAATCGAATCGAATCGAAAGAATCGAATCGAAGAGAATAAATCGAAACAAAAGAATCGAATCGAATCGAATCAAAAAGAATCGAATCGAAACGACAAGAGGCGAATCGAATCGAATCGAAAAGAATCAAATTGAAAAGAATCGAATCAAATTGAAAAGAATCGAATCGAAAAATCGAATCAAAAAGAATCGAATCGAATCGTATCGAATCGAAAAATCGAAAAGAATAGAATCGAATGGATCGAATCGAAAAGAATCAATCGAATCGAATTGAATAGAAAAGAATCGAATAGATTCGAATCGACACGAATCGAAAAAAGTCGAAACGAATCGAATCATATCAAAGCGCAAAGAATCGAATCGAGTCCAAAAGAATCGAATCGAACTGAATCGAAAAGAATCGAATCGAACAGACCGAAAGAATCGAATCGAAGAGAATCGTATCGAATCGAATCGAATAGAACCGAAAGAATCGAATCGATTCCAATCGACCTGAATCGAAAAGATCGAATCGAACAGTATCGAATCTAATTGAAATGATCGAATCAAATAAAATGAAGAGAATCAAATCGACACGAAAAGAATCGAATCGAATCGAATTGAAAAGATTGAATCAAATCGAAAAGAATCGAATCGAAATGAAAAGAATCGAATCGAATCGATCGAAATGATCGATTTGAAAAGTAGCGAGTTGAATCGACTCAATCGAAAAGAATCAAATCGAATCGTATGAATCAAAAAGAATCAAATTCAAATCGAATCGAAAAGAATATAACCGTATTTCATTGAATCGAAAAGAATTGAATCGAAAAGAATCGAGTCGAATCAAAAAACGAATCGAATCAATCGAAAAGAATCGTAGCGATTTGAATCGAAAAGAATCGGATCGAATCTTATAGACTTGAATCAAAAGAAGTCGAGTCGATTCAAATCAAAAAAAATCAAACCGAATAGAAAGAATCGAATCGAAAAGAAAAGAATCGATTCAAAATCGAAAACCGAAAGGAATCAAACGATTCGAATGGATACGAAACGAATCGAATCGAAAATAATAGAATCGATCGTACCGAACCGAAATGAAAATAATCAAATTGGAATCGAATTGAAAATAACCGAACTCAAATCAAATCGAAAATAATTGAAGCGGGATTCCTGGGAGGGGCAGCGGTTTAGTGCCTGCCTTTGGCCCAGGGCGCGATCCGGGAGACCCGGTATCAAATCCCACATAGGGCTCCCGGTGCTTGGAGCTTGCTTCCTCTCCCTCTGCCTATCTCTGCCTCTCTCTCTCTCTCTGTGACTATCAATAAATAAATAAAAAATTTAGAAAAAAAAAGAAAATAATTGAAGCGAATCTAATAGAAAATAGTTGATTCGCATTGAATCGAATCGAAAAACATCGAAATGAAATTGAATTGAAAATAATGAAATCGAATCGAAAATAATCGAATCGAAAGTAATGCTTATCGAATCGAAAATAATCGAATCGAATCGAATCGAAATAATTGAAACCGAGTCGATCGAATTGAGTTGAAATATCGAATCAAAAACCGAATTGAATCGAAAATATCGAATCGAATCGAATAGAAAAGAATCGCATGGAATCGAAAAGAATCGAATCATATCGAATTGAATCGAAAAGAATCGAATCGAAGAGAACCGAAAAATCGAATCGAATACAATCGAAAAGAATCGTATCGAATCGAATCGAATTGAATCGAAAAGAATCGATTCCAATCGAATTGAATTGAATAGAATCGAATCGAACAGTAACCGAATCGAATTGATAAGATTCGAATCAGTAAAATCGAAAAGAATCTAATTGAAACGAAAAGAATCCATCGAATCGAATTGAAAGGAATCGAATCGAAAAAATCGAATCGAAAAGAATCGAGTTGAGTTGAATCGAATCGAATCATAATCGAATCGAAAAGAATCGAACCGAATCGAATTGAGTTGAAAAGAATTGAATCGAACTGAATCAAAAAGAATCGAATCGACCTGAATAGAAAAGAATCGAATCGAAATGTAACAATTGGAATCCAATGATCGAATCGAATCAAATCGAAAAGAATCGAGCAGAATCGAATCGAAACGAAAAGAATCGAACTGAAAATAATCGAATCGAATCGAATCGAATCGAACAGAATTGAATCGAACGAAAAGAATCTTATCGAATCGAATCGAATCGAATGGAGAATCAAATCGAACCGAATCGAAAAGAACTGAATCGAAAAGAATCGAATCGAAGAGAATCTAATCGAAACGAAAGGAATCAATCGAATCCAAAACAATAGAATCGAAACGAAAGAGGCGAATCGAATCGAATCGAAAAGAAGCGAAAAGAAAAAATCGAATCGAATCGAATCGAAAAATCGAATTAAAAATAGAATCGAAACATTCGAATCGAAATGAATCGAATCGAATTAAATCGGTTGAAAAGATCGAATCAAAAACATCAAAGAGAATCGAAACGAATCGAATCGATCAAGATCGAATTGAAAAGAATCGTATCAAATCAAATCTAAAAGAATCGAATCGGGATCCCTGGTGGTGCAGCGGTTTTACCGCCTGCCTTTGGCCCAGGGCGCGATCCTGGAGACCCGGGATCGATCCCATGTCGGGCTAACCGTGCATGGAGCCTGCTTCTCCCACTGCCTATGTCTCTCGCCCCTCTCTCTCTTTCTCTCTGTGACTATCATAAATAAGTAAAATAAAAAAAAATAAATAAAAATAATCGAATCGAATCGAATCGAATCAAAAAGAATGGAATCGAATTGATTCGCATTGAAAGAATCGATCGAATCGTATTTGAATCGAAAGAATCGAATCGAATCGAATCGAAGAAATCGAACTCGAACGAATCGAATAGAAAAGAATCGAATCGAAAAGAATCGAATCGAAGAATATCAAATCGAATTGAAAAGAATTGACTCTCAAAGTGAAAAGAATCGAATCGAAACACAAAGAATCGAATCGAATCGAATTCCGAAAGAATCGAATTGAATTGAAATGAGAAGAATCGAATCGATTGCATCGAATCGAAAATAATTGAATCGAATTGAATAAAAAATAATCAAATCGAGTCGAATCAAAAATAATTGGAATTGAATCGAATCGATAATCGAACCGAATCGAATCCAATCGAGTCTAATCGAAAATAATCGAATCGAATCAAATGGATTCAAAAAACAATTAAATCGAATCGAAAAGAATCGAATGGAATCGAAAAGACATCAAACCGAATCAAAAGATCGAAAAGAATTGAATCAAAGAAGATCGAAATGAATTGAATCGAGTAGAATCACATCGAAGCTAGGGTAAAAGAATCGAATCGAATCAAAAATTATCTAAATCAATCCAATGAAATCCAAAAGAATTGAATCGAATCGAATCGAAAAGATTCGAATCGAAATGTACAAGTGGAATCCAAATGATCGAATCGAATCAAATCGAAAAGAATCGAATCGAAAAGAATCGAATTGAATTGAATCGATTCGGAGAAGAATCGAAATCGAAAAGAAGCGATCGAATCGAAAAGAATCGAATCGAAGAGAATATAATCGAAACCAAAAAGAATCGAATCGAATCGAATCAAAAGAATCGAATCGAAACAGACAAGATGGCGAATCGAATCGAATCGAAAAGAAATCAAATGGAAAAGAATCGAATCAAATTGAAAAGAATCGAATCGAAAAAATCGAATCAAAAAAGAATCGAATCGAATCGAAAAGAATCGAATCGAATTGAAAAGAATAGAATCGAATGAATCGAATCGAAAAGAATCAATCGAATCGAATTGAATAGAAAAGAATCGAATAGATTCGAATCGACACGAATCGAAAAAAAGTCGAAACGAATCGAATCATATCAAAGCGAAAAGAATCGAATCGAATCAAAAGAATCGAATCGAACTGAATCGAAAAGAATCGAATCTGAACAGTACCAGAATCGAATTGATAAGATTCGAATCAAAATAAAATCGAAAAGAATCTAATTGAAACGAAAAGAATCCAATCGAATCGAATTGAAAGGAATCTAATTGAAAAAATCGAAACGAAAGATCGAATCGAATCGAATTGAAAAGAATTGAATCAAATCGAAAAGAATCGAATCGAATTGAAAAGATCGAATCGAACTGAATCAAAAAGAATCGAATCGAACTGAATAGAAAGAATCGAATCGAAATGTAACAAATTGAATCCAAATGATCGAATCGAATCAAATCGAAAAGAATCGAGCAGAATCGAATCGAAACGAAAAGAATCGAACTGAAAATAATCGAATCGAATCGAATCGAATAGAATCGAATAGAATTTGAATCGAACGAAAAGAATCTTATCGAATCGAATCGAAAAGAATCGAATCGAATCGAATGGAGAGAATCAAATCGAACCGAATCGAAAAGAACTGAATCGAAAAGAATCGAATCGAAGAGAATCGAATCGAAACGAAAAGAATCAAATCGAATCCAAAAGAATAGAATCGAAACGAAAGAAGGCGAATCGAATCGAATCGAAAAGAAGCGAATAGAAAAAAAATCGAATCGAATCGAATCGAAAAGAATCGAATTGAAAAGAATAGAATCGAAAAATTCGAATCGAATCAAATCGAATGAATCGAATCGAATTAAATCGGTTGAAAAGATCGAATCAAAAAAACATCAAGAGAATCGAAACGAATCGAAACGAATCGAATCGAATCAAATCGAATTGAAAAGAATCGTATCAAATCAAATCTAAAAGAATCGAATCGAATCGAATCAAAAAGAATGGAATCGAATTGATTCGCATCGAAAAGAATCGTCGAATCGTATTGAATCGAAAAGAATCGAATCGAATGGAATCGAATCGAATCGAAAAGAATCGAATCGAATCGAATCGAAAAGAATTGAATCGAAGAATATCAAATCGATTGAAAAGAATTGACTCAAATCGAAAAGGATCGAATCGAAACACAAAGAATCGAATCGAATCGAATTCGAAAGAATCGATTGAATTGAAATTGAGAAGAATCGAATCGAATTGCATCGAATCGAAAATAATTGAATCGAATTGAATAAAAATAATCAAATAGTCGAGTCGAATCAAAAATAATTGGAATTGAATCGAATCGATAATCGAACCGAATCGAATCCAATCGAGTCGAATCGAAAATAATCGAATCGAATCAAATGGATTCAAAAACAATTAAATCGAATCGAAAAGAATCGAATGGAATCGAAAAGAATCAAACCGAATCAAAAAGAATCGAAAAGATTGAATCAAGAAGATCGAAATGAATTGAATCGAGTAGAATCACACATCGAAGCTAGGGTAAAAGAATCGAATCGAATCAAAAAAGTATCGTAAATCAATCCAATGAAATCCAAAAGAATTGAATCGAATCGAATCGAAAAGATTCGAATCGAAATGTAACAAGTGGAATCCAAATGATCGAATCGAATCAAATCGAAAAGAATCGAATCGAAAAGAATCGAATTGAATTGAATCGATTCGAGAAGAATCGAATCGAAAAGAAGCGAATCGTATCAAATCGAATCGAATCGAAAAGAATCGAATCGAAGAGAATATAATCGAAACAAAAAGAATCGAATCGAATCGAATCAAAAAGAATCGAATCGAAACGACAAGAGGCGAATCGAATCGAATCGAAAAGAATCAAATTGAAAGAAATCGAATCAAATTGAAAAGAATCGAATCGAAAAAATCGAATCAAAAAAGAATCGAATCGAATCGTATCGAATCGAAAAGAATCGAAAAGAATAGAATCGAGATGGAATCGAATCGAAAAGAATCAATCGAATCGAATTGAAATAGAAAAGAATCGAATAGATTCGAATCGACACGAATCGAAAAAAAGTCGAAACGAATCGAATCATATCAAAGCGCAAAGAATCGAATCGAGTCCAAAAGAATCGAATCGAACTGAATCGAAAAGAATCGAATCGAACAGACCGAAAAGAATCGAATCGAAGAGAATCGTATCGAATCGAATCGAATAGAACCGAAAGAATCGAATCGATTCCAATCGACCTGAATCGAAAAGAATCGAATCGAACAGTATCGAATCTAATTGAAATGAATCGAATCAAATAAAATAGAAGAGAATCAAATCGAAAACGAAAAGAATCGAATCGAATCGAATTGAAAAGAATTGATCAAATCGAAAAGAATCGAATCGAAATGAAAAGAATCGAATCGAATCGATCGAAATGATCGATTTGAAAAGTATCGAGTTGAATCGAATCAAATCGAAAAGAATCAAATCGAATCGTATGGAATCAAAAAGAATCAAATCAAATCGAATCGAAAAGAATAGAACCGTATTTCATTGAATCGAAAAGAATTGAATCGAAAAGAATCGAGTCGAATCAAACGAATCGAATCAATCGAAAAGAATCGTATCGATTTGAATCGAAAAGAATCGGATCGAATCTTATATACTTGAATCAAAAAGAATCGAGTCGATTCAAATCAAAAAAATCAAACCGAATAGAAAAGAATCGAATCGAAAAAGAAAAGAATCGATTCAAATCGAAAACCGAAAGGAATCAAAACGATTCGAATGGATACGAAACGATCGAATCGAAAATAATAGAAATCGAATCGTACCGAACCGAAATGAAAATAATCAAATGGAATCGAATTGAAAATAACCGAATCAAATCAAATCGAAAATAATTGAAGCGGGGATTCCTGGGAGGGGCAAAAGCGGTTTAGTGCCTGCCTTTGGCCCAGGGCGCGATCCTGGAGACCCGGATCAAATCCCACATAGGGCTCCCGGTGCTTGGAGCTTGCTTCTCCCTCTGCCTATCTCTGCCTCTCTCTCTCTCCTTCTGTACTATCATAATAAATAAAAAAATTTAGAAAAAAAAAGAAAATAATTGAAGCGAATCTAATAGAAAATAGTTTGATTCGCATTGAATCGAATCGAAAAAACATCGAAAATGAATTGAATTGAAAATAATGAAATCGAATCGAAAATAATCGAATCGAAAGTAATCTTATCGAATCGAAATAATCGAATCGAATCGAATCGAAAATAATTGAACCGAGTCGATCGAATTGAGTTGAAAATAATCGAATCAAACCGAATTGAATCGAAAATAATCGAATCGAATCGAATAGAAAAGAATCGAATGGAATCGAAAAGAATCGAATCATATCGAATTGAATCGAAAAGAATCGAATCGAAGAGAACCGAAAAGAATCGAATCGAATACAATCGAAAAGAATCGTATCGAATCGAATCGAATTGAATCGAAAAGAATCGATTCCAATCGAATTGAATTGAAATAGAATCGAATCGAACAGTACCGAATCGAATTGATAAGATTACGAATCAGTAAAATCGAAAAGAATCTAATTGAAAACGAAAAGAATCCAATCGAATCGAATTGAAAGGAATCGAATCGAAAAAATCGAAATCGAAAAGAATCGAGTTTGAGTTGAAATCGAAATCGAATCATATCGAATCGAAAAGAATCGAAACCGAATCGAATTGAGTTGAAAAGAATTGAATCGAACTGAATCAAAAAGAATCGAATCGACCTGAATAGAAAAGAATCGAATCGAAATGTAACAAATTGAATCCAAATGATCGAATCGAATCAAATCGAAAAGAATCGAGCAGAATCGAATCGAAACGAAAAGAATCGAACTGAAAATAATCGAATCGAATCGAATCGAATCGAATCGAACAGAATTGAATCGAACGAAAAGAATCTTATCGAATCGAATCGAATCGAATGGAGAAGAATCAAATCGAACCGAATCGAAAAGAACTGAATCGAAAAGAATCGAATCGAAGAGAAATCTAATCGAAACGAAAGGAATCAAATCGAATCCAAAACAATAGAATCGAAACGAAAGAGGCGAATCGAATCGAATCGAAAAGAAGCGAAAAGAAAAAAAATCGAATCGAATCGAATCGAAAAGAATCGAATTAAAAAGAATAGAATCGAAACATTCGAATCGAAATGAATCGAATCGAATTAAATCGGTTGAAAAAGATCGAATCAAAAGAACATCAAAGAGAATCGAAAAACGAATCGAATCGAGATCAAATCGAATTGAAAAGAATCGTATCAAATCAAAATCTAAAAGAATCGAATCGGGATCCCTGGTGGTGCAGCGGTTTAACCGCCTGCCTTGGCCCAGGGCGCGATCCTGGAGACCCGGATCGAATCCCATTCGGGCTCCCGTGCAGTGGAAGCCTGCTTCTCCCACTGCCTATGTCTCTGCCCCTCTCTCTCTTTCTCTCTGTGACTATCATAAATAAGTAAAAATAAAAAAAAATAAATAAAAATAATCGAATCGAATCGAATCGAATCAAAAAGAATGGAATCGAATTGATTCGCATTGAAAAGAATCGATCGATCGTATTGAATCGAAAAGAATCGAATCGAATCGAATCGAAGAAGTCGAAACGAAACGAAATCGAATCAGAAAAGAATCGAATCGAAAAGAATCGAATCGAAGAATATCAAATCGAATTGAAAAAGAATTGACTCAAAATCGAAAAGAATCGAATCGAAACACAAAGAAGCGAATCGATCGAATCGAAAGATCGAATTGAAATTGAAATGAGAAGAATCGAATCGAATTGCATCGAATCGAAAATAATTGAATCGCATTGAATAAAAATAATCAAATCGAGTCGAATCAAAAATAATTGGAATTGAATCGAATCGATAAAATCGAACCGAATTCGAATCCAATCGAGTCGAATCGAAAAATAATCGAATCGAATCAAATGGATTCAAAAACAATTAAATCGAATCGAAAAGAATCGAATGGAATCGAAAAGAATCAAAACCGAATCAAAAAGAATCGAAAAGAAGATGAATCAAGAAGAATCGAATGAATTGAATCTAGTAGAATAACATCGAAGACTAGGGTAAAAAAATCGAATCGATCAAAAAATTATCTAAATCAATCCAATGAAATCCAAAGAATTGAATCGAATCGAATCGAAAAGATTCGAATCGAAAGTAACAAGTGGAATCCAAAATGATCGAATCGAATCAAATCGAAAAGAAATCGAATCGAAAAAGAATCGAATTGAATTGGAATCGATTCGAGAAGAATCGAATCGAAAAGAAGCGAATCGAATCGAAAAGAATCGAATCGAAGAGAATATAATCGAAACAAAAAGAATCGAATCGAATCGAATCAAAAAGAATCGAATCGAAACGACAAGAGGCGAATCGAATCGAATCGAAAAGAATCAAATTGAAAAGAATCGAATCAAATTGAAAAGAATCGAATCGAAAAAAATCAGAATCAAAAAGAATCGAATCGAATCGTATCGAATCGAAAAGAATCGAAAGAATAGAATCGAATGGAATCGAATCGAAAAGAATCAATCGAATCGAATTGAATAGAAAAGAATCGAATAGATTCGAATCGACACGAATCGAAAAAAGTCGAAAACGAATCGAATCATATCAAAGCGCAAAGAATCGAATCGAGTCCAAAGAATCGAATCGAACTGAATCGAAAGAATCGAATCGAACAGACCGAAAAGAATCGAATCGAAGAGAATCGTATCGAATCGAATCGAATAGAACCGAAAGAATCGAATCGATTCCAATCGACCTGAATCGAAAAGAAATCGAATCGAACAGTATCGAATCTAATTGAAATTGAATCGAATCAAATAAAATAGAAGAGAATCAAAAATCGAAACGAAAAGAATCGAATCGAATCGAATTGAAAAGAATTGAATCAAAATCGAAAAGAATCGAATCGAAATGAAAAGAATCGAATCGAATCGATCGAAATGATCGATTTGAAAAGTATCGAGTTGAATCGAATCAAAATCGAAAAGAATCAAATCGAATCGTATGGAATCAAAAAGAATCAAATCAAATCGAATCGAAAAGAGATAGAACCGTATTTCATTGAATCGAAAAGATTGAATCGAAAAGAAATCGAGTCGAATCAAAACGAATCGAATCAAATCGAAAAAGAATCGTATCGAATTTGAATCGAAAAGAATCGGATCGAATCCTTATATACTTGAATCAAAAGAATCGAGTCGATTCAAATAAAAAAAATCAAAACCGAATAGAAAAGAATCGAATCGAACAGAAAAGAAATCGATTCAAATCGAAAACCGAAAGGAAATCAAAACGATTCGAATGGATAAGAAACGAATCGAATCGAAATAATAGAATCGAATCGTACCGAACCGAAATGAAAATAATCAAATGGAATCGAATTGAAAATAAACCGAATCAATCAAATCGAAAATAATTGAAGCGGAGGATTCCTGGGAGGGGCAGGCGGTTTAGGTGCCTGCCTTTGGCCCGGGGCGCACGATCCTGAGACCCGGGATCAAATCCCACATAGGGCTCCTCCGGTGCTTGGAGCTTGCGTTTCTCCTCTGCCTATCTCGGCCTCTCTCTTCTCCTCTGTGACTATCATAAATAAATAAAAATTTAGAAAAAAAAAGAAAATAATTGAAGCGAATCTAATAGAAAATAGTTGATTCGCATTGAATCGAATCGAAAAACATCGAAATGAATTGAATTGAAATAATGAAATCGAATCGAAAATAATCGAATCGAAAGTAATCTTAATCGAATCGAAAATAATCGAATCGAATCGAATCGAAAATAATTGAACCGAGTCGATCGAATTGAGTTGAAAATAATCGAATCAAAACCGAATTGAATCGAAAATAATCGAATCGAATCGAATAGAAAAGAATCGAATGGAATCGAAAAGAATCGAATCATATCGAATTGAATCGAAAAGAATCGAATCGAAGAGAACCGAAAAGAATCGAATCGAATACAATCGAAAAGAATCGTATCGAATCGAATCGAATTGAATCGAAAAGAATCGATTCCAATCGAATTGAATTGAATAGAATCGAATCGAACAGTACCGAATCGAATTGATAAGATTCGAGATCAAGTAAAATCGAAAAGAATCTAATTGAACGAAAAGAATCCAATCGAATCGAATTGAAAGGAATCCGAATCGAAAAAATCGAATCGAAAAGAATCGAGTTGAGTTGAATCGAATCGAATCATATCGAAATCGAAAAGAATCGAACCGAATCGAATTGAGTTGAAAAGAATGGAATCGACTGAATCAAAAAAGAATCGAATCGACTGAATAGAAAAAGAATCGAATCGAAATGTAACAAATTGGAATCCAATGATCGAATCGAATCAAATCGAAAAGAATCGAGCAGAATCGAATCGAAACGAAAGAGATCGAACTGAAAATAATCGAATCGAATCGATATCGAATCGAACAGAATTGAATCGAACGAAAGAATCTTATCGAATCGAATCGAATCGAATGGAGAAGAATCAATCGAACCGAATCGAAGAAACTGAATCGAAAAGATCGAATCGAAGAGAATCTAATCGAACGAAAGGAATCAAATCGAATCCAAAACAATAGAATCGAAACGAAAAGAGGCGAATCGAATCGAATCGAAAAGAAGCGAAAAAAAAAAAATCGAATCGAATCGAATCGAAAAGAATCGAATTAAAAAGAATAGAATCGAAAACATTCGAATCGAAATGAATCGAATCGAATTAAATCGGTTGAAAAGATCGAATCAAAAAACATCAAAGAGAATCGAAACGAATCGAATCGAATCAAATCGAATTGAAAAGAATCGTATCAAATCAAATCTAAAAGAATCGAATCGGGATCCCTGGGTGGTGCAGCGGTTTACCGCCTGCCTTTGGGCCCAGGCGCGATCCTGGAGACCCGGGATCGAATCAATCCCATGTCGGGCTCCCGGTGCATGGAGCCTGCTTCTCCCACTGCCTATGTCTCTGCCCCTCTCTCTCTTTCCTCTCTGTGACTATCATAAATAAATAAAAATAAAAAAAAAATAAATAAAAATAATCGAATCGAATCGAATCGAATTCAAAAAGAATGGAATCGAATTGATTCGCATTGAAAAGAATCGATCGAATCGTATTGAATCGAAAAGAATCGAATCGAATCGAATCGAAGAATTCGAAACGAAACGAATCGAATAGAAAAGAATCGAATCGAAAAGAATCGAATCGAAGAATATCAAATCGAATTGAAAAGAATTGACCTCAAATCGAAAAAGGAATCGAATCGAAACGCAAAGAATCGAATCGAATCGAATTCGAAAGAATCGAATTGAATTGAAAATGAGAAGAATCGAATCGAATTGCATCGAATCGAAAATAATTGAATCGAATTGAATAAAAAATAATCAAATCGAGTCGAATCAAAAATAATTGGAATTGAATCGAATCGATAATCGAACCGAATCGAATCCAAATCGAGTCGAATCGAAAAATAATCGAATCGAATCAAATGGATTCAAAAACAATTAAATCGAATCGAAAAGAATCGATGGAATCGAAAAGAATCAAACCGAATCAAAAAGAATCGAAAAAAGGAATTGAATCAAGAAGAATCGAAATGAATTGAATCGAGTAGAATCACATCGAAAGCTAGGGTAAAAGAGAATCGAATCGAATCAAAAATTATCTAAAATCAATCCAATGAAATCCAAAAGAATTGAATCGAATCGAATCGAAAAGATTCGAATCGAAATGTAACAAGTGGAATCCAAATGATCGAATCGAATCAAATCGAAAAGAATCGAATCGAAAAGAATCGAATTGAATTGAATCGATTCGAGAAGAATCGAAATCGAAAAGAAGCGAATCGAATCGAAAAGAATCGAATCTGAAGAGAATATAATCGAAAACCACAAAGAATCGAATCGAATCGAATCAAAAAGAATCGAATCGAAACCGACAAGAGGCGAATCGAATCGAATCAGAAAAGAATCAAATTGAAAAGAATCGAATCAAATATTGAAAAGAATCGAATCGAAAAAAAAATCGAATCAAAAAGAATCGAATCGAATCGTATCGAATCGAAAAGAATCGAAAAGAATAGAATCGAATGGAATCGAATCGAAAAGAATCAATCGAATCCGAATTGAATAGAAAAGAATCGAATAGATTCGAATCGACACGAATCGACAAAAGTCGAAACGAATCGAATCATATCAAAGCGCAAGCAAGAATCGAATCGAGTCCAAAAGAATCGAATCGAACTGAATCGAAAAGAAATCGAAATCGAACAGACCGAAAAGAATCGAATCGAAGAGAATCGTATCGAATCGAATCGAATAGAACCGAAAGAATCCAATCGATTCCAATCGACCTGAATCGAAAAGAATCGAATCGAACAGTATCGAATCTAATTGAAATGAATCGAATCAAATAAACTAGAAGAGAATCAAATCGAACGAAAAGAATCGCATCGAATCGAATTGAAAAGAATTGAATCAAATCGAAAAGAATCGAATCGAAATGAAAAGAATCGAATCGTATCGAATCGATCGATATGATCGATTTGAAAAGTATCGAGTTGAATCGAATCAAATCGAAAAGAATCAAATCGAATCGTATGGAATCAAAAAGAATCAAATCAAATCGAATCGAAAAGAATAGAACCGTATTTCATTGAATCGAAAAGAATTGAATCGAAAAGATCGAGTCGAATCAAAACGAATCGAATCAAATCGATCAAAGAATCGTATCGAATTTGAATCGAAAAAGAATCGGATCGAAATCTTATATACTTGAATCAAAAAGAATCGAGTCGATTCAAAATCAAAAAAATCAAAACCGAATAGAAAAGAATCGAATCGAAAAGAAAGAATCGATTCAAATCGAAAACCGAAAAGGAACAAAACGATTCGAATGGATACGAAACGAATCGAATCGAAAATAATAGAATCGAATCGTACCGAACCGAAATGAAATAATCAAAAATGGAATCGAATTGAAAAATACCGAATCAATCAATCGAAAATAATTGAAAGCGGGGAGTCCTGGGAGGGGCAGCGGTTTAGTGCCTTCCTTTGGCCCAGGGCGCGATCCTGGAGACCCGGGATCAAATCCCACATAGGGCTCCCGGTGCTTGGAGCTTGCTTCTCCCCTCTGCCTATTCTCTGCCTCTCTCTCTCTCCTCTGTGACTATCATAAATAAATAAAAAATTTAGAAAAAAAAAAAGAAAATAATTGAAGCGAATCTATAGAAAATAGTTGATTCGCATTGAATCGAATCGAAAAACATCGAAATGATTGAATTGAAAATAATGAAATCGAATCGAAAATAATCGAATCGAAAGTAATCTTATCGAATCGAAAATAAATCGAATCGAATCGAATCGAAAATAATTGAACCGAGTCGATCGAATTGAGTTGAAAATAATCGAATCAAACCGAATTGAATCGAAAATAATCGAAATCGAATCGAATAGAAAAGAATCGAATGGAATCGAAAAGAATCGAATCATATCGAATTGAATCGAAAAGAATCGAATCGAAGAGAAACGAAAAGAATCGAATCGAATACAATCGAAAAGAATCTATCGAATCGAATCGAATTGAATCGAAAAGAATCGATTCCAATCGAATTGAATTGAATAGAATCGAATCGAACAGTACCGAATCGAATTGATAAGATTCGAATCAAGTAAAATCGAAAAGAATCTAATTGAAACGAAAAGAATCCAATCGAATCGAATTGAAAGGAATCGAATCGAAAAAAAATCGAATCGACAAGAATCGAGTTGAGTTGAATCGAATCGAAATCATATCGAACTCGAAAAGAGAATCGAACCGAATCGAATTGAGTTGAAAGAAATTGAATCGAACTGAATCAAAAAGAATCGAATCGACCTGAATAGAAAAGAATCGAATCGAAATGTAACAAATTGAATCCAAATGATCGAATCGAATCAAATCGAAAAAGAATCGAGCAGAATCGAATCGAAACGAAAAGAATCGAACTGAAAAATCGAATCGAATCGAATCGAATCGAATCGAACAGAATTGAATCGAAACGAAAAGAATCTTATCGAATCGAATCGAATCGAATGAGAGAAGAATCAAATCGAACGCGAATCGAAAAAGAAACTGAAATCGAAAAGAATCGAATCGAAGAGAATCTATCGAAAATAACGAAAGGAATCAAATCGAATCAAAACAATAGATCGAAACGAAAAGAGGCGAAGCGAATCGAATCCGAAAAGAAGCGAAAAGTAAAAAAATCGAATCGAATCGAATCGAAAAGAATCGAATTAAAAAGAATAGATCGAAACATTCGAATCGAAATGAAATCGAATCGATTAAATCGGTTGAAAAGATCGAATCAAAAAAAACATCAAAGAGAATCGAAACAGAATCGAATCGGAATCAAATTCGAGATTGAAAAGAAATCGTATCAAATCAATCTAAAAGAATCGAATCGGGATCCCTGGGTGGTGCAGCGGTTTACCGCCTGCCTTTGGCCCAGGGCGCGATCCTGGAGACCCGGGATCGAATCCCATGTCGGGCTCCCGGTGCATGGAGCCTGCTTCTCCACTGCCTATGTCCTCTGCCCCTCTCCTCTCTTTCTCTCTGTGACTATCATAAATAAATAAAAATAAAAAAAAATAAATAAAAATAATCGAATCGAATCGAATCGAATCAAAAAGAATGGAATCGAATTGATTCGCATTGAAAAGAATCGATCGAATCGTATTGAATCGAAAAGAATCGAATCGAATCGAATCGAAGAATCGAAACGAAACGAATCGAATAGAAAAGAATCGAATCGAAAAGAATCGAATCGAAGAATATCAAATCGAATTGAAAAGAATTGACTCAAATCGAAAAGAATCGAATCGAAACACAAAGAATCGAATCGAATCGAATTCGAAAGAATCGAATTGAATTGAAATGAGAAGAATCGAATCGAATTGCATCGAATCGAAAATAATTGAATCGAATTGAATAAAAAATAATCAAATCGAGTCGAATCAAAAATAATTGGAATTGAATCGAATCGATAATCGAAACCGAATCGAATCCAATCGAGTCGAATCGAAAATAATCGAATCGAATCAAATGGATTCAAAAACAATTAAATCGAATCGAAAAGAATCGAATGGAATCGAAAAGAATCAAACCGAATCAAAAAGAATCGAAAAGAATTGAATCAAGAAGAATCGAAATGAATTGAATCGAGTAGAATCACATCGAAGCTAGGGTAAAAGAATCGAATCGAATCAAAAATTATCTAAATCAATCCAATGAAATCCAAAAGAATTGAATCGAATCGAATCGAAAAGATTCGAATCGAAATGTAACAAGTGGAATCCAAATGATCGAATCGAATCAAATCGAAAAGAATCGAATCGAAAAGAATCGAATTGAATTGAATCGATTCGAGAAGAATCGAATCGAAAAGAAGCGAATCGAATCGAAAAGAATCGAATCGAAGAGAATATAATCGAAACAAAAAGAATCGAATCGAATCGAATCAAAAAGAATCGAATCGAAACGACAAGAGGCGAATCGAATCGAATCGAAAAGAATCAAATTGAAAAGAATCGAATCAAATTGAAAAGAATCGAATCGAAAAAATCGAATCAAAAAGAATCGAATCGAATCGTATCGAATCGAAAAGAATCGAAAAGAATAGAATCGAATGGAATCGAATCGAAAAGAATCAATCGAATCGAATTGAATAGAAAAGAATCGAATAGATTCGAATCGACACGAATCGAAAAAAGTCGAAACGAATCGAATCATATCAAAGCGCAAAGAATCGAATCGAGTCCAAAAGAATCGAATCGAACTGAATCGAAAAGAATCGAATCGAACAGACCGAAAAGAATCGAATCGAAGAGAATCGTATCGAATCGAATCGAATAGAACCGAAAGAATCGAATCGATTCCAATCGACCTGAATCGAAAAGAATCGAATCGAACAGTATCGAATCTAATTGAAATGAATCGAATCAAATAAAATAGAAGAGAATCAAATCGAAACGAAAAGAATCGATATCGAATCGAATTGAAAAGAATTGAATCAAATCGAAAAGAATCGAATCGAAATGAAAAGAATCGAATCGAATCGATCGAAATGATCGATTGAAAAGTATCGAGTTGAATCGAATCAAATCGAAAAGAATCAAATCGAATCGTATGGAATCAAAAAGAATCAAATCAAATCGAATCGAAAGAATAGAACCGTATTTCATTGAATCGAAAAGAATTGAATCGAAAAGAATCGAGTCGAATCAAAACGAATCGAATCAAATCGAAAAGAATCGTATCGATTTGAATCGAAAAGAATCGGATCGAATCTTATATACTTGAATCAAAAAGAATCGAGTCGATTCAAATCAAAAAATCAAACCGAATAGAAAAGAATCGAATCGAAAAGAAAAGAATCGATTCAAATCGAAAACCGAAAGGAATCAAAACGATTCGAATGGATACGAAACGAATCGAATCGAAAATAATAGAATCGAATCGTACCGAACCGAAATGAAAATAATCAAATGGAATCGAATTGAAAATAACCGAATCAAATCAAATCGAAAATAATTGAAGCGGGGATTCCTGGGAGGGGCCACGGTTTAGGTGCCTGGCCTTTGGCCCAGGGCGCGATCCTGGAGACCCGGGATCAAATCCCACATAGGGCTCCCGGTGCTTGGAGCTTGCTTCTCCCTCTGCCTATCTCTGCCCTCTCTTCTCTCTCTCTGTGACTATCATAAATAATAAAAAATTTAGAAAAAAACAAAGAAAATATTGAAGCGAATCTAATAGAAAATAGTTATTCGCATTGAATCGAATCGAAAAACATCGAAATGAATTGATTGAAAATAATGAAATCGAATCGAAAATAATCGAATCGAAGTAATCTTATCGAATCGAAAATAATCGAATCGAATCGATCGAAAAATAATTGAAACCGAGTCGATCGAAATTGAGTTGAAAAAATAATCGAATCAACCGAATTGAAATCGAAAATAATCGAAATCGAATCGAATATAAAAGAATCGAATGGAATCGAAAAGAATCGAATCATATCGAATTGAATCGAAAAGAATCGAATCGAAGAGAACCGAAAAGAATCGAATCGAATACATCGAAAAGAATCGTATCGAATCGAATCGAATTGATCGAAAAGAATCGATTCCAATCGAATTGAATTGAATAGAAGCGAATCGAACAGTACCGGAATCGAATTGATAAGATTCGAATCAATTAAAATCGAAAGAGAATCTAATTGCAAACGAAAGAATCCATCGAATCGAATTGAAAGGAATCGAATCGAAAAAATCGAATCGAAAAGAATCGAGTTGAGTTGAATCGAATCGAATCATATCGAATCGAAAAGAATCGAACCGAATCGAATTGAGTTGAAAAGAATTGAATCGAACTGAATCAAAAAGAATCGAATCGACCTGAATAGAAAGAATCGAATCGAAATGTACAATTGAATCCAAATGATCGAATCGAATCAAATCGAAAAGAATCGAGCAGGAATCGAATCGAAACGAAAAGAATCGAACTGAAAATAATCGAATCGAATCGAATCGAATCGAATCGAACAGAATTGAATCGAACGAAAAGAATCTTATCGAATCGAATCGAATCGAATGGAGAAGAATCAAATCGAACCGAATCGAAAAGAACTGAATCGAAAAGAATCGAATCGAAGAGAATCTAATCGAAACGAAAGGAATCAAATCGAATCCAAAACAATAGAATCGAAACGAAAAGAGGGCGAATCGAATCGAATCGAAAAGAAGCGAAAAGAAAAAAATCGAATCGAATCGAATCGAAAAGAATCGAGATTAAAAGAATAGAATCGAAACATTCGAATCGAATGAATCGAATCGAATTAAATCGGATTGAAAAGATCGAATCAAAAACATCAAAGAGAATCGAAACGAATCGAATCGAATCAAATCGAATTGAAAAGAATCGTATCAAATCAAATCTAAAAGAATCGAATCGGGATCCCTGGGTGGTGCAGCGGTTTACCGCCTGCCTTTGGCCCAGGGCGCGATCCTGGAGACCCGGGATCGAATCCCATGTCGGGCTCCCGGTGCATGGAGCCTGCTTCTCCCACTGCCTATGTCTCTGCCCCTCTCTCTCTTTCTCTCTGTGACTATCATAAATAAATAAAAATAAAAAAAAATAAATAAAAATAATCGAATCGAAATCGAATCGAATCAAAAAGAATGGAATCAGAATTGATTCGCATTGAAAAGAATCGATCGAATCGTATTGAATCGAAAGAATCGAATCAAATCGAATCGAAGAATCGAAACGAAACGAATCGAATAGAAAAGAATCGAAATCGAAAAGAATCGAATCGAAGAATATCAAATCGAATTGAAAAGATTGACTCAAAATCGAAAAGAATCGAATCGAAACGCAAAGAATCGAATCGAATCGAATTCGAAAGAATCGAATTGAATTGAAATGAGAAGAATCGAATCGAATTGCATCGAATCGAAATAATTGAATCGAATTGAATAAAAAATATCAAATCGAGTCGAATCAAAAATAATTGGAATTGAATCGAATCGATAATCGAAACCGAATCGAATCCAATCGAGTCGAATCGAAAATAATCGAATCGAATCAAATGGATTCAAAAACAATTAAATCGAATCGAAAAGAATCGAATGGAATCGAAAAGAATCAAACCGAATCAAAAAGAATCGAAAAGAATTGAATCAAGAAGAATCGAAATGAATTGAATCGAGTAGAATCAACATCGAAGCTAGGGTAAAAGAATCGAATCGAATCAAAAATTATCTAAATCAATCCAATGAAATCCAAAAGAATTGAATCGAATCGAATCGAAAAGATTCGAATCGAAATGTAACAGTGGAATCCAAATGATCGAATCGAATCAATCGAAAAGAATCGAATCGAAAAGAATCGAATTGAATTGAATCGATTCGAGAAGAATCGAATCGAAAAGAAGCAATCGAATCGAAAAGAATCGAATCGAAGAGAATATAATCGAAACAAAAAGAATCGAATCGAATCGAATCAAAAAGAATCGAATCGAAACGACAAGAGGCGAATCGAATCGAATCGAAAAGAATCAAATTGAAAAGAATCGAATCAAATTGAAAAGAATCGAATCGAAAAAATCGAATCAAAAAGAATCGAATCGAATCGTATCGAATCGAAAAGAATCGAAAAGAATAGAATCGAATGGAATCGAATCGAAAAGAATCAATCGAATCGAATTGAATAGAAAAGAATCGAATAGATTCGAATCGACACGAATCGAAAAAAGTCGAAACGAATCGAATCATATCAAAGCGCAAAGAATCGAATCGAGTCCAAAAAGAATCGAATCGAACTGAATCGAAAAGATCGAATCGAACAGACCGAAAAGAATCGAATAGAAGAGAATCGTATCGAATCGAATCGAATAGAACCGAAGAATCGAATCGATTCCAATCGACCTGAATCGAAAAGAATCGATCGAACAGTATCGAATCTAATTGAAATGAATCGAATCAAATAAAATAGAAGAGAATCAAATCGAAACGAAAAGAATCGAATCGAATCGAATTGAAAAGAATTGAATCAAATCGAAAAGAATCGAATCGAAATGAAAAGAATCGAATCGAATCGATCGAAATGATCGATTTGAAAGTATCGAGTTGAATCGATCAAATCGAAAAGAATCAAATCGAATCGTATGGGAATCAAAAAGAATCAAATCAAATCGAATCGAAAAGAATAGAACCGTATTTCATTGAATCGAAAAAGAATTGAATCGAAAAGAATCGAGTCGAATCAAAACGAATCGAATCAAATCGAAAAGAATCGTATCGATTTGAATCGAAAAAGAATCGGATCGAATCTTATATACTTGAATCAAAAAGAATCGAGTCGATTCAAATCAAAAAAATCAAACCGAATAGAAAAGAATCGAATCGAAAAGAAAAGAATCGATTCAAATCGAAAACCGAAAGGAATCAAAACGATTCGAATGGATACGAACGAATCGAATCGAAAATAATAGAATCGAATCGTACCGAACCGAAATGAAAATAATCAAATGGAATCGAATTGAAAATAACCGAATCAAATCAAATCGAAAATAATTGAAGCGGGGATTCCTGGGAGGGGCAGCGGTTTAGTGCCTGCCTTTGGCCCAGGGCGCGATCCTGGAGACCCGGGATCAAATCCCACATAGGGCTCCCGGTGCTTGGAGCTTGCTTCTCCCTCTGCCTATCTCTGCCTCTCTCTCTCTCTCTGTGACTATCATAAATAAATAAAAAATTTAGAAAAAAAAAGAAATAATTGAAGCGAATCTAATAGAAAATAGTTGATTCGCATTGAATCGAATCGAAAAACATCGAAATGAATTGAATTGAAAATAATGAAATCGAATCGAAAATAATCGAATCGAAAGTAATCTTATCGAATCGAAAATAATCGAATCGAATCGAATCGAAAATAATTGAACCGAGTCGATCGAATTGAGTTGAAAATAATCGAATCAAACCGAATTGAATCGAAAATAATCGAATCGAATCGAATAGAAAAGAATCGAATGGAATCGAAAAGAATCGAATCATATCGAATTGAATCGAAAAGAATCGAATCGAAGAGAAACCGAAAAGAATCGAATCGAATACAATCGAAAAGAATCGTATCGAATCGAATCGAATTGAATCGAAAAGAATCGATTCCAATCGAATTGAATTGAATAGAATCGAATCGAACAGTACCGAATCGAATTGATAAGATTCGAATCAAGTAAAATCGAAAAGAATCTAATTGAAACGAAAAGAATCCAATCGAATCGAATTGAAAGGAATCGAATCGAAAAAATCGAATCGAAAAGAATCGAGTTGAGTTGAATCGAATCGAATCATATCGAATCGAAAAGAATCGAACCGAATCGAATTGAGTTGAAAAGAATTGAATCGAACTGAATCAAAAAGAATCGAATCGACCTGAATAGAAAAGATCGAATCGAAATGTAACAAATTGAATCCAAATGATCGAATCGAATCAAATCGAAAAGAATCGAGCAGAATCGAATCGAAACGAAAAGAATCGAACTGAAATAATCGAATCGAATCGAATCGAATCGAATCGAACAGAATTGAATCGAACGAAAAGAATCTTATCGAATCGAATCGAATCGAATGGAGAAGAATCAAATCGAACCGAATCGAAAAGAACTGAATCGAAAAGAATCGAATCGAAGAGAATCTAATCGAAACGAAAGGAATCAAATCGAATCCAAAACAATAGAATCGAAACGAAAAGAGGCGAATCGAATCGAATCGAAAAGAAGCGAAAAGAAAAAAATCGAATCGAATCGAATCGAAAAGAATCGAATTAAAAAGAATAGAATCGAAACATTCGAATCGAAATGAATCGAATCGAATTAAATCGGTTGAAAAGATCGAATCAAAAAACATCAAAGAGAATCGAAACGAATCGAATCGAATCAAATCGAATTGAAAAGAATCGTATCAAATCAAATCTAAAAGAATCGAATCGGGATCCCTGGGTGGTGCAGCGGTTTACCGCCTGCCTTTGGCCCAGGGCGCGATCCTGGAGACCCGGGATCGAATCCCATGTCGGGCTCCCGGTGCATGGAGCCTGCTTCTCCCACTGCCTATGTCTCTGCCCCTCTCTCTCTTTCTCTCTGTGACTATCATAAATAAATAAAAATAAAAAAAAATAAATAAAAATAATCGAATCGAATCGAATCGAATCAAAAAGAATGGAATCGAATTGATTCGCATTGAAAAGAATCGATCGAATCGTATTGAATCGAAAAGAATCGAATCGAATCGAATCGAAGAATCGAAACGAAACGAATCGAATAGAAAAGAATCAAATCGAAAAGAATCGAATCGAAGAATATCAAATCGAATTGAAAGAATTGACTCAAATCGAAAAGAATCGAATCGAAACACAAAGAATCGAATCGAATCGAATTCGAAAGAATCGAATTGAATTGAAATGAGAAGAATCGAATCGAATTGCATCGAATCGAAAATAATTGAATCGAATTGAATAAAAAATAATCAAATCGAGTCGAATCAAAAATAATTGGAATTGAATCGAATCGATAATCGAACCGAATCGAATCCAATCGAGTCGAATCGAAAATAATCGAATCGAATCAAATGGATTCAAAAACAATTAAATCGAATCGAAAAGAATCGAATGGAATCGAAAAGAATCAAACCGAATCAAAAAGAATCGAAAAGAATTGAATCAAGAAGAATCGAAATGAATTGAATCGAGTAGAATCACATCGAAGCTAGGGTAAAAGAATCGAATCGAATCAAAAATTATCTAAATCAATCCAATGAAATCCAAAAGAATTGAATCGAATCGAATCGAAAAGATTCGAATCGAAATGTAACAAGTGGAATCCAAATGATCGAATCGAATCAAATCGAAAAGAATCGAATCGAAAAGAATCGAATTGAATTGAATCGATTCGAGAAGAATCGAATCGAAAAGAATCGAATCGAATCGAAAAGAATCGAATCGAAGAGAATATAATCGAAACAAAAAGAATCGAATCGAATCGAATCAAAAAGAATCGAATCGAAACGACAAGAGGCGAATCGAATCGAATCGAAAAGAATCAAATTGAAAAGAATCGAATCAAATTGAAAAGAATCGAATCGAAAAATCGAATCAAAAAGAATCGAATCGAATCGTATCGAATCGAAAAGAATCGAAAAGAATAGAATCGAATGGAATCGAATCGAAAAGAATCAATCGAATCGAATTGAATAGAAAAGAATCGAATAGATTCGAATCGACACGAATCGAAAAAAGTCGAAACGAATCGAATCATATCAAAGCGCAAAGAATCGAATCGAGTCCAAAAGAATCGAATCGAACTGAATCGAAAAGAATCGAATCGAACAGACCGAAAAAGAATCGAATAGAAGAGAATCGTATCGAATCGAATCGAATAGAACCGAAAGAATCGAATCGATTCCAATCGACCTGAATCGAAAAGAATCGAATCGAACAGTATCGAATCTAATTGAAATGAATCGAATCAAATAAAATAGAAGAGAATCAAATCGAAACGAAAAGAAATCGAATCGAATCGAATTGAAAAGAATTGAATCAAATCGAAAAGAATCGAATCGAAATGAAAAGAATCGAATCGAATCGATCGAAATGATCGATTTGAAAAGTATCGAGTTGAATCGAATCAAATCGAAAAGAATCAAATCGAATCGTATGGAATCAAAAAGAATCAAATCAAATCGAATCGAAAAGAATAGAACCCGTATTTCATTGAATCGAAAAGAATTGAATCGAAAAGAATCGAGTCGAATCAAAACGAATCGAATCAAATCGAAAAGAATCGTATCGATTTGAATCGAAAAGAATCGGATCGAATCTTATATACTTGAATCAAAAAGAATCGAGTCGATTCAAATCAAAAAAATCAAACCGAATAGAAAAGAATCGAATCGAAAAGAAAAGAATCGATTCAAATCGAAAACCGAAAGGAATCAAAACGATTCGAATGGATACGAAACGAATCGACTCGAAATAATAGAATCGAATCGTACCGAACCGAAATGAAAATAATCAAATGGAATCGAATTGAAAATAACCGAATCAAATCCACATCGAAAATAATTGAAGCGGGGATTCCTGGGAGGGGCAGCGGTTTAGTGCCTGCCTTTGGCCCAGGGCGCGATCCTGGAGACCCGGGATCAATCCCCACATAGGGCTCCCCGGTGCTTGGAGCTTGCTTCTCCCTCTGCCTATCTCTGCCTCTCTCTCTCTCTCTGTGACTATCATAAATAAATAAAAATTTAGAAAAAAAAAGAAAATAATTGAAGCGAATCTAATAGAAATAGTTGATTCGCATTGAATCGAATCGAAAATACATCGAAATGAATTGAATTGAAAATAATTGAAATCGAATCGAAATAATCGAATCGAAAGTAATCTTATCGAATCGAAAATATCGAATCGAATCGAATCGAAAATAATTGAACCGAGTCGATCGAATTGAGTTGAAAATAATCGAATCAAACCGAATTGAATCGAAAATAATCGAATCGAATCGAATAGAAAGAATCGAATGGAATCGAAAAGAATCGAATCATATCGAATTGAATCGAAAAGAATCGAATCCGAAGAGAACCGAAAAGAATCGAATCGAATACAATCGAAAAGAATCGTATCGAATCGAATCGAATTGAATCGAAAAGAATCGATTCCAATCGAATTGAATTGAATAGAATCGAATCGAACAGTATACGAATCGAATTGATAAGATTCGAATCAAGTAAAATCGAAAAGAATCTAATTGAAACGAAAAGAATCCAATCGAATCGAATTGAAAGGAATCGAATCGAAAAAATCGAATCGAAAAGAATCGAGTTGAGTTGAATCGAATCGAATCATATCGAATCGAAAAGAATCGAACCGAATCGAATTGAAGTTGAAAAGAATTGAATCGAACTGAATCAAAAAGAATCGAATCGACCTGAATAGAAAAGAATCGAATCGAAATGTAACAAATTGAATCCAAATGATCGAATCGAATCAAATCGAAAAAGAATCGAGCATGAAATCGAATAGAATCGAAATAGAATCGAACTGAAAATAATCGAATCGAATCGAATCCGAATAGAATCGAACAGAATTGAATCGAACGAAAAGAATCTTATCGATCGAATCGAAAGAATCGCATCGAATCGGAATGGATGGGGAGAATCAAATCGAAACCGAATCGAAAGAACTGGAATCGGAAAAGAATCGAATCGAGAGAATCTAATCGAACGAAAAGAATAAAAATCGAATCCAAAAGAATAGAATCGAAACGAAAAGAGGCGAATCGAATCGAATCGAAAAGAAGCGAATTAGAAAAAATCGAATCGAATCGAATCGTAAAGAATCGAATTAAAAAGAATAGAATCGAACATTCGAATCGAAATGAATCGAATCGAATTAAATCGGTTGAAAAGATCGAATCAAAAAACATCAAAGAGAATCGAAACGAATCGAATCGAATCAAATCGAATTGAAAAGAATCGTATCAAATCAATCTAAAAGAATCGAATCGGGATCCCTGGGTGGTGCAGCGGTTTAACCGGCCTGCCTTTGGCCCAGGGCGCGATCCTGGAGACCCGGGATCGAATCCCATGTCGGGCTCCCGGTGCATGGAGCCTGCTTCTCCCACTGCCTATGTCTCTGCCCCTCTCTCTCTTCTCTCTGTGACTATCATAAATAAAAAATAAAAATAAAAAAATAAATAAAAATAATCGAATCGAATCGAATCGAATCAAAAAGAATGGAATCGAATTGATTCGCATTGAAAAGAATCGATCGAATCGTATTGAATCGAAAAGAAATCGAATCGAATCGAATCGAAGAATCGAAACGAAACGAATCGAAAGAGAAAGAAAAATCGAAAAGAATCGAATCGAAGAATATCAAATCGAATTGAAAAGAATGACTATCAAAATCGAAAAGAATCGAATCGAACACAAAGAATCGAATCGAATCGAATTCGAAGAGAATCGAATTGAATTGAAATGAGAAGAATCGAATCGAATTGCATCGAATCGAAAATAATGAATCGAATTGAATAAAAAATAATCAAATCGAGTCGAATCAAAAATAATTGGAATTGAATCGATCGATAATCGAACCGAATCGAATCCTCGAGTCGAATCGAAAATAATCGAATCGAATCAAATGGATTCAAAAACAATTAAATCGAATCGAAAAGAATCGAATGGAATCGAAAAAGAATCAACCCGAATCAAAAAGAATCGAAAAGAATTGAATCAAGAAGATCAAATGAATTGAATCGAGTAGAATCACATCGAAGCAGGGTTAAAAAAATCGAATCGAATCAAAATTATCTAAATCAATCCAATGAAATCCAAAAGAATTGAATCGAATCGAATCGAAAAGATTCGAATCGAAATGTAACAAGTGGAATCCAAATGATCGAATCGAATCAAATCGAAAGAATCGAATCGAAAAGAATCGAATTGAATTGAATCGATTCGAGAAGAATCGAATCGAAAAAATCGAATCGAATCGAAAAGAATCGAATCGAAGAGAATATAATCGAAACAAAAGAATCGAATCGAATCGAATCAAAAAGAATCGAATCGAAACGACAAGAGGCGAATCGAATCGAATCGAAAGAATCAAATTGAAAAGAATCGAATCAAATTGAAAAGAATCGAATCGAAAAAATCGAATCAAAAGATCGAATCGAATCGAAAAGAATCGAATCGAATTGAAAAGAATAGAATCGAATGGAATCGAATCGAAACGAAAAGAATCAATCGATCGAATTGAATAGAAAAGAATCGAATAGATTCAAATCGACACGAATCGAAAAAAGTCGAAACGAATCGAATCAATATCAAAGCGAAAAGAATCGAATCGAATCAAAAGAATCGAATCGAACTGAATCGAAAAGAATCGAATCGAACAGTACCGAATCGAATTGATAAGATCGAATCAAATAAAATCGAAAAAGAATCTAATTGAAACGAAAGAACCAATCGAATCGAATTGAAAGGAATCGAATTGAAAAAATCGAAACGAAAAGAATCGAATCGAAAAGAATTGAATCAAATCGAAAGAATCGAATCGAATTGAAAAGAATGAATCGACTGAATCAAAAAGAATCGAATCGAACCTGAATAGAAAAGAATCGAATCGAAATGTAACAAATTGAATCCAATGATCGAATCGAATCAAATCGAAAAGAATCGAGCAGAATCGAATCGAAACGAAAAGAATCGAACTGAAAATAATCGAATCGAATCGAATCGAATAGAATCGAACAGAATTGAATCGAACGAAAAGAATCTTATCGAATCGAATCGAATCGAATGGAGAAGAATCAAATCGAACCGAATCGAAAAGAACTGAATCGAAAAGAATCGAATCGAAGAGAATCTAATCGAAACGAAAGGAATCAAATCGAATCCAAAACAATAGAATCGAAACGAAAAGAGGCGAATCGAATCGAATCGAAAGAAGCGAAAAGAAAAAATCGAATCGAATCGAATCGAAAAGAATCGAATTAAAAAGAATAGAATCGAAACATTCGAATCGAAATGAATCGAATCGAATTAAATCGGTTGAAAAGATCGAATCAAAAACATCAAAGAGATCGAAACGAATCGAATCAAATCGAATTGAAAAGAATCGTATCAAATCAAATCTAAAAGAATCGAATCGGGATCCCTGGGGTGGTGCAGCGGTTTACCGCCTGCCTTTGGCCCAGGGCGCGATCCTGGAGACCCGGGATCGAATCCCATGTCGGGCTCCCGGTGCATGGAGCCTGCTTCTCCCACTGCCTATGTCTCTGCCCCTCTCTCTCTTTCTCCTGTGACTATCATAAATAAGTAAAAATAAAAAAAAATAAATAAAAATTCGAATCGAATCGAATCGAATCAAAAAAATGGAATCGAATTGATTCGCATTGAAAAGAATCGATCGAATCGTATTGAATCGAAAAGAATCGAATCGAATCGAATCGAAGAATCGAATCGAAACGAATCGAATCGAAAAGAATCGAATCGAAAAGAATCGAATCGAAGAATATCAAATCGAATTGAAAAATTGACTCAAATCGAAAAGAATCGAATCGAAACACAAAGAATCGAATCGAATCGAATTCGAAGAATCGAATTGAATTGAAATGAGAAGAATCGAATCGAATTGCATCGAATCGAAAATAATTGAATCGAATTGAATAAAAAATAATCAAATCGAGTCGAATCAAAATAATTGGAATTGAATCGAATCGAAAATCGAACCGAATCGAATCCAATCGAGTCGAATCGAAAATAATCGAATCGAATCAAATGGATTCAAAAAACAATTAAATCGAATCGAAAGATCGAATGAATCGAAAAAGAATCAAACCGAATCAAAAAGAATCGAAAGAATTGAATCAAGAAGAATCGAAATGAATTGAATCGAGTAGAATCACATCGAAGCTAGGTAGAAAGAATCGAATCGAATCAAAAATTATCTAAATCAATCCAATGAAATCCAAAAGAATTGAATCGAATCGAATCGAAAAGATTCGAATCGAAATGTAACAAGTGGAATCCAATGATCGAATCGAATCAAATCGAAAAGAATCGAATCGAAAAGAATCGAATTGAATTGATCGATCGAGAAGAATCGAATCGAAAAGAATCGAATCTCGAATCGAAAAGAATCGAATCGAAGAGAATATAATCGAAACAAAAAGAATCGAATCGAATCGAATCAAAAAAGAATCGAATCGAAACGACAAGAGGCGAATCGAATCGAACGAAAAGAATCAAATTGAAAGAATCGAATCAAATTGAAAAGAATCGAATCGAAAAAATCGAATCAAAAAAGAATCGAATCGATCGAAAGAGAATCGATCGAATTGAAAAGAATAGAATCGAATGGAATCGAATCGAAAAGAATCAATCGAATCGAATTGAATAGAAAAGAACGAATAGATTCGAATCGACACGAATCGAAAAAGTCGAACGAATCGAATCATATCAAAGCGAAAAGAATCGATCGAATCAAAAGAATCGAATCGAACTGAATCGAAAAGAATCGAATCGAACAGTACCGAATCGAATTGATAAGATTCGAATCAAATAAAATCGAAAAGAATCTAATTGAAACGAAAGAATCCAATCGAATCGAATTGAAAGGAATCGAATTGAAAAAAATCGAACGAAAAGAATCGAATCGAATCGAATTGAAAAGAATTGAATCAAATCGAAAAGAATCGAATCGAATTGAAAAGAATCGAATCGAACTGAATCAAAAAGAATCGAATCGAACTGAATAGAAAAGAATCGAATCGAAATGTAACAAATTGAATCCAAATGATCGAATCGAATCAAATCGAAAGAATCGAGCAGAATCGAATCGAAACGAAAAGAATCGAACTGAAAATAATCGAATCGAATCGAATCGATAGAATCGAATAGAATTGAATCGAACGAAAAGAATCTTATCGAATCGAATCGAAAAGAATCGAATCGAATCGAATGGAGAAGAATCAAATCGAACCGAATCGAAAAGAACTGAATCGAAAAGAATCGAATCGAAGAGAATCTAATCGAAACGAAAAGAATCAAATCGAATCCAAAAGAATAGAATCGAAACGAAAAGAGGCGAATCGAATCGAATCGAAAAGAAGCGAATAGAAAAAAATCGAATCCGATCGAATCGAAAAAGAATCGAATTGAAAGAATAGAATCGAAAATTCGAATCGAATCAAATCGAAATGAATCGAATCGAATTAAAATCGGTTGGAAAAAGAGCGAATCAAAAAACATCAAAAGAATCGAAACGAATCGAAACGATCGAATTGAATCAAATCGAATTGAAAGAATCGTATCAAATCAAATCTAAAAGAATCGAATCGAATCGAATCAAAAAGAATGAATCGAATTGATTCGCATCGAAAAGAATCGATCGAATCGTATTGAATCGAAAAGAATCGAATCGAATGGAATCGAATCGAATCGAAAAGAATCGAATCGAATCGAATCGAAAAGAATTGAATCGAAGAATATCAAATCGAATTGAAAAGAATTGACTCAAATCGAAAAGGATCGAATCGAAACACAAAGAATCGAATCGAATCGAATTCGAAAGAATCGAATTGAATTGAAATGAGAAGAATCGAATCGAATTGCATCGAATCGAAAATAATTGAATCGAATTGAATAAAAAATAATCAAATCGAGTCGAATCAAAATAATTGGAATTGAATCGAATCGATTAATCGAACCGAATCGAATCCAATCGAGTCGAATCGAAAATAATCGAATCGAATCAAATGGATTCAAAAACAATTAAATCGAATCGAAAAGAATCGAATGGAATCGAAAAGAATCAAACCGAATCAAAAAGAATCGAAAAGAATTGAATCAAGAAGAATCGAAATGAATTGAATCGAGTAGAATCACATCGAAGCTAGGGTAAAAGAATCGAATCGAATCAAAAATTATCTAACTCAATCCAATGAAATCCAAAAGAATTGAATCGAATCGAATCGAAAAGATTCGAATCGAAATGTAACAAGTGGAATCCAAATGATCGAATCGAATCAAATCGAAAAGAATCGAATCGAAAAGAATCGAATTGAATTGAATCGATTCGAGAAGAATCGAATCGAAAAGAAGCGAATCGTATCAAATCGAATCGAATCGAAAAGAATCGAATCGAAGAGAATATAATCGAAACAAAAAGAATCGAATCGAATCGAATCAAAAGAATCGAATCGAAACGACAAGAGGCGAATCGAATCGAATCGAAAGAATCAAATTGAAAAGAATCGAATCAAATTGAAAAGAATCGAATCGAAAAATCGAATCAAAAAGAATCGAATCGAATCGAAAAGAATCGAATCGAATCGAAAAGAATAGAATCGAATGGAATCGAATCGAAAAGAATCAATCGAATCGAATTGAATAGAAAAGAATCGAATAGATTCGAATCGACACGAATCGAAAAAAAGTCGAAACGAATCGAATCATATCAAAGCGAAAGAATCGAATCGAGTCCAAAAGAATCGAATCGAACTGAATCGAAAAGAATCGAATCGAACAGACCGAAAGAATCGAATCGAAGAGAATCGTTATCGAATCGAATCGAATAGAACCGAAAGAATCGAATCGATTCCAATCGACCTGAATCGAAAAGAATCGAATCGAACAGTATCGAATCTAATTGAAATGAATCGAATCAAATAAATAGAAGAGAATCAATCGAACGAAAAGAATCGAATCGAATCGAATTGAAAAGAATTGAATCGAATCGAAAAGAATCGAATCGAAATGAAAAGAATCGAATCGAATCGATCGAAATGATCGATTTGAAAAGTATCGAGTTGAATCGAATCAAATCGAAAGAATCAAATCGAATCGTATGGAATCAAAAGAATCAAAATCAAATCGAATCGAAAAGAATAGAACCGTTATTTCATTGAATCGAAAAGAATTGAATCGAAAAGAATCGAGTCGAATCAAAACGAATCGAATCAAATCGAAAAGAATCGTATCGATTTGAATCGAAAAGAATCGGATCGAATCTTATATACTTGAATCAAAAGAATCGAGTCGATTCAAATCAAAAAAATCAAACCGAATAGAAAAGAATCGAATCGAAAAGAAAAGAATCGATTCAAATCGAAAACCGAAAGGAATCAAAACGATTCGAATGGATACGAAACGAATCGAATCGAAAATAATAGAATCGAATCGTACCGAACCGAAATGAAAATAATCAAATGGAATCGAATTGAAAATAACCGAATCAAATCAAATCGAAAATAATTGAAGCGGGGATTCCTGGGAGGGGCAGCGGTTTAGTGCCTGCCTTTGGCCCAGGGCGCGATCCTGGAGACCCGGGATCAAATCCCACATAGGGCTCCCGGTGCTTGGAGCTTGCTTCTCCCTCTGCCTATCTCTGCCTCTCTCTCTCTCTCTGTGACTATCATAAATAAATAAAAAATTTAGAAAAAAAGAAAATAATTGAAGCGAATCTAATAGAAAATAGTGATTCGCATTGAATCGAATCGAAAAACATCGAAATGAATTGAATTGAAAATAATGAAATCGAATCGAAAATAATCGAATCGAAAGTAATCTTATCGAATCGAAAATAATCGAATCGAATCGAATCGAAATAATTGAACCGAGTCGATCGAATTGAGTTGAAAATAATCGAATCGAACCGAATTGAATCGAAAATAATCGAATCGAATCGAATAGAAAAGAATCGAATGGAATCGAAAAGAATCGAATCATATCGAATTGAATCGAAAAGAATCGAATCGAAGAGAACCGAAAAGAATCGAATCGAATACAATCGAAAAGAATCGTATCGAATCGAATCGAATTGAATCGAAAAGAATCGATTCCAATCGAATTGAATTGAATAGAATCGAATCGAACAGTACCGAATCGAATTGATAAGATTCGAATCAAGTAAAATCGAAAAGAATCTAATTGAAACGAAAAGAATCCAATCGAATCGAATTGAAAGGAATCGAATCGAAAAAATCGAATCGAAAAGAATCGAGTTGAGTTGAATCGAATCGAATCATATCGAATCGAAAAGAATCGAACCGAATCGAATTGAGTTGAAAAGAATTGAATCGAACTGAATCAAAAAGAATCGAATCGACCTGAATAGAAAAGAATCGAATCGAAATGTAACAAATTGAATCCAAATGATCGAATCGAATCAAATCGAAAAGAATCGAGCAGAATCGAATCGAAACGAAAAGAATCGAACTGAAAATAATCGAATCGAATCGAATCGAATCGAATAGAATCGAACAGAATTGAATCGAACGAAAAGATCTTATCGAATCGAATCGAATCGAATGGAGAAGAATCAATCGAACCGAATCGAAAGAACTGAATCGAAAAGAATCGAATCGAAGAGAATCTAATCGAAACGAAAGGAATCAAATCGAATCCAAAACAATACAATCGAAACGAAAAGAGGCGAATCGAATCGAATCGAAAAGAAGCGAATAGAAAAAAATCGAATCGAATCGAATCGAAAGGAATCGAATTAAAAAGAATAGAATCGAAACATTCGAATCGAAATGAATCGAATCGAATTAAATCGGTTGAAAAGATCGAATCAAAAAACATCAAAGAGAATCGAAACGAATCGAATCGAATCAAATCGAATTGAAAAGAATCGTATCAAATCAAATCTAAAAGAATCGAATCGGGATCCCTGGGTGGTTGCAGCGGTTTACCGCCTGCCTTTGGCCCAGGGCGCGATCCTGGAAACCCGGGATCGAATCCCATGTCGGGCTCCCGGTGCATGGAGCCTGCTTCTCCCACTGCCTATGTCTCTGCCCCTCTCTCTCTTTCTCTCTGTGACTATCATAAATAAGTAAAAATAAAAAAAAATAAATAAAAATAATCGAATCGAATCGAATCGAATCAAAAAGAATGGAATCGAATTGATTCGCATTGAAAAGAATCGATCGAATCGTATTGAATCGAAAAGAATCGAATCGAATCGAATCGAAGAATCGAATCGAAACGAATCGAATCGAAAAGAATCGAATCGAAAAGAATCGAATCGAAGAATATCAAATCGAATTGAAACGAATTGACTCAAATCGAAAAGAATCGAATCGAAACACAAAGAATCGAATCGAATCGAATCGAATTCGAAAGAATCGAATTGAATTGAAATGAGAAGAATCGAATCGAATTGCATCGAATCGAAATAATTGAATCGAATTGAATAAAAAATAATCAAATCGAGTCGAATCAAAAATAATTGGAATTGAATCGAATCGATAATCGAACCGAATCGAATCCAATCGAGTCGAATCGAAAATAATCGAACCGAATCAAATGGATTCAAAAACAATTAAATCGAATCGAAAAGAATCGAATGGAATCGAAAAGAATCAAACCGAATCAAAAAGAATCGAAAAGAATTGAATCAAGAAGAATCGAAATGAATTGAATCGAGTAGAATCAAATCGAAGCTAGGGTAAAAAATCGAATCGAATCAAAAATTATCTAAATCAATCCAATGAAATCCAAAAGAATTGAATCGAATCGAATCGAAAAGATTCGAATCGAAATGTAACAAGTGGAATCCAAATGATCGAATCGAATCAAATCGAAAAGAATCGAATCGAAAAGAATCGAATTGAATTGAATCGATTCGAGAAGAATCGAATCGAAAAGAATCGAATCGAATCGAAAAGAATCGAATCGAAGAGAATATAATCGAAACAAAAAGAATCGAATCGAATCGAATCAAAAAGAATCGAATCGAAACGACAAGAGGCGAATCGAATCGAATCGAAAAGAATCAAATTGAAAAGAATCGAATCAAATTGAAAAGAATCGAATCGAAAAAATCGAATCAAAAAGAATCGAATCGAATCGAAAAGAATCGAATCGAATTGAAAAGAATAGAATCGAATGGAATCGAATCGAAAAGAATCAATCGAATCGAATTGAATAGAAAAGAATCGAATAGATTCGAATCGACACGAATCGAAAAAAGTCGAAACGAATCGAATCATATCAAAGCGAAAAGAATCGAATCGAATCAAAAAGAATCGAATCGAACTGAATCGAAAAGAATTGAATCGAACAGTACCGAATCGAATTGATAAGATTCGAATCAAATAAAATCGAAAAGAATCTAATTGAAACGAAAAAAATCCAATCGAATCGAATTGAAAGGAATCGAATTGAAAAAATCGAAACGAAAGAATCGAATCGAATCGAATTGAAAAGAATTGAATCAAATCGAAAAGAATTGAATCGAATTGAAAAGAATCCAATCGAACTGAATCAAAAAGAATCGAATCGAACTGAATAGAAAAGAATCGAATCGAAATGTAACAAATTGAATCCAAATGATCGAATCGAATCAAATCGAAAAGAATCGAGCAGAATCGAATCGAAACGAAAAGAATCGAACTGAAAATAATCGAATCGAATCGAATAGAATAGAATCGAATAGAATTGAATCGAACGAAAAGAATCTTATCGAATCGAATCGAAAAGAATCGAATCGAATCGAATGGAGAAGAATCAAATCGAACCGAATCGAAAAGAACTGAATCGAAAAGAATCGAATCGAAGAGAATCTAATCGAAACGAAAAGAATCAAATCGAATCCAAAAGAATAGAATCGAAACGAAAAGAGGCGAATCGAATCGAATCGAAAAGAAGCGAATAGAAAAAAATCGAATCGAATCGAATCGAAAAGAATCGAATTGAAAAGAATAGAATCGAAAAATTCGAATCGAATCAAATCGAAATGAATCGAATCGAATTAAATCGGTTGAAAAGATCGAATCAAAAAACATCAAAGAGAATCGAAACGAATCGAACGAATCGAATTGAATCAAATCGAATTGAAAAGAATCGTATCAAATCAAATCTAAAAGAATCGAATCGAATCGAATCAAAAAGAATGGAATCGAATTGATTCGCATCGAAAAGAATCGATCGAATCGTATTGAATCGAAAAGAATCGAATCGAATGGAATCGAATCGAATCGAAAAGAATCGAATCGAATCGAATCGAAAAGAATTGAATCGAAGAATATCAAATCGAATTGAAAAGAATTGACTCAAATCGAAAAGGATCGAATCGAAACACAAAGAATCGAATCGAATCGAATTCGAAAGAATCGAATTGAATTGAAATGAGAAGAATCGAATCGAATTGCATCGAATCGAAAATAATTGAATCGAATTGAATAAAAAATAATCAAATCGAGTCGAATCAAAAATAATTGGAATTGAATCGAATCGATAATCGAACCGAATCGAATCCAATCGAGTCGAATCGAAAATAATCGAATCGAATCAAATGGATTCAAAATCAATTAAATCGAATCGAATCGAAAAGAATCGAATTGAATCGAAAAGAATCAAACCGAATCAAAAAGAATCGAAAAGAATTGAATCAAGAAGAATCGAAATGAATTGAATCGAGTAGAATCAAATCGAAGCTAGGGAAAAAGAATCGAATCGAATCAAAAATTATCTAAATCAATCCAATGAAATCCAAAGAATTGAATCGAATCGAATCGAAAAGATTCGAATCGAAATGTAACAAGTGGAATCCAAATGATCGAATCGAATCGAATCGAAAAGAATCGAATCGAAAAGAATCGAATTGAATTGAATCGATTCGAGAAGAATCGAATCGAAAAGAATCGAATCGTATCAAATCGAATCGAATCGAAAAGAATCGAATCGAAGAGAAGAGAATCGAAACGAAAAGAATCGAATCGAATCGAATCAAAAAGAATCGAATCGAAACAAGAGGCGAATCGAATCGAATCGAAAAGAATCAAATTGAAAAGAATCGAATCGAATTGAAAAGAATCGAATCGAAAAAATCGAATCAAAAAGAATCGAATCGAATCGAAAAGAATCGAATCGAATCGAAAAGAATATAATCGAATGGAATCGAATCGAAAAGAATCAATCGAATCGAAATGAATAGAAAAGAATCGAATAGATTCGAATCGACACGAATCGAAAAAAGTCGAAACGAATCGAATCATATCAAAGCGCAAAGAATCGAATCGAATCAAAAAGCATCGAATCGAACTGAATCGAAAAGAATCGAATCGAACAGACCGAAAAGAATCGAATCGAAGAGAATCGTATCGAATCGAATCGAATAGAACCGAAAGAATCGAATCGATTCCAATCGACCTGAATCGAAAAGAATCGAATCGAACAGTATCGAATCTAATTGAAATGAATCGAATCAAATAAAATAGAAGAGAATCAAATCGAAACGAAAAGAATCGAATCGAATCGAATTGAAAAGAATTGAATCGAATCGAAAAGAATCGAATCGAAATGAAAAGAATCGAATCGAATCGATCGAAATGATCGAATTGAAAAGTATCGAGTTGAATCGAATCAAATCGAGAAGAATCAAATCGAATCGTATTGAATCAAAAAGAATCAAATCGAATCGAATAGAATCGTATTTCATTGAATCGAAAAGAATTGAATCGAAAAGAATCGAGTCGAATCAAAACGAATCGAATCAAATCGAAAAGAATCGTATCGATTTGAATCAAGAATCGGATCGAATCTTATATACTTGAATCAAAAAGAATCGAGTCGATTCAAATCAAAAAATCAAACCGAATAGAAAAGAATCGAAAAGAAAAGAATCGATTCAAATCGAAAACCGAAAGGAATCAAAACGATTCGAATGGATACGAAACGAATCGAATCGAAAATAATAGAATCGAATCGCACCGAATCGAAATGAAAATAATCAAATGGAATCGAATTGAAAATAACCAAATCAAATCAAATCGAAAATAATTGAAGCGGGGATCCCTGGGTGGCGCAGCGGTTTAGTGCCTGCCTTTGGCCCAGGGCGCGATCCTGGAGAGCCGGGATCAAATCCCACATAGGGCTCCCGGTGCTTGGAGCTTGCTTCTCCCTCTGCCTATCTCTCTGCCTCTCTCTCTCTCTCTGTGACTATCATAAATAAATAAAAATTTAGAAAAAAAAGAAAATAATTGAAGCGAATCTAATAGAAAATAATCGATTCGCATTGAATCGAATCGAAAAACATCGAAATGAATTGAATTGAAAATAATGAAATCGAATCGAAAATAATCGAATCGAAAGTAATCTTATCGAATCGAAAATAATCGAATCGAATCGAATCGAAAATAATTGAACCGAGTCGATCGAATTGAGTTGAAAATAATCGAATCGAACCGAATTGAATCGAAAATAATCGAATCGAATCGAATAGAAAAGAATCGAATGGAATCGAAAAGAATCGAATCATATTGAATTGAATCGAAAAGAATCGAATCGAAGAGAACCGAAAAGAATCGAATCGAATACAATCGAAAAGAATCGTATCGAATCGAATCGAATTGAATCGAAAAGAATCGATTCCAATCGAATTGAATTGAATAGAATCGAATCGAACAGTACCGAATCGAATTGATAAGATTCGAATCAAGTAAAATCGAAAAGAATCTAATTGAAACGAAAAGAATCCAATCGAATCGAATTGAAAGGAATCGAATCGAAAAAATCGAATCGAAAAGAATCGAGTTGAGTTGAATCGAATCGAATCATATCGAATCGAAAAGAATCGAACCGAATCGAATTGAGTTGAAAAGAATTGAATCGAACTGAATCAAAAAGAATCGAATCGACCTGAATAGAAAAGAATCGAATCGAAATGTAACAAATTGAATCCAAATGATCGAATCGAATCAAATCGAAAAGAATCGAGCAGAATCGAATCGAAACGAAAAGAATCGAACTGAAAATAATCGAATCGAATCGAATCGAATCGAATAGAATCGAACAGAATTGAATCGAACGAAAAGAATCTTATCGAATCGAATCGAATCGAATGGAGAAGAATCAAATCGAACCGAATCGAAAAGAACTGAATCGAAAAGAATCGAATCGAAGAGAATCTAATCGAAACGAAAGGAATCAAATCGAATCCAAAACAATAGAATCGAAACGAAAAGAGGCGAATCGAATCGAATCGAAAAGAAGCGAATAGAAAAAAATCGAATCGAATCGAATCGAAAAGAATCGAATTAAAAAGAATGGAATCGAAACATTCGAATCGAAATGAATCGAATCGAATTAAATCGGTTGAAAAGATCGAATCAAAAAACATCAAAGAGAATCGAAACGAATCGAATCGAATCAAATCGAATTGAAAAGAATCGTATCAAATCAAATCTAAAAGAATCGAATCGGGATCCCTGGGTGGTGCAGCGGTTTACCGCCTGCCTTTGGCCCAGGGCGCGATCCTGGAGACCCGGGATCGAATCCCATGTCGGGCTCCCGGTGCATGGACCCTGCTTCTCCCACTGCCTATGTCTCTGCCCCTCTCTCTCTTTCTCTCTGTGACTATCATAAATAAGTAAAAATAAAAAAAATAAATAAAAATAATCGAATCGAATCGAATCGAATCAAAAAGAATGGAATCGAATTGATTCGCATTGAAAAGAATCGATCGAATCGTATTGAATCGAAAAGAATCGAATCGAATCGAATCGAAGAATCGAATCGAAACGAATCGAATCGAAAAGAATCGAATCGAAAAGAATCGAATCGAAGAATATCAAATCGAATTGAAACGAATTGACTCAAATCGAAAAGAATCGAATCGAAACACAAAGAATCGAATCGAATCGAATCGAATTCGAAAGAATCGAATTGAATTGAAATGAGAAGAATCGAATCGAATTGCATCGAATCGAAATAATTGAATCGAATTGAATAAAAAATAATCAAATCGAGTCGAATCAAAAATAATTGGAATTGAATCGAATCGATAATCGAACCGAATCGAATCCAATCGAGTCGAATCGAAAATAATCGAACCGAATCAAATGGATTCAAAAACAATTAAATCGAATCGAAAAGAATCGAATGGAATCGAAAAGAATCAAACCGAATCAAAAAGAATCGAAAAGAATTGAATCAAGAAGAATCGAAATGAATTGAATCGAGTAGAATCAAATCGAAGCTAGGGTAAAAAATCGAATCGAATCAAAAATTATCTAAATCAATCCAATGAAATCCAAAAGAATTGAATCGAATCGAATCGAAAAGATTCGAATCGAAATGTAACAAGTGGAATCCAAATGATCGAATCGAATCAAATCGAAAAGAATCGAATCGAAAAGAATCGAATTGAATTGAATCGATTCGAGAAGAATCGAATCGAAAAGAATCGAATCGAATCGAAAAGAATCGAATCGAAGAGAATATAATCGAAACAAAAAGAATCGAATCGAATCGAATCAAAAAGAATCGAATCGAAACGACAAGAGGCGAATCGAATCGAATCGAAAAGAATCAAATTGAAAAGAATCGAATCAAATTGAAAAGAATCGAATCGAAAAAATCGAATCAAAAAGAATCGAATCGAATCGAAAAGAATCGAATCGAATTGAAAAGAATAGAATCGAATGGAATCGAATCGAAAAGAATCAATCGAATCGAATTGAATAGAAAAGAATCGAATAGATTCGAATCGACACGAATCGAAAAAAGTCGAAACGAATCGAATCATATCAAAGCGAAAAGAATCGAATCGAATCAAAAAGAATCGAATCGAACTGAATCGAAAAGAATTGAATCGAACAGTACCGAATCGAATTGATAAGATTCGAATCAAATAAAATCGAAAAGAATCTAATTGAAACGAAAAAAATCCAATCGAATCGAATTGAAAGGAATCGAATTGAAAAAATCGAAACGAAAAGAATCGAATCGAATCGAATTGAAAAGAATTGAATCAAATCGAAAAGAATTGAATCGAATTGAAAAGAATCGAATCGAACTGAATCAAAAAGAATCGAATCGAACTGAATAGAAAAGAATCGAATCGAAATGTAACAAATTGAATCCAAATGATCGAATCGAATCAAATCGAAAAGAATCGAGCAGAATCGAATCGAAACGAAAAGAATCGAACTGAAAATAATCGAATCGAATCGAATAGAATAGAATCGAATAGAATTGAATCGAACGAAAAGAATCTTATCGAATCGAATCGAAAAGAATCGAATCGAATCGAATGGAGAAGAATCAAATCGAACCGAATCGAAAAGAACTGAATCGAAAAGAATCGAATCGAAGAGAATCTAATCGAAACGAAAAGAATCAAATCGAATCCAAAAGAATAGAATCGAAACGAAAAGAGGCGAATCGAATCGAATCGAAAAGAAGCGAATAGAAAAAAATCGAATCGAATCGAATCGAAAAGAATCGAATTGAAAAGAATAGAATCGAAAAATTCGAATCGAATCAAATCGAAATGAATCGAATCGAATTAAATCGGTTGAAAAGATCGAATCAAAAAACATCAAAGAGAATCGAAACGAATCGAAACGAATCGAATTGAATCAAATCGAATTGAAAAGAATCGTATCAAATCAAATCTAAAAGAATCGAATCGAATCGAATCAAAAAGAATGGAATCGAATTGATTCGCATCGAAAAGAATCGATCGAATCGTATTGAATCGAAAAGAATCGAATCGAATGGAATCGAATCGAATCGAAAAGAATCGAATCGAATCGAATCGAAAAGAATTGAATCGAAGAATATCAAATCGAATTGAAAAGAATTGACTCAAATCGAAAAGGATCGAATCGAAACACAAAGAATCGAATCGAATCGAATTCGAAAGAATCGAATTGAATTGAAATGAGAAGAATCGAATCGAATTGCATCGAATCGAAAATAATTGAATCGAATTGAATAAAAAATAATCAAATCGAGTCGAATCAAAAATAATTGGAATTGAATCGAATCGATAATCGAACCGAATCGAATCCAATCGAGTCGAATCGAAAATAATCGAATCGAATCAAATGGATTCAAAAACAATTAAATCGAATCGAAAAGAATCGAATGGAATCGAAAAGAATCAAACCGAATCAAAAAGAATCGAAAAGAATTGAATCAAGAAGAATCGAAATGAATTGAATCGAGTAGAATCACATCGAAGCTAGGGTAAAAGAATCGAATCGAATCAAAAATTATCTAACTCAATCCAATGAAATCCAAAAGAATTGAATCGAATCGAATCGAAAAGATTCGAATCGAAATGTAACAAGTGGAATCCAAATGATCGAATCGAATCAAATCGAAAAGAATCGAATCGAAAAGAATCGAATTGAATTGAATCGATTCGAGAAGAATCGAATCGAAAAGAAGCGAATCGTATCAAATCGAATCGAATCGAAAAGAATCGAATCGAAGAGAATATAATCGAAACAAAAAGAATCGAATCGAATCGAATCAAAAAGAATCGAATCGAAACGACAAGAGGCGAATCGAATCGAATCGAAAAGAATCAAATTGAAAAGAATCGAATCAAATTGAAAAGAATCGAATCGAAAAAATCGAATCAAAAAGAATCGAATCGAATCGAAAAGAATCGAATCGAATCGAAAAGAATAGAATCGAATGGAATCGAATCGAAAAGAATCAATCGAATCGAATTGAATAGAAAAGAATCGAATAGATTCGAATCGACACGAATCGAAAAAAGTCGAAACGAATCGAATCATATCAAAGCGAAAAGAATCGAATCGAGTCCAAAAGAATCGAATCGAACTGAATCGAAAAGAATCGAATCGAACAGACCGAAAAGAATCGAATCGAAGAGAATCGTATCGAATCGAATCGAATAGAACCGAAAGAATCGAATCGATTCCAATCGACCTGAATCGAAAAGAATCGAATCGAACAGTATCGAATCTAATTGAAATGAATCGAATCAAATAAAATAGAAGAGAATCAAATCGAAACGAAAAGAATCGAATCGAATCGAATTGAAAAGAATTGAATCGAATCGAAAAGAATCGAATCGAAATGAAAAGAATCGAATCGAATCGATCGAAATGATCGATTTGAAAAGTATCGAGTTGAATCGAATCAAATCGAAAAGAATCAAATCGAATCGTATGGAATCAAAAAGAATCAAATCAAATCGAATCGAAAAGAATAGAACCGTATTTCATTGAATCGAAAAGAATTGAATCGAAAAGAATCGAGTCGAATCAAAACGAATCGAATCAAATCGAAAAGAATCGTATCGATTTGAATCGAAAAGAATCGGATCGAATCTTATATACTTGAATCAAAAAGAATCGAGTCGATTCAAATCAAAAAAATCAAACCGAATAGAAAAGAATCGAATCGAAAAGAAAAGAATCGATTCAAATCGAAAACCGAAAGGAATCAAAACGATTCGAATGGATACGAAACGAATCGAATCGAAAATAATAGAATCGAATCGTACCGAACCGAAATGAAAATAATCAAATGGAATCGAATTGAAAATAACCGAATCAAATCAAATCGAAAATAATTGAAGCGGGGATTCCTGGGAGGGGCAGCGGTTTAGTGCCTGCCTTTGGCCCAGGGCGCGATCCTGGAGAGCCCGGGATCAAATCCCACATAGGGCTCCCGGTGCTTGGAGCTTGCTTCTCCCTCTGCCTATCTCTCTGACTCTCTCTCTCTCTGTGACTATCATAAATAAATAAAAAATTTAGAAAAAAAAGAAAATAATTGAAGCGAACATAATAGAAAATAATCGATTCGCATTGAATCGAATCGAAAAACATCGAAATGAATTGAATTGAAAATAATGAAATCGAATCGAAAATAATCGAATCGAAAGTAATCTTATCGAATCGAAAATAATCGAATCGAATCGAATCGAAAATAATTGAACCGAGTCGATCGAATTGAGTTGAAAATAATCGAATCGAACCGAATTGAATCGAAAATAATCGAATCGAATCGAATAGAAAAGAATCGAATGGAATCGAAAAGAATCGAATCATATCGAATTGAATCAAAAAGAATTGAATCGTATCGAATGGAATCGAAAAGAATCGAATCATATCGAATTGAATCGAAAAGAATCGAATCGAAGAGAACCGAAAAGAATCGAATCGAATACAATCGAAAAGAATCGTATCGAATCGAATCGAATTGAATCGAAAAGAATCGATTCCAATTGAATTGAATTGAATAGAATCGAATCGAACAGTACCGAATCGAATTGATAAGATTCGAATCAAATAAAATCGAAAAGAATCTAATTGAAACGAAAAGAATCCAATCGAATCGAATTGAAAGGAATCGAATTGAAAAAATCGAATCGAAAAGAATCGAGTTGAGTTGAATCGAATCGAATCATATCGAATCGAAAAGAATCGAATCGAATCGAATTGAAAAGAATCGAATCGAACTGAATCAAAAAGAATCGAATCGAACTGAATAGAAAAGAATCGAATCGAAATGTAACAAATTGAATCCAAATGATCGAATCGAATCAAATCGAAAAGAATCGAGCAGAATCGAATCGAAACGAAAAGAATCGAACTGAAAATAATCGAATCGAATCGAATCGAATAGAATCGAATAGAATTGAATCGAACGAAAAGAATCTTATCGAATCGAATCGAAAAGAATCGAATCGAATCGAATGGAGAAGAAGCAAATCGAACCGAATCGGAAAGAACTGAATCGAAAAGAATCGAATCGAGAATCTAATCGAAACGAAAAGAATCAAATCGAATCCAAAACAATAGAATCGAAACGAAAAGAGGCGAATCGAATCGAATCGAAAAGAAGCGAATAGAAAAAAATCGAATCGAATCGAATCGAAAAGAATCGAATTGAAAAGAATAGAATCGAAAAATTCGAATCGAATCAAATCGAAATGAATCGAATCGAATTAAATCGGTTGAAAAGATCGAATCAAAAACATCAAAGAGAATCGAAACGAATCGAAACGAATCGAATCGAATCAAATCGAATTGAAAAGAACCGTATCAAATCAAATCTAAAAGAATCGAATCGAATCGAATCAAAAAGAATGGAATCGAATTGATTCGCATCGAAAAGAATCCATCGAATCGTATTGAATCGAAAAGAATCGAATCGAATGGAATCGAATCGAATCGAAAAGAATCGAATCGGGGATCCCTGGGTGGCGCAGTGGTTTAGCGCCTGCCTTTGGCCCAGGGCCCGATCCTGGAGACCCGGGATCGAATCCCACGTCAGGCTCCCGGTGCATGGAGCCTGCTTCTCCCTCTGCCTGTGTCTCTGCCTCTCTCTCTCTCTGTGACTATAATAAATAAATAAAAAGTTTAAAAAAAAAAAAAGAAAAGAATCGAATCGAATCGAAAAGAATTGAATCGAAGAATATCAAATCGAATTGAAAAGAATTGACTCAAATCGAAAAGGATCGAATCGAAACACAAAGAATCGAATCGAATCGAATTCGAAAGAATCGAATTGAATTGAAATGAGAAGAATCGAATCGAATTGCATCGAATCGAAAATAATTGAATCGAATTGAATAAAAAATAATCAAATTGAGTCGAATCAAAAATAATTGGAATTGAATCGAATCGATAATCGAACCGAATCGAATCCAATCGAGTCGAATCGAAAATAATCGAATCGAATCAAATGGATTCAAAAACAATTAAATCGAATCGAATCGAAAAGAATCGAATTGAATCGAAAAGAATCAAACCGAATCAAAAAGAATCGAAAAGAATTGAATCAAGAAGAATCGAAATGAATTGAATCGAGTAGAATCACATCGAAGCTAGGGTAAAAGAATCGAATCGAATCAAAAATTATCTAAATCAATCCAATGAAATCAAATGAATTGAATCGAATCGAATCGAAAAGATTCGAATCGAAATGTAACAAGTGGAATCCAAATGATCGAATCGAATCAAATCGAAAAGAATCGAATCGAAAAGAATCGAATTGAATTGAATCGATTCGAGAAGAATCGAATCGAAAAGAAGCGAATCGTATCAAATCGAATCGAATCGAAAAGAATCGAATCGAAGAGAATATAATCGAAACAAAAAGAATCGAATCGAATCGAATCAAAAAGAATCGAATCGAAACGACAAGAGGCGAATCGAATCGAATCGAAAAGAATCAAATTGAAAAGAATCGAATCAAATTGAAAAGAATCGAATCGAAAAAATCGAATCAAAAAGAATCGAATCGAATCGAAAAGAATCGAATCGAATCGAAAAGAATAGAATCGAATGGAATCGAATCGAAAAGAATCAATCGAATCGAATTGAATAGAAAAGAATCGAATAGATTCAAATCGACACGAATCGAAAAAAGTAGAAACGAATCGAATCATATCAAAGCGAAAAGAATCGAATCGAATCAAGAATCGAATCGAACTGAATCGAAAAGAATCGAATCGAACAGTACCGAATCGAATTGATAAGATTCGAATCAAATAAAATCGAAAAGAATCTAATTGAAATGAAAAGAATCCAATCGAATCGAATTGAAAGGAATCGAATTGAAAAAATCGAATCGAAAAGAATCGAGTTGAGTTGAATCGAATCGAATCATATCGAATCGAAAAGAATCGAATCGAATTGAAAAGAATCGAATCGAACTGAATCAAAAAGAATCGAATCGAACTGAATAGAAAAGAATCGAATCGAAATGTAACAAATTGAATCCAAATGATCGAATCGAATCAAATCGAAAAGAATCGAGCAGAATCGAATCGAAACGAAAAGAATCGAACTGAAAATAATCGAATCGAATCGAATCGAATAGAATCGAATAGAATTGAATCGAACGAAAAGAATCTTATCGAATCGAATCGAAAAGAATTGAATCGAATGGAGAAGAATCAAATCGAACCGAATCGAAAAGAACTGAATCGAAAAGAATCGAATCGAAGAGAATCTAATCGAAACGAAAAGAATCAAATCGAATCCAAAAGAATAGAATCGAAACGAAAAGAGACGAATCGAATCGAATCGAAAAGAAGCGAATAGAAAAAAATCGAATCGAATCGAATCGAAAAGAATCGTATCGATTTGAATCGAAAAGAATTGGATCGAATCTTATATACTTGAATCAAAAAGAATCGAGTCGATTCAAATAAAAGAAATCAAACCGAATAGAGAAGAATCGAATCGAAAAGAAAAGAATCGATTCAAATCGAAAACCGAAAGGAATCAAAACGATTCGAATGGATACGAAACGAATCGAATCGAAAATAATAGAGTCGAATCGCACCGAATCGAAATGAAAATAATCAAATGGAATCGAATTGAAAATAACCGAATCAAATCAAATCGAAAATAGTTGAAGCGAATCTAATAGAAAATAATCGATTCTCATTGAATCGAATCGAAAAACATCGAAATGAATTGAATTGAAAATAATGAAATCGAATCGAAAATAATCGAATCGAAAGTAATCTTATCGAATCGAAAATAATCCAATCGAATCGAATCGAAAATAATTGAACCGAGTCGATCGAATTGAGTTGAAAATAATCGAATCGAATCGAATAGAAAAGAATCGAATGGAATCGAAAAGAATCGAATCATATCGAATTGAATCAAAAAGAATCGAATCGTATCGAATGGAATCGAAAAGAATCGAATCATATCGAATTGAATCGAAAAGAATCGAATCGAAGAGAACCGAAAAGAATCGAATCGAATACAATCGAAAAGAATCGTATCTAATCGAATCGAATTGAATCGAAAAGAATCGATTCCAATCGAATTGAATTGAATAGAATCGAATCGAACAGTACCGAATCGAATTGATAAGATTCGAATCAAATAAAATCGAAAAGAATCTAATTGAAACGAAAAGAATCCAATCGAATCGAATTGAAGGGAATCGAATCGAAAAAATCGAATCGAAAAGAATCGAGTTGAGTTGAATCGAATCGAATCATATCGAATCGAAAAGAATCAAACCGAAGCGAATTGAATTGAAAAGAATTGAATCGAACTGAATCAAAAAGAATCGAATCGAACTGAATAGAAAAGAATCGAATCGAAATGTAACAAATTGAATCCAAATGATCGAATCGAATCTAATCGAAAAGAATCGAACAGAATCGAATCGAAACGAAAAGAATCGAACTGAAAATAAACGAATCGAATCGAATAGAATCGAACAGAATTGAATCGAACGAAAAGAATCTTATCGAATCGAATCGAAAAGAATCGAATCGAATCGAATGGAGAAGAATCAAATCGAACCGAATCGAAAAGAACTGAATCGAAAAGAATCGAATCGAAGAGAATCTAATCGAAACAAAAAGAATCAAATCGAATCCAAAACAATAGAATCGAAACGAAAAGAGGCGAATCGAATCGAATCGAAAAGAAGCGAATAGAAAAAAATCGAATCGAATCGAATCGAAAAGAATCGAATTAAAAAGAATAGAATCGAAACATTCGAATCGAAATGAATCGAATCGAATCAAATCGGTTGAAAAGATCGAAACAAAAAACATCAAAGAGAATCGAAACGAATCGAATCGAATCAAATCGAATTGAAAAGAATCGTATCAAATCAAATCTAAAAGAATCGAGTCGGGATCCCTGGGTGGTGCAGCGGTTTAGCACCTGCCTTTGGCCCAGGGCCGGATCCTGGAGACCCGGGATCGAATCCCATGTCGGGCTCCCGGTGCATGGAGCCTGCTTCTCCCACTGCCTATGTCTCTGCCCCTCTCTCTCTTTCTCTCTGTGACAATCATAAATAAATAAAAATAAAAAAAAATAGAAAAAATAAAAGAATCGAATCGAATCGAATCAAAAAGAATGGAATCTAATTGATTCGCATCGAAAAGAATCGATCGAATCGTATTGAATCAAAAAGAATCGAATCGAATCGAATCGAAGAATCGAATCGAAACGAATCGAATCGAAAAGAATCGAATCGAAAAGAATCGAATCGAAGAATATCAAATCGAATTGAAAAGAATTGACTCAAATCGAAAAGAATCGAATCGAAACACAAAGAATCGAATCGAATCGAATTCGAAAGAATCGAATTGAATTGAAATGAGAAGAATCGAATCGAATTGCATCGAATCGAAAATAATTGAATCGAATTGAATAAAAAATAATCAAATCGAGTCGAATCAAAAATAATTGGAATTGAATCGAATCGATAATCGAACCGAATCGAATCCAATCGAGTCGAATCGAAAATAATCGAATCGAATCAAATGGATTCAAAATCAATTAAATCGAATCGAATCGAAAAGAATCGAATTGAATCGAAAAGAATCAAACCGAATCAAAAAGAATCGAAAAGAATTGAATCAAGAAGAATCGAAATGAATTGAATCGAGTAGAATCAAATCGAAGCTAGGGTAAAAGAATCGAATCGAATAAAAAATTATCTAAATCAATCCAGTGAAATCCAAAAGAATTGAATCGAATCGAATCGAAAAGATTCGAATCGAAATGTAACAAGTGGAATCCAAATGATCGAATCGAATCAAATCGAAAAGAATCGAATCGAAGAGAATCGAATTGAATTGAATCGATTCGAGAAGAATCGAATCGAAAAGAATCGAATCGAATCGAAAAGAATCGAATCGAAGAGAATATAATCGAAACGAAAAGAATCGAATCGAATCGAATCAAAAAGAATCGAATCGAAACGACAAGAGGCGAATCGAATCGAATCGAAAAGAATCAAATTGAAAAGAATCGAATCAAATTGAAAAGAATCGAATCGAAAAAATCGAATCAAAAAGAATCGAATCGAATCGAAAAGAATCGAATCGAATCGAAAAGAATAGAATCGAATCGAAAAGAATAGAATCGAATCGAAAAGAATAGAATCGAATGGAATCGAATCGAAAAGAATCAATCGAATCGAATTGAATAGAAAAGAATCGAATAGATTCGAATCGACACGAATCGAAAAAAGTCGAAACGAATCGAATCATATCAAAGCGAAAAGAATCGAATCGAATCCAAAAGCATCGAATCGAACTGAATCGAAAAGAATCGAATCGAACAGACCGAAAAGAATCGAATCGAAGAGAATCGTATCGAATCGAATCGAATAGAACCGAAAGAATCGAATCGATTCCAATCGACCTGAATCGAAAAGAATCGAATCGAACAGTATCGAATCTAATTGAAATGAATCGAATCAAATAAAATAGAAGAGAATCAAATCGAAACGAAAAGAATCGAATCGAATCGAATTGAAAAGAATTGAATCGAATCGAAAAGAATCGAATCGAAATGAAAAGAATCGAATTGAATCAATCGAAATGATCGAATTGAAAAGTATCGAGTTGAATCGAATCAAATCGAAAAGAATCAAATCGAATCGTATGGAATCAAAAAGAATCAAATCAAATCGAATCGAATAGAACCGTATTTCATTGAATCGAAAAGAATTGAATCGAAAAGAATCGAGTCGAATCAAAACGAATCGAATCAAATCGAAAAGAATCGTATCGATTTGAATCGAAAAGAATCGGATCGAATCTTATATACTTGAATCAAAAAGAATCGAGTCGATTCAAATCAAAAAATCAAAACGAATAGAAAAGAATCGAATCGAAAAGAATCGATTCAAATCGAAAACCGAAAGGAATCAAAACGATTTGAATGGATACGAAACGAATCGAATCGAAAATAATAGAATCGAATCGCACCGAATCGAAATGAAAATAATCAAATGGAATCGAATTGAAAATAACCGAATCAAATCAAATCGAAAATAATTGAAGCGGGGATCCCTGGGTGGCGCAGCGGTTTAGTGCCTGCCTTTGGCCCAGGGCGCGATCCTGGAGACCCGGGATCAAAACCCACATAGGGCTCCCGGTGCTTGGAGCTTGCTTCTCCCTCTGCCTATCTCTCTGCCTCTCTCTCTCTCTGTGACTATCATAAATAAATAAAAAATTTAGAAAAAAAAGAAAATAATTGAAGCGAACATAATAGAAAATAATCGATTCGCATTGAATCGAATCGAAAAACATCGAAATGAATTGAATTGAAAATAATGAAATCGAATCGAAAATAATCGAATCGAAAGTAATCTTATCGAATCGAAAATAATCGAATCGAATCGAATCGAAAATAATTGAACCGAGTCGATCGAATTGAGTTGAAAATAATCGAATCGAACCGAATTGAATCGAAAATAATCGAATCGAATCGAATAGAAAAGAATCGAATGGAATCGAAAAGAATCGAATCATATCGAATTGAATCAAAAAGAATCGAATCGTATCGAATGGAATCGAAAAGAATCGAATCATATCGAATTGAATCGAAAAGAATCGAATCGAAGAGAACCGAAAAGAATCGAATCGAATACAATCGAAAAGAATCGTATCGAATCGAATCGAATTGAATCGAAAAGAATCGATTCCAATGGAATTGAATTGAATAGAATCGAATCGAACAGTACCGAATCGAATTGATAAGATTCGAATCAAATAAAATCGAAAAGAATCTAATTGAAACGAAAAGAATCCAATCGAATCGAATTGAAAGGAATCGAATTGAAAAAATCGAATCGAAAAGAATCGAGTTGAGTTGAATCGAATCGAATCATATCGAATCGAAAAGAATCGAATCGAATAGAAAAGAATCGAATCGAACTGAATCAAAAAGAATCGAATCGAACTGAATAGAAAAGAATCGAATCGAAATGTAACAAATTGAATCCAAATGATCGAATCGAATCAAATCGAAAAGAATCGAGCAGAATCGAATCGAAACGAAAAGAATCGAACTGAAAATAATCGAATCGAATCGAATCGACTGGAATCGAACAGAATTGAATCGAACGAAAAGAATCTTATCGAATCGAATCGAAAAGAATCGAATCGAATCGAATGGAGAAGAATCAAATCGAACCGAATCGGAAAGAACTGAATCGAAAAGAATCGAATCGAAGAGAATCTAATCGAAACGAAAAGAATCAAATCGAATCCAAAACAATAGAATCGAAACGAAAAGAGGCGAATCGAATCGAATCGAAAAGAAGCGAATAGAAAAAAATCGAATCGAATCGAATCGAAAAGAATCGAATTGAAAAGAATAGAATCGAAAAATTCGAATCGAATCAAATCGAAATGAATCGAATCGAATTAAATCGGTTGAAAAGATCGAATCAAAAACATCAAAGAGAATCGAAACGAATCGAAACGAATCGAATCGAATCAAATCGAATTGAAAAGAACCGTATCAAATCAAATCTAAAAGAATCGAATCGAATCGAATCAAAAAGAATGGAATCGAATTGATTCGCATCGAAAAGAATCCATCGAATCGTATTGAATCGAAAAGAATCGAATCGAATGGAATCGAATCGAATCGAAAAGAATCGAATCGGGGATCCCTGGGTGGCGCAGTGGTTTAGCGCCTGCCATTGGCCCAGGGCCCGATCCTGGAGACCCGGGATCGAATCCCACGTAAGGCTCCCGGTGCATGGAGCCTGCTTCTCCCTCTGCCTGTGTCTCTGCCTCTCTCTCTCTCTCTCTGTGACTATCATAAATAAATAAAAATTTAAAAAAAAAAAAGAAAAGAATCGAATCGAATCGAAAAGAATTGAATCGAAGAATATCAAATCGAATTGAAAAGAATTGACTCAAATCGAAAAGGATCGAATCGAAACACAAAGAATCGAATCGAATCGAATTCGAAAGAATCGAATTGAATTGAAATGAGAAGAATCGAATCGAATTGCATCGAATCGAAAATAATTGAATCGAATTGAATAAAAAATAATCAAATCGAGTCGAATCAAAAATAATTGGAATTGAATCGAATCGATAATCGAACCGAATCGAATCCAATCGAGTCGAATCGAAAATAATCGAATCGAATCAAATGGATTCAAAATCAATTAAATCGAATCGAATCGAAAAGAATCGAATTGAATCGAAAAGAATCAAACCGAATCAAAAAGAATCGAAAAGAATTGAATCAAGAAGAATCGAAATGAATTGAATCGAGTAGAATCAAATCGAAGCTAGGGTAAAAGAATCGAATCGAATCAAAAATTATCTAAATCAATCCAATGAAATCCAAAAGAATTGAATCGAATCGAATCGAAAAGATTCGAATCGAAATGTAACAAGTGGAATCCAAATGATCGAATCGAATCGAAAAGAATCGAATCGAAAAGAATCGAATTGAATTGAATCGATTCGAGAAGAATCGAATCGAAAAGAATCGAATCGTATCAAATCGAATCGAATCGAAAAGAATCGAATCGAAGAGAAGAGAATCGAAACGAAAAGAATCGAATCGAATCGAATCAAAAAGAATCGAATCGAATCGAAAAGAATCGAATCGAAGAGAATATAATCGAAAGAAAAAGAATCGAATCGAATCGAATCAAAAAGAATCGAATCGAAACGACAAGAGGCGAATCGAATCGAATCGAAAAGAATCAAATTGAAAAGAATCGAATCAAATTGAAAAGAATCGAATCGAAAAAATCGAATCAAAAAGAATCGAATCGAATCGAAAAGAATCGAATCGAATCGAAAAGAATAGAATCGAATGGAATCGAATCGAAAAGAATCAATCGAATCGAATTGAATAGAAAAGAATCGAATAGATTCAAATCGACACGAATCGAAAAAAGTCGAAACGAATCGAATCATATCAAAGCGAAAAGAATCGAATCGAATCAAGAATCGAATCGAACTGAATCGAAAAGAATCGAATCGAACAGTACCGAATCGAATTGATAAGATTCGAATCAAATAAAATCGAAAAGAATCTAATTGAAATGAAAAGAATCCAATCGAATCGATTTGAAAGGAATCGAATTGAAAAAATCGAATCGAAAAGAATCGAGTTGAGTTGAATCGAATCGAATCATATCGAATCGAAAAGAATCGAATCGAATTGAAAAGAATCGAATCGAACTGAATCAAAAAGAATCGAATCGAACTGAATAGAAAAGAATCGAATCGAAATGTAACAAATTGAATCCAAATGATCGAATCGAATCAAATCGAAAAGAATCGAGCAGAATCGAATCGAAACGAAAAGAATCGAACTGAAAATAATCGAATCGAATCGAATCGAATAGAATCGAATAGAATTGAATCGAACGAAAAGAATCTTATCGAATCGAATCGAAAAGAATTGAATCGAATGGAGAAGAATCAAATCGAACCGAATCGAAAAGAACTGAATCGAAAAGAATCGAATCGAAGAGAATCTAATCGAAACGAAAAGAATCAAATCGAATCCAAAAGAATAGAATCGAAACGAAAAGAGACGAATCGAATCGAATCGAAAAGAAGCGAATAGAAAAAAATCGAATCGAATCGAATCGAAAAGAATCGTATCGATTTGAATCGAAAAAAATCGGATCGAATCTTATATACTTGAATCAAAAAGAATCGAGTCGATTCAAATAAAAGAAATCAAACCGAATAGAGAAGAATCGAATCGAAAAGAAAAGAATCGATTCAAATCGAAAACCGAAAGGAATCAAAACGATTCGAATGGATACGAAACGAATCGAATCGAAAATAATAGTCGAATCGCACCGAATCGAAATGAAAATAATCAAATGGAATCGAATTGAAAATAACCGAATCAAATCAAATCGAAAATAGTTGAAGCGAATCTAATAGAAAATAATCGATTCTCATTGAATCGAATCGAAAAACATCGAAATGAATTGAATTGAAAATAATGAAATCGAATCGAAAATAATCGAATCGAAAGTAATCTTATCGAATCGAAAATAATCCAATCGAATCGAATCGAAAATAATTGAACCGAGTCGATCGAATTGAGTTGAAAATAATCGAATCGAATCGAATAGAAAAGAATCGAATGGAATCGAAAAGAATCGAATCATATCGAATTGAATCAAAAAGAATCGAATCGTATCGAATGGAATCGAAAAGAATCGAATCATATCGAATTGAATCGAAAAGAATCGAATCGAAGAGAACCGAAAAGAATCGAATCGAATACAATCGAAAAGAATCGTATCGAATCGAATCGAATTGAATCGAAAAGAATCGATTCCAATCGAATTGAATTGAATAGAATCGAATCGAACAGTACCGAATCGAATTGATAAGATTCGAATCAAATAAAATCGAAAAGAATCTAATTGAAACGAAAAGAATCCAATCGAATCGAATTGAAAGGAATCGAATTGAAAAAATCGAATCGAAAAGAATCGAGTTGAGTTGAATCGAATCGAATCATATCGAATCGAAAAGAATCGAATCGAATCGAATTGAAAAGAATCGAATCGAACTGAATCAAAAAGAATCGAATCGAACTGAATAGAAAAGAATCGAATCGAAATGTAACAAATTGAATCCAAATGATCGAATCGAATCAAATCGAAAAGAATCGAGCAGAATCGAATCGAAACGAAAAGAATCGAACTGAAAATAATCGAATCGAATCGAATCGACTGGAATCGAACAGAATTGAATCGAACGAAAAGAATCTTATCGAATCGAATCGAAAAGAATCGAATCGAATCGAATGGAGAAGAATCAAATCGAACCGAATCGGAAAGAACTGAATCGAAAAGAATCGAATCGAAGAGAATCTAATCGAAACGAAAAGAATCAAATCGAATCCAAAACAATAGAATCGAAACGAAAAGAGGCGAATCGAATCGAATCGAAAAGAAGCGAATAGAAAAAAATCGAATCGAATCGAATCGAAAAGAATCGAATTGAAAAGAACAGAATCAAAAAATTCGAATCGAATCAAATCGAAATGAATCGAATCGAATTAAATCGGTTGAAAAGATCGAATCAAAAACATCAAAGAGAATCGAAACGAATCGAAACGAATCAAATCCAATTGAAAAGAACCGTATCAAATCAAATCTAAAAGAATCGAATCGAATCGAATCAAAAAGAATGGAATCGAATTGATTCGCATCGAAAAGAATCCATCGAATCGTATTGAATCGAAAAGAATCGAATCGAATGGAATCGAATCGAATCGAAAAGAATCGAATCGGGGATCCCTGGGTGGCGCAGTGGTTTAGCGCCTGCCTTTGGCCCAGGGCCCGATCCTGGAGACCCGGGATCGAATCCCACGTCAGGCTCCCGGTGCATGGAGCCTGCTTCTCCCTCTGCCTGTGTCTCTGCCTCTCTCTCTCTCTCTCTGTGACTATCATAAATAAATAAAAATTTAAAAAAAAAAAAGAAAAGAATCGAATCGAATCGAAAAGAATTGAATCGAAGAATATCAAATCGAATTGAAAAGAATTGACTCAAATCGAAAAGAATCGAATCGAAACACAAAGAATCGAATCGAATCGAATTCGAAAGAATCGAATTGAATTGAAATGAGAAGAATCGAATCGAATTGCATCGAATCGAAAATAATTGAATCGAATTGAATAAAAAATAATCAAATCGAGTCGAATCAAAAATAATTGGAATTGAATCGAATCGATAATCGAACCGAATCGAATCCAATCGAGTCGAATCGAAAATAATCGAATCGAATCAAATGGATTCAAAATCAATTAAATCGAATCGAATCGAAAAGAATCGAATTGAATCGAAAAGAATCAAACCGAATCAAAAAGAATCGAAAAGAATTGAATCAAGAAGAATCGAAATGAATTGAATCGAGTAGAATCAAATCGAAGCTAGGGAAAAAGAATCGAATCGAATAAAAAATTATCTAAATCAATCCAATGAAATCCAAAAGAATTGAATCGAATCGAATCGAAAAGATTCGAATCGAAATGTAACAAGTGGAATCCAAATGATCGAATCGAATCGAATCGAAAAGAATCGAATCGAAAAGAATCGAATTGAATTGAATCGATTCGAGAAGAATCGAATCGAAAAGAATCGAATCGTATCAAATCGAATCGAATCGAAAAGAATCGAATCGAAGAGAAGAGAATCGAAACGAAAAGAATCGAATCGAATCGAATCAAAAAGAATCGAATCGAAACAAGAGGCGAATCGAATCGAATCGAAAAGAATCAAATTGAAAAGAATCGAATCGAATTGAAAAGAATCGAATCGAAAAAATCGAATCAAAAAGAATCGAATCGAATCGAAAAGAATCGAATCGAATCGAAAAGAATATAATCGAATGGAATCGAATCGAAAAGAATCAATCGAATCGAAATGAATAGAAAAGAATCGAATAGATTCGAATCGACACGAATCGAAAAAAGTCGAAACGAATCGAATCATATCAAAGCGCAAAGAATCGAATCGAATCAAAAAGCATCGAATCGAACTGAATCGAAAAGAATCGAATCGAACAGACCGAAAAGAATCGAATCGAAGAGAATCGTATCGAATCGAATCGAATAGAACCGAAAGAATCGAATCGATTCCAATCGACCTGAATCGAAAAGAATCGAATCGAACAGTATCGAATCTAATTGAAATGAATCGAATCAAATAAAATAGAAGAGAATCAAATCGAAACGAAAAGAATCGAATCGAATCGAATTGAAAAGAATTGAATCGAATCGAAAAGAATCGAATCGAAATGAAAAGAATCGAATCGAATCGATCGAAATGATCGAATTGAAAAGTATCGAGTTGAATCGAATCAAATCGAGAAGAATCAAATCGAATCGTATTGAATCAAAAAGAATCAAATCGAATCGAATAGAATCGTATTTCATTGAATCGAAAAGAATTGAATCGAAAAGAATCGAGTCGAATCAAAACGAATCGAATCAAATCGAAAAGAATCGTATCGATTTGAATCAAGAATCGGATCGAATCTTATATACTTGAATCAAAAAGAATCGAGTCGATTCAAATCAAAAAATCAAACCGAATAGAAAAGAATCGAAAAGAAAAGAATCGATTCAAATCGAAAACCGAAAGGAATCAAAACGATTCGAATGGATACGAAACGAATCGAATCGAAAATAATAGAATCGAATCGCACCGAATCGAAATGAAAATAATCAAATGGAATCGAATTGAAAATAACCAAATCAAATCAAATCGAAAATAATTGAAGCGGGGATCCCTGGGTGGCGCAGCGGTTTAGTGCCTGCCTTTGGCCCAGGGCGCGATCCTGGAGAGCCGGGATCAAATCCCACATAGGGCTCCCGGTGCTTGGAGCTTGCTTCTCCCTCTGCCTATCTCTCTGCCTCTCTCTCTCTCTCTGTGACTATCATAAATAAATAAAAAATTTAGAAAAAAAAGAAAATAATTGAAGCGAATCTAATAGAAAATAATCGATTCGCATTGAATCGAATCGAAAAACATCGAAATGAATTGAATTGAAAATAATGAAATCGAATCGAAAATAATCGAATCGAAAGTAATCTTATCGAATCGAAAATAATCGAATCGAATCGAATCGAAAATAATTGAACCGAGTCGATCGAATTGAGTTGAAAATAATCGAATCGAACCGAATTGAATCGAAAATAATCGAATCGAATCAAATAGAAAAGAATCGAATGGAATCGAAAAGAATCGAATCATAGGGGATCCCTGGGTGGCGCAGCGGTTTGGCGCCTGCCTTTGGCCCTGGGCGCGATCCTGGAGACCCAGGATCGAATCCCACGTCGGGCTCCCTGCATGGAGCCTGCTTCTCCCTCTGCCTATGTCTCTGCCTCTCTCTCTCTCTGTGTGTGTGACTGTCATGAATAAATAAATAAAATCTTAAAAAAAAAAGAATCGAATCATATCGAATTGAATCGAAAACAATCGAATCGTATCGAATGGAATCGAAAAGAATCGAATCATATCGAATTGAATCGAAAAGAATCGAATGAAGAGAACCGAAAAGAATCGAATCGAATACAATCGAAAAGAATCGTATCGAATCGAATCGAATTGAATCGAAAAGAATCGATTCCAATCGAATTGAATTGAATAGAATCGAATCGAACAGTACCGAATCGAATTGATAAGATTCGAATCAAATAAAATCGAAAAGAATCTAATTGAAACGAAAAGAATCCAATCGAATCGAATTGAAAGGAATCGAATTGAAAAAATCGAATCGAAAAGAATCGAGTTGAGTTGAATCGAATCGAATCATATCGAATCGAAAAGAATCGAACCGAATCGAATCGAACTGAATCAAAAAGAATCGAATCGAACTGAATAGAAAAGAATCGAATCGAAATGTAACAAATTGAATCCAAATGATCGAATCGAATCAAATCGAAAAGAATCGAGCAGAATCGAATCGAAACGAAAAGAATCGAACTGAAAATAATCGAATCGAATCGAATCGAATAGAATCGAATAGAATTGAATCGAACGAAAAGAATCTTATCGAATCGAATCGAAAAGAATCGAATCGAATCGAATGGAGAAGAATCAAATCGAACCGAATCGAAAAGAACTGAATCGAAAAGAATCGAATCGAAGAGAATCTAATCGAAACGAAAAGAATCAAATCGAATCCAAAAGAATAGAATCGAAACGAAAAGAGGCGAATCGAATCGAATCGAAAAGAAGCGAATAGAAAAAAATCGAATCGAATCGAATCGAAAAGAATTGAATTGAAAAGAATAGAATCGAAAAATTCGAATCGAATCAAATCGAAATGAATCGAATCGAATTAAATCGGTTGAAAAGATCGAATCAAAAAACATCAAAGAGAATCGAAACGAATCGAATCGAATCAAATCGAATTGAAAAGAATCGTATCAAATCAAATCTAAAAGAATCGAATCGAATCGAATCAAAAAGAATGGAATCGAATTGATTCGCATCAAAAAGAATCCACCGAATCGTATTGAATCGAAAAGAATCGAATCGAATGGAATCGAATCGAACAGAATTGAATCGAATCGAATCGAATCGAAAAGAATTGAATCGAAGAATATCAAATCGAATTGAAAAGAATTGACTCAAATCGAAAAGGATCGAATCGAAACACAAAGAATCGAATCGAATCGAATTCGAAAGAATCGAATTGAATTGAAATGAGAAGAATCGAATCGAATTGCATCGAATCGAAAATAATTGAATCGAATTGAATAAAAAATAATCAAATCGAGTCGAATCAAAAATAATTGGAATTGAATCGAATCGATAATCGAACCGAATCGAATCCAATCGAGTCGAATCGAAAATAATCGAATCGAATCAAATGGATTCAAAAACAATTAAATCGAATCGAAAAGAATCGAATGGAATCGAAAAGAATCAAACCGAATCAAAAAGAATCGAAAAGAATTGAATCAAGAAGAATCGAAATGAATTGAATCGAGTAGAATCACATCGAAGCTAGGGTAAAAGAATCGAATCGAATCAAAAATTATCTAACTCAATCCAATGAAATCCAAAAGAATTGAATCGAATCGAATCGAAAAGATTCGAATCGAAATGTAACAAGTGGAATCCAAATGATCGAATCGAATCAAATCGAAAAGAATCGAATCGAAAAGAATCGAATTGAATTGAATCGATTCGAGAAGAATCGAATCGAAAAGAAGCGAATCGTATCAAATCGAATCGAATCGAAAAGAATCGAATCGAAGAGAATATAATCGAAACAAAAAGAATCGAATCGAATCGAATCAAAAAGAATCGAATCGAAACGACAAGAGGCGAATCGAATCGAATCGAAAAGAATCAAATTGAAAAGAATCGAATCAAATTGAAAAGAATCGAATCGAAAAAATCGAATCAAAAAGAATCGAATCGAATCGTATCGAATCGAAAAGAATCGAAAAGAATAGAATCGAATGGAATCGAATCGAAAAGAATCAATCGAATCGAATTGAATAGAAAAGAATCGAATAGATTCGAATCGACACGAATCGAAAAAAGTCGAAACGAATCGAATCATATCAAAGCGCAAAGAATCGAATCGAGTCCAAAAGAATCGAATCGAACTGAATCGAAAAGAATCGAATCGAACAGACCGAAAAGAATCGAATCGAAGAGAATCGTATCGAATCGAATCGAATAGAACCGAAAGAATCGAATCGATTCCAATCGACCTGAATCGAAAAGAATCGAATCGAACAGTATCGAATCTAATTGAAATGAATCGAATCAAATAAAATAGAAGAGAATCAAATCGAAACGAAAAGAATCGAATCGAATCGAATTGAAAAGAATTGAATCGAATCGAAAAGAATCGAATCGAAATGAAAAGAATCGAATCGAATCGATCGAAATGATCGATTTGAAAAGTATCGAGTTGAATCGAATCAAATCGAAAAGAATCAAATCGAATCGTATGGAATCAAAAAGAATCAAATCAAATCGAATCGAAAAGAATAGAACCGTATTTCATTGAATCGAAAAGAATTGAATCGAAAAGAATCGAGTCGAATCAAAACGAATCGAATCAAATCGAAAAGAATCGTATCGATTTGAATCGAAAAGAATCGGATCGAATCTTATATACTTGAATCAAAAAGAATCGAGTCGATTCAAATCAAAAAAATCAAACCGAATAGAAAAGAATCGAATCGAAAAGAAAAGAATCGATTCAAATCGAAAACCGAAAGGAATCAAAACGATTCGAATGGATACGAAACGAATCGAATCGAAAATAATAGAATCGAATCGTACCGAACCGAAATGAAAATAATCAAATGGAATCGAATTGAAAATAACCGAATCAAATCAAATCGAAAATAATTGAAGCGGGGATTCCTGGGAGGGGCAGCGGTTTAGTGCCTGCCTTTGGCCCAGGGCGCGATCCTGGAGACCCGGGATCAAATCCCACATAGGGCTCCCAGTGCTTGGAGCTTGCTTCTCCCTCTGCCTATCTCTCTGACTCTCTCTCTCTCTGTGACTATCATAAATAAATAAAAAATTTAGAAAAAAAAGAAAATAATTGAAGCGAACATAATAGAAAATAATCGATTCGCATTGAATCGAATCGAAAAACATCGAAATGAATTGAATTGAAAATAATGAAATCGAATCGAAAATAATCGAATCGAAAGTAATCTTATCGAATCGAAAATAATCGAATCGAATCGAATCGAAAATAATTGAACCGAGTCGATCGAATTGAGTTGAAAATAATCGAATCGAACCGAATTGAATCGAAAATAATCGAATCGAATCGAATAGAAAAGAATCGAATGGAATCGAAAAGAATCGAATCATATCGAATTGAATCAAAAAGAATCGAATCGTATCGAATGGAATCGAAAAGAATCGAATCATATCGAATTGAATCGAAAAGAATCGAATCGAAGAGAACCGAAAAGAATCGAATCGAATACAATCGAAAAGAATCGTATCGAATCGAATCGAATTGAATCGAAAAGAATCGATTCCAATTGAATTGAATTGAATAGAATCGAATCGAACAGTACCGAATCGAATTGATAAGATTCGAATCAAATAAAATCGAAAAGAATCTAATTGAAACGAAAAGAATCCAATCGAATCGAATTGAAAGGAATCGAATTGAAAAAATCGAATCGAAAAGAATCGAGTTGAGTTGAATCGAATCGAATCATATCGAATCGAAAAGAATCGAATCGAATCGAATTGAAAAGAATCGAATCGAACTGAATCAAAAAGAATCGAATCGAACTGAATAGAAAAGAATCGAATCGAAATGTAACAAATTGAATCCAAATGATCGAATCGAATCAAATCGAAAAGAATCGAGCAGAATCGAATCGAAACGAAAAGAATCGAACTGAAAATAATCGAATCGAATCGAATCGAATAGAATCGAATAGAATTGAATCGAACGAAAAGAATCTTATCGAATCGAATCGAAAAGAATCGAATCGAATCGAATGGAGAAGAAGCAAATCGAACCGAATCGGAAAGAACTGAATCGAAAAGAATCGAATCGAGAATCTAATCGAAACGAAAAGAATCAAATCGAATCCAAAACAATAGAATCGAAACGAAAAGAGGCGAATCGAATCGAATCGAAAAGAAGCGAATAGAAAAAAATCGAATCGAATCGAATTGAAAAGAATAGAATCGAAAAATTCGAATCGAATCAAATCGAAATGAATCGAATCGAATTAAATCGGTTGAAAAGATCGAATCAAAAACATCAAAGAGAATCGAAACGAATCGAAACGAATCGAATCAAATCGAATTGAAAAGAACCGTATCAAATCAAATCTAAAAGAATCGAATCGAATCGAATCAAAAAGAATGGAATCGAATTGATTCGCATCGAAAAGAATCCATCGAATCGTATTGAATCGAAAAGAATCGAATCGAATGGAATCGAATCGAATCGAAAAGAATCGAATCGGGGATCCCTGGGTGGCGCAGTGGTTTAGCGCCTGCCTTTGGCCCAGGGCCCGATCCTGGAGACCCGGGATCGAATCCCACGTCAGGCTCCCGGTGCATGGAGCCTGCTTCTCCCTCTGCCTGTGTCTCTGCCTCTCTCTCTCTCTCTGTGACTATAATAAATAAATAAAAAGTTTAAAAAAAAAAAAGAAAAGAATCGAATCGAATCGAAAAGAATTGAATCGAAGAATATCAAATCGAATTGAAAAGAATTGACTCAAATCGAAAAGGATTGAATCGAAACACAAAGAATCGAATCGAATCGAATTCGAAAGAATCGAATTGAATTGAAATGAGAAGAATCGAATCGAATTGCATCGAATCGAAAATAATTGAATCGAATTGAATAAAAAATAATCAAATTGAGTCGAATCAAAAATAATTGGAATTGAATCGAATCGATAATCGAACCGAATCGAATCCAATCGAGTCGAATCGAAAATAATCGAATCGAATCAAATGGATTCAAAAACAATTAAATCGAATCGAATCGAAAAGAATCGAATTGAATCGAAAAGAATCAAACCGAATCAAAAAGAATCGAAAAGAATTGAATCAAGAAGAATCGAAATGAATTGAATCGAGTAGAATCACATCGAAGCTAGGGTAAAAGAATCGAATCGAATCAAAAATTATCTAAATCAATCCAATGAAATCCAAAAGAATTGAATCGAATCGAATCGAAAAGATTCGAATCGAAATGTAACAAGTGGAATCCAAATGATCGAATCGAATCAAATCGAAAAGAATCGAATCGAAAAGAATCGAATTGAATTGAATCGATTCGAGAAGAATCGAATCGAAAAGAAGCGAATCGTATCAAATCGAATCGAATCGAAAAGAATCGAATCGAAGAGAATATAATCGAAACAAAAGAATCGAATCGAATCGAATCAAAAAGAATCGAATCGAAACGACAAGAGGCGAATCGAATCGAATCGAAAAGAATCAAATTGAAAAGAATCGAATCAAATTGAAAAGAATCGAATCGAAAAAATCGAATCAAAAAGAATCGAATCGAATCGAAAAGAATCGAATCGAATCGAAAAGAATAGAATCGAATGGAATCGAATCGAAAAGAATCAATCGAATCGAATTGAATAGAAAAGAATCGAATAGATTCAAATCGACACGAATCGAAAAAAGTAGAAACGAATCGAATCATATCAAAGCGAAAAGAATCGAATCGAATCAAGAATCGAATCGAACTGAATCGAAAAGAATCGAATCGAACAGACCGAAAAGAATCGAATCGAAGAGAATCGTATCGAATCGAATCGAATAGAACCGAAAGAATCGAATCGATTCCAATCGACCTGAATCGAAAAGAATCGAATCGAACAGTATCGAATCTAATTGAAATGAATCGAATCAAATAAAATAGAAGAGAATCAAATTGAAACGAAAAGAATCGAATCGAATCGAATTGAAAAGAATTGAATCGAATCGAAAAGAATCGAATCGAAATGAAAAGAATCGAATCGAATCGATCGAAATGATCGAATTGAAAAGTATCGAGTTGAATCGAATCAAATCGAAAAGAATCAAATCGAATCGTATCGAATCAAAAAGAATCAAATCGAATCGAATAGAATCGTATTTCATTGAATCGAAAAGAATCGAGTCGAATCAAAACGAATCGAATCAAATCGAAAAGAATCGTATCGATTTGAATCGAAAAGAATCGGATCGAATCTTATATACTTAAATCAAAAAGAATCGAGTTGATTCAAATCAAAAAAATCAAACCGAATACAAAAGAATCGAATCGAAAAGAAAAGAATCGATTTAAATCGAAAACCGAAAGGAATCAAAACGATTCGAATGGATACGAAACGAATCGAATCGAAAATAATAGAATCGAATCGCACCGAATCGAAATGAAAATAATCAAATGGAATCGAATTGAAAATAACCAAATCAAATCAAATCGAAAATAATTGAAGAGGGATCCCTGGGTGGCGCAGCGGTTTAGTGCCTGCCTTTGGCTCAGGGCGCGATCCTGAAGACCCGGGATCAAATCCCACATAAGGCTCCCGGTGCTTGGAGCTTGCTTCTCCCTCTGCCTATCTCTCTGCCTCTCTCTCTCTCTGTGACTATCATAAATAAATAAAAAATTTAGAAAAAAAAAGAAAATAATTGAAGCGAATCTAATAGAAAATAATCGATTCGCATTGAATCGAATCGAAAAACATCGAAATGAATTGAATTGAAAATAATGAAATCGAATCGAAAATAAACGAATCGAAAGTAATCTTATCGAATCGAAAATAATCGAATCGAATCGAATCGAAAATAATTGAACCGAGTCGATCGAATTGAGTTGACAATAATCCAATCGAACCGAATTGAATCGAAAATAATCGAATCGAATCGAATAGAAAAGAATCGAATGGAATCGAAAAGAATCGAATCATATCGAATTGAATCGAAAAGAATCGAATCGAAGAGAACCGAAAAGAATCGAATCGAATACAATCGAAAAGAATCGTATCGAATCGAATCGAATTGAATCGAAAAGAATCGATTCCAATCGAATTGAATTGAATAGAATCGAATCGAACAGTACCGAATCGAATTGATAAGATTCGAATCCCATAAAATTGAAAAGAATCTAATTGAAACGAAAAGAATCCAATCGAATCGAATTGAAAGGAATCGAATTGAAAAAATCGAATCGAAAAGAATCGAGTTGAGTTGAATCGAATCGAATCATATCGAATCGAAAAGAATCGAATCGAATCGAATCAAAAAGAATCGAATCGAACTGAATAGAAAAGAATCGAATCGAAATGTAACAAATTGAATCCAAATGATCGAATCGAATCAAATCGAAAAGAATCGAGCAGAATCGAATCGAAACGAAAAGAATCGAACTGAAAATAATCGAATCGCATCGAATCGAATAGAATCGAACAGAATTGAATCGAACGAAAAGAATCTTATCGAATCGAATCGAAAAGAATCGAATCGAATCGAATGGAGAAGAATCAAATCGAACCGAATCGAAAAGAACTGAATCGAAAAGAATCGAATCGAAGAGAATCTAATCGAAACGAAAAGAATCAAATGGAATCCAAAAGAAGAGAATCGAAACGAAAAGAGGCGAATCGAATCGAATCGAAAAGAAGCGAATAGAAAAAATCGAATCGAATCGAATCGAAAAGAATCGAATTGAAAAGAATAGAATCGAAAAATTCGAATCGAATCAAATCGAAATGAATCGAATCGAATTAAATCGGTTGAAAAGATCGAATCAAAAAACATCAAAGAGAATCGAAACGAATCGAAACGAATCGAATCGAATCAAATCGAATTGAAAAGAATCGTATCAAATCAAATCTAAAAGAATCGAATCGAATCGAATCAAAAAGAATGGAATCGAATTGATTCGCATCGAAAAGAATCCATCGAATCGTATTGAATCGAAAAGAATCGAATTGAATGGAATCGAATCGAATCGAAAAAAATCGAATCGAATCGAAACGAAAAGAATTGAATCGAAGAATATCAAATCGAATTGAAAAGAATTGACTCAAATCGAAAAGGATCGAATCGAAACACAAAGAATCGAATCGAATCGAATTCGAAAGAATCGAATTGAATTGAAATGAGAAGAATCGAATCGAATTGCATCGAATCGAAAATAATTGAATCGAATTGAATAAAAAATAATCAAATCGAGTCGAATCAAAAATAATTGGAATTGAATCGAATCGATAATCGAACCGAATCGAATCCAATCGAGTCGAATCGAAAATAATCGAATCGAATCAAATGGATTCAAAAACAATTAAATCGAATCGAAAAGAATCGAATTGAATCGAAAAGAATCAAACCGAATCAAAAAGAATCGAAAAGAATTGAATCAAGAAGAATCGAAATGAATTGAATCGAGTAGAATCACATCGAAGCTAGGGTAAAAGAATCGAATCGAATCAAAAATTATCTAACTCAATCCAATGAAATCCAAAAGAATTGAATCGAATCGAATCGAAAAGATTCGAATCGAAATGTAACAAGTGGAATCCAAATGATCGAATCGAATCAAATCGAAAAGAATCGAATCGAAAAGAATCGAATTGAATTGAATCGATTCGAGAAGAATCGAATCGAAAAGAATCGAAACGAAAAGAATCGAATCGAATCGAATCAAAAAGAATCGAATCGAAACGACAAGAGGCGAATCGAATTGAATCGAAAAGAATCAAATTGAAAAGAATCGAATCGAATTGAAAAGAATCGAATCGAAAAAATCGAATCAAAAAGAATCGAATCAAATTGAAAAAAATCGAATCGAATCGAAAAGAATAGAATCGAATGGAATCGAATCGAAAAGAATCAATCGAATCGAAATGAATAGAAAAGAATCGAATAGATTCGAATCGACACGAATCGAAAAAAGTCGAAACGAATCGAATCATATCAAAGCGAAAAGAATCGAATCGAATCAAAAAGCATCGAATCGAACTGAATCGAAAAGAATCGAATCGAACAGACCGAAAAGAATCGAATCGAAGAGAATCGTATCGAATCGAATCGAATAGAACCGAAAGAATCGAATCGATTCCAATCGACCTGAATCGAAAAGAATCGAATCGAACAGTATCGAATCTAATTGAAATGAATCGAATCAAATAAAATAGAAGAGAATCAAATCGAAACGAAAAGAATCGAATCGAATCGAATTGAAAAGAATTGAATCGAATCGAAAAGAATCGAATCGAAATGAAAAGAATCGAATCGAATCGATCGAAATGATCGAATTGAAAAGTATCGAGTTGAATCGAATCAAATCGAAAAGAATCAAATCGAATCGTATCGAATCAAAAAGAATCAAATCGAATCGAATAGAATCGTATTTCATTGAATCGAAAAGAATTGAATCGAAAAGAATCGAGTCGAATCAAAACGAATCGAATCAAATCGAAAAGAATCGTATCGATTTGAATCCAAAAGAATCGGATCGAATCTTATATACTTGAATCAAAAAGAATCGAGTCGATTCAAATAAAAGAAATCAAACCGAATAGAGAAGAATCGAATCGAAAAGAAAAGAATCGATTCAAATCGAAAACCGAAAGGAATCAAAACGATTCGAATGGATACGAAACGAATCGAATCGAAAATAATAGAGTCGAATCGCACCGAATCGAAATGAAAATAATCAAATGGAATCGAATTGAAAATAACCGAATCAAATCAAATCGAAAATACTTGAAGCGAATCTAATAGAAAATAATCGATTCGCATTGAATCGAATCGAAAAACATCGAAATGAATTGAATTGAAAATAATGAAATCGAATCGAAAATAATCGAATCGAAAGTAATCTTATCGAATCGAAAATAATCGAATCGAATCGAATCGAAAATAATTGAACCGAGTCGATCGAATTGAGTTGAAAATAATCGAATCGAACCGAATTGAATCGAAAATAATCGAATCGAATCGAATAGAAAAGAATCGAATGGAATTGAAAAGAATCGAATCATATCGAATTGAATCAAAAAGAATCGAATCGTATCGAATGGAATCGAAAAGAATCGAATCATATCGAATTGAATCGAAAAGAATCGAATCGAAGAGAACCGAAAAGAATCGAATCGAATACAATCGAAAAGAATCGTATCGAATCGAATCGAATTGAATCGAAAAGAATCGATTCCAATCGAATTGAGTTGAATAGAATCGAATCGAACAGTACCGAATCGAATTGATAAGATTCGAATCAAATAAAATCGAAAAGAATCTAATTGAAACGAAAAGAATCCAATCGAATCGAATTGAAAGGAATCGAATCGAAAAAATCGAATCGAAAAGAATCGAGTTGAGTTGAATCGAATCGAATCATATCGAATCGAAAAGAATCGAACCGAATCGAATTGAATTGAAAAGAATTGAATCGAACTGAATCAAAAAGAATCGAATCGACCTGAATAGAAAAGAATCGAATCCAAATGTAACAAATTGAATCCAAATGATCGAATCGAATCAAATCGAAAAGAATCGAACAGAATCGAATCGAAACGAAAAGAATCGAACTGAAAATAAACGAATCGAATCGAATCGAATAGAATCGAACAGAATTGAATCGAACGAAAAGAATCTTATCGAATCGAATCGAAAAGAATCGAATCGAATCGAATGGAGAAGAATCAAATCGAACCGAATCGAAAAGAACTGAATCGAAAAGAATCGAATCGAAGAGAATCTAATCGAAACGAAAAGAATCAAATGGAATCCAAAAGAAGAGAATCGAAACGAAAAGAGGCGAATCGAATCGAATGGAATAGAAGCGAATAGAAAAAAATCGAATCGAATCGAAAAGAATCGAATTCAAAAGAATAGAATCAAAAAATTCGAATCGAATCAAATCGAAATGAATCCATTAGAATTAAATCGGTTGAAAAGATCGAATCAAAAAACATCAAAGAGAATCGAAACGAATTGAATCGAATCAAATCAAATTGAAAAGAATCGTATCAAATCAAATCTAAAAGAATCGAATCGAATCGAATCAAAAAGAATGGAATCGAATTGATTCGCATCGAAAAGAATTGATCGAATCGTATTGAATCGAAAAGAATCGAATCGAATCGAATCGCAGAATCGAATCGAATGGAATCGAATCGAATCGAAAAGAATCGAATCGAAAAGAATTGAATCGAAGAATATCAAATCGAAGTGAAAAGAATTGACTGAAATCGAAAAGAATCGAATCGAAACACAAAGAATCGAATCGAATTCGAAAGAATCGAATTGAATTGAAATGAGAAGAATCGAATCGAATTGCATCGAATCGGAAATAATTGAATCGAATCGAATAAAAAATAATCAAATCGAGTCGAATCAAAAATAGGTGGCATTGAATCGAATCGATAATCGAACCGAATCGAATCCAATCGAGTCGAATCGAAAATAATCGAATCGAATCAAATGGATTCAAAAACAATTAAATCGAATCGAATCGAAAAGAATCGAATTGAATCGAAAAGAATCAAACCGAATCAAAAAGAATCGAAAAGAATTGAATCAAGAAGAATCGAAATGAATTGAATCGAGTAGAATCAAATCGAAGCTAGGGTAAAAGAATCGAATCGAATCAAAAATTATCTAAATCAATCCAATGAAATCCAAAAGAATTGAATCGAATCGAATCGAAAAGATTCGAATCGAAATGTAACAAGTGGAATCCAAATGATCGAATCGAATCAAATCGAAAAGAATCGAATTGAATTGAATCGATTCGAGAAGAATCGAAGCGAAAAGAATCGAATCGTATCGAATCGAATCGAATCGAATCGAATCGAAGAGAATATAATCAAAACGAAAAGAATCGAATCGAATCGAATCAAAAAGAATCACATCAAAACAAGAGGCGAATCGAATCGAATCGAAAAGAATCAAATTGAAAAGAAACGAATCGAATTGAAAAGAATCGAATCGAAAAAATCGAATCAAAAAGAATCGAATCGAATCGAATCGTATCGAATCGAAAAGAATCGAATCGAATTGAAAAGAATAGAATCGAATGGAATCGAAAAGAATCAATCGAATCGAATTGAATAGAAAAGAATCGAATAGATTCGAATCGACACGAATCGAAAAAAGTCGAAACGAATCGAATCATATCAAAGCGAAAAGAATCGAATCGAATCCAAAAGAATCGATTCGAACTGAATCGAAAAGAATCGAATCGAACAGACCGAAAAGAATCGAATCGAAGAGAATCGTATCGAATCGAATCGAATAGAACCGAAAGAATCGAATCAATTCCAATCGACCTGAATCGAAAAGAATCGAATCGAACAGTATCGAATCTAATTGAAATGAATCGAATCAAATAAAATAGAAGAGAATCAAATCGAAACGAAAAGAATCGAATCGAATCGAATTGAAAAGAATTGAATCGAATCGAAATGAAAAGAATCGAATCGGAAATGATCGAATTGAAAAGTATCAAGTTGAATCGAATCAAATCGAAAAGAATCAAATCGAATCGTATCGAATCAAAAAGAATCAAATCGAATCGAATCGAATAGAATCGTATTTCATTGAATCGAAAAGAATTGAATCGAAAAGAATCGAGTCGAATCAAAACGAATCGAATCAAATCGAAAAGAATCGTATCGATTTGAATCGAAAAGAATCGGATCGAATCTTATATACTTGAATCAAAAAGAATCGAGTCGATTCAAATCAAAAAAATCAAACCGAATAGAAAAGAATCGAATCAAAAAGAAAAGAATCGATTCAAATCGAAAACCGAAAGGAATCAAAACGATTCGAATGGATACAAAACGAATCGAATCGAAAATAATAGAATCGAATCGCAGCGAATCGAAATGAAAATAATCAAATGGAATCGAATTGAAAATAACCGAATCAAATCAAATCGAAAATAAATGAAGCGAATCTAATAGAAAATAATCGATTCGCATTGAATCGAATCGAAAAACATCGAAATGAATTGAATTGAAAATAATGAAATCGAATCGAAAATAATCGAATCGAAAGTAATCTTATCGAATCGAAAATAATCGAATCGAATCGAATCGAAAATAATTGAACCGAGTCGATCGAATTGAGTTGAAAATAATCGAATCGAACCGAATTGAATCGAAAATAATCGAATCGAACTGAATAGAAAAGAATCGAATCGAAATGTAACAAATTGAATCCAAATGATCGAATTGAATCAAATCGAAAAGAATCGAACAGAATCGAATCGAAACGAAAAGAATCGAACTGAAAATAATCGAATCGAATCGAATAGAATCGAACAGAATTGAATCGAACGAAAAGAATCTTATCGAATCGAATCGAAAAGAATCGAATCGAATCGAATCGAAAAGAATTGAATCGAAGAATATCAAATCGAATTGAAAAGAATTGACTCAAATCCAAAAGAATCGAATCGAAACACAAAGAATCGAATCGAATCGAATTCGGAAGAATCGAATTGAAATGAGAAGAATCGAATCGAATTGCATCGAATCGAAAATAATTGAATCGAATTGTATAAAAAATAATCAAATCGAGTCGAATCAAAAATAATTGGAATTGAATCGAATCGATAATCGAACCGTATCGAATCAAATCGAGTCGAATCGAAAATAATCGAATCGAATCAAATGGATTAAAAAACAATTAAATCGAGGGAGGGAGGAGCAAGATGGCGGAAGAGTAGGGTCTCCAAATCACCTGTCTCCACCAAACTACCTAGAAAACCTTCAAATTATCCTGAAAATCTATGAATTCGGCCTGAGATTTAAAGAGAGACCAGCTGGAATGCTACAGTGAGAAGAGTTCGCGCATCTATCAAGGTAGGAAGACGGGGAAAAAGAAATAAAGAAACAAAGGCCTCCAAGGGGGAGGGGCCCCGCGAGGAGCCGGGCTGAGGCCGGGGCGAGTGTCCCCAGGACAGGAGAGCCCCGTCCCGGAGGAGCAGGAGCTGCACCGACCTTCCCGGGCGGAAAGAGGCTCCAGGGAGGTGGAGCAGGACCCGGCAGGGCGAGGATGCCCTCGGGCTCCCGGGGACAGTAACAGCAACTGCGCGCCAGGAGAGTGCGCCGAGCTCCCTAAGGGCTGCAGCGCGCACGGCGGGACCCGGCGGGACCGGCGGGACCCGGAGCAGCTCGGGGGGCTCGGGCGGCGGCTCCGCGGAGGGGGCTGCGCGGCCCCGGGAGCAGCTCGGAGGGGCTCGGGCAGAGGAAGAGGCTCCGTGCAGAGGGGCCTGCGCGGTTCCAGGAGCAGCTCGGAGGGGCTTGGGCGGCAGCTCCGCGGAAGGGGCTGCGCGGCCCGGGAGCGCGAATCCACCAGCGCAGGCTCCGGAGCACAGGGCGCCGGGACACAGCCCAGGATCCGGCCTCCCCCGGGACAGGCAGAGGCCGGGAGGGCCCAGGACAGCAAGGACGCTCCTGCCCCAGCTGAGCAGATCAGCGGCCCCGCCCCGGAGCCTCCAGGCCCTGCAGACGGAGTTCCTGCCGGAGCTGAATCCAGGTTTCCAGAGCTGCCCCGCCACTGGGGCTGTTCCTCCTGCGGCCTCAGGGGGTAAACAACCCCCACTGAGCCCTGCACCAGGCAGGGGCACAGCAGCTCCCCCAACTGTTAACACCTGAGAATCAGCACAACAGGCCCCTCCCCCAGAACACCAGCTAGACTGACAACTTCCAGGAGAAGCCAAGGGACTTAAAGAACACAGAATCAGAAGATACTCCCCGGTGGTTCTTTTTTTGTTTGTTTTTTGTTTTTGTTTTTGTTTTTGTTTTTGTTTTTGTTTTGTTTTGCTTTTTGATTTGTTTCCTTCCCCCACCCCCTTTTTTTCTCCTTTCTTTTTCTTTCTCTTTTTCTTTTTTTTCGTTTTTTTTTTCTTTTTCTTCCCTTTTTTTTTCTCTTTCTCTTTTCTCTCCTCTCTTTTTCTCTTTTTCCCAATACAACTTGCTTTTGGCCACTCTGCACTGAGCAAAATGACTAGAAGGAAAACCTCACCTCAAAAGAAAGAATCAGAAACAGTCCTCTCTCCCACAGAGTTACAAAATCTGGATTACAATTCAATGTTAGAAAGCCAATTCAGAAGCACTATTACACAGCTACTGGAGGCTCTAGAAAAAAGCATAAAGGACTCAAGAGACTTCATGACTGCAGAATTTAGATCCAATAGGGCAGAAATTAAAAATCAATTGAATGAGATGCAATCCAAACTAGAAGTCCTAACGACGAGGGTTAACAGGGTGGAAGAACAAGTGAGTGACCTAGAAGACAAGTTGATAGCAAAGAGGGAAACTGAGGAAAAAAGAGACAAACAATTAAAAGACCATGAAGATAGATTAAGGGAAATAAACGAAAGCCTGAGGAAGAAAAACCTACGTTTAATTGGGGTTCCCGAGGGCGCCGAAAGGGACAGAGGGCCAGAATATGTATTTGAACAAATTCTAGCTGAAAACTTTCCTAATCTGGGAAGGGAAACAGGCATTCAGATCCAGGAAATAGAGAGATCCCCCCCTAAAATCAATAAAAACCGTTCAACACCTCGACATTTAATAGTGAAGCTTGCAAATTCCAAAGATAAAGAGAAGATCCTTAAAGCAGCAAGAGACAAGAAATCCCTGACTTTTATGGGGAGGAGTATTAGGGTAACAGCAGACCTCTCCACAGAGACCTGGCAGGCCAGAAAGGGCTGGCAGGATATATTCAGGGTCCTAAATGAGAAGAACATGCAACCAAGAATACTTTATCCAGCAAGGCTCTCATTCAAAATGGAAGGAGAGATAAAGAGCTTCCAAGACAGGCAGCAACTAAAAGAATATGTGACCTCCAAACCAGCTCTGCAAGAAATTTTAAGGGGGACTCTTAAAATTCCCCTTTAAGAAGAAGTTAGTGGAACAGTCCACAAAAACAAAGACTGAATAGATATCATGATGACACTAAACTCATATCTCTCAATAGTAACTCTGAATGTGAACGGGCTTAATGACCCCATCAAAAGGCGCAGGGTTTCAGACTGGATAAAAAAGCAGGACCCATCTATTTGCTGTCTACAAGAGACTCATTTTAGACAGAAGGACACCTACAGCCTGAAAATAAAAGGTTGGAGGACCATTTACCATTCGAATGGTCCTCAAAAGAAAGCATGGGTAGCCATCCTTATATCAGATAAACTAAAATTTACCCCAAAGACTGTAGTGAGAGATGAAGAGGGACACTATCTCATACTTAAAGGATCTATTCAACAAGAGGACTTAACAATCCTCAATATATATGCTCCGAATGTGGGAGCTGCCAAATATATAAATCAATTATTAACCAAAGTGAAGAAATACTTAGATAATAATACACTTATACTTGGTGACTTCAATCTAGCTCTTTCTATACTCGATAGGTCTTCTAAGCAAAACATCTCCAAAGAAACGAGAGCTTTAAATGATACACTGGACCAGATGGATTTCACAGATATCTATAGAACTTTACATCCAAACTCAACTGAATACACATTCTTCTCAAGCGCACATGGAACTTTCTCCAGAATAGACCACATATTGGGTCACAAATCGGGTCTGAACCGATACCAAAAGATTGGGATTGTCCCCTGCATATTCTCGAACCATAATGCCTTGAAATTAGAACTAAATCACAACAAGAAGTTTGGAAGGACCTCAAACACATGGAGGTTAAGGACCATCCTGCTAAATGATAAAAGGGTCAACCAGGAAATTAAGGAAGAATTAAAAAAGATTCATGGAAACTAATGAGAATGAAGATACAACCGTTCAAAATCTTTGGGATGCAGCAAAAGCAGTCCTAAGGGGGAAATACATCGCAATACAAGCATCCATTCAAAAACTGGAAAGAACTCAAATACAAAAGCTAACCTTACACATAAAGGAGCTAGAGAAAAAACAGCAAATAGATCGACACCCAAGAGAAGAAGGGAGTTAATAAAGATTCGAGCAGAACTCAACGAAATCGAGACCAGAAGAACTGTGGAACAGATCAACAGAACCAGGAGTTGGTTCTTTGAAAGAATTAATAAGATAGATAAACCATTAGCCAGCCTTATTAAAAAGAAGAGAGAGAAGACTCAAATTAATAAAATCATGAATAAGAAAGGAGAGCTCACTACCAACACCAAGGAAATACAAACGATTTTAAAAACATATTATGAACAGCAATACGCCAATAAATTAGGCAATCTAGAAGAAATGGACGCATTCCTGGAAAGCCACAAACTACCAAAACTGGAACAGGAAGAAATAGAAAACCTGAACAGGCCAATAACCAGGGAGGAAATTGAAGCAGTCATCAAAAACCTCCCAAGACACAAGAGTCCAGGGCCAGATGGCTTCCCAGGAGAATTTTATCAAACGTTTAAAGAAGAAATCATACCTATTCTCCTAAAGCTGTTTGGAAAGATAGAAAGAGATGGAGTACTTCCAAATTCGTTCTATGAAGCCAGCATCACCTTAATTCCAAAGCCAGACAAAGACCCCGCCAAAAAGGAGAATTACAGACCAATATCCCTGATGAACATGGATGCAAAAATTCTCAACAAGATACTGGCCAATAGGATCCAACAGTACATTAAGAAAATTATTCACCATGACCAAGTAGGATTTATCCCTGGGACACCAGGCTGGTTCAACACCCGTAAAACAATCAATGTGATTCATCATATCAGCAAGAGAAAAACCAAGAACCATATGATCCTCTCATTGGATGCAGAGAAAGCATTGGACAAAATACAGCATCCATTCCTGATCAAAACTCTTCAGAGCGTAGGGATAGAGGGAACATTCCTCGACATCTTAAAAGCCATCTATGAAAAGCCCACAGCAAATATCATTCTCAATGGGGAAGCACTGGGAGCCTTTCCCCTAAGATCAGGAACAAGACAGGGATGTCCACTCTCACCACTGCTATTCAACATAGTACTGGAAGTCCTAGCCTCAGCAATCAGACAACAAAAAGACATTAAAGGCATTCAAATTGGCAAAGAAGAAGTCAAACTCTCCCTCTTCACCGATGACATGATACTCTACATAGAAAACCCAAAAGTCTCCACCCCAAGATTGCTAGAACTCATACAGCAATTCGGTAGCGTGGCAGGATACAAAATCAATGCCCAGAAGTCAGTGGCATTTCCATACACTAACAATGAGACTGAAGAAAGAGAAATTAAGGAGTCAATCCCATTTACAATTGCACCCAAAAGCATAAGATACCTAGGAATAAACCTCACCAAAGATGTAAAGGATCTATACCCTCAAAACTATAGAACACTTCTGAAAGAAATTGAGGAAGACACAAAGAGATGGAAAAATATTCCATGCTCATGGATTGGCAGAATTAATATTGTGAAAATGTCAATGTTACCCAGGGCAATGTACACGTTTAATGCAATCCCTATCAAAATACCATGGACTTTCTTCAGAGAGTTAGAACAAATTATTTTAAGATTTGTGTGGAATCAGAAAAGACCCCGAATAGCCAGGGGAATTTTAAAAAAGAAAACCATATCTGGGGGCATCACAATGCCAGATTTCAGGTTGTACTACAAAGCTGTGGTCATCAAGACAGTGTGGTACTGGCACAAAAACAGACGCATAGATCAGTGGAACAGAATAGAGAATCCAGAAGTGGACCCTGAACTTTACGGGCAACTAATATTCGATAAAGGAGGAAAGACTATCCATTGGAAGAAAGACAGTCTCTTCAATAAATGGTGCTGGGAAAATTGGACATCCACATGCAGAAGAATGAAACTAGACCACTCTCTTTCACCATACACAAAGATAAACTCAAAATGGATGAAAGATCTAAATGTGAGACAAGATTCCATCAAAATCCTAGAGAAGAACACAGGCAACACCCTTTTTGAACTCGGCCATAGTAACTTCTTGCAAGATACATCCACGAAGGCAAAAGAAACAAAAGCAAAAATGAACTATTGGGACTTCATCAAGATAAGAAGCTTTTGCACAGCAAAGGATACAGTCAACAAAACTCAAAGACAACCTACAGAATGGGAGAAGATATTTGCAAATGACATATCAGACAAAGGGCTAGTTTCCAAGATCTATAAAGAACTTATTAAACTGAACACCAAAGAAACAAACAATCCAATCATGAAATGGGCAAAAGACATGAACAGAAATCTCACAGAGGAAGACATAGACATGGCCAACATGCATATGAGAAAATGCTCTGCATCACTTGCCATCAGGGAAATACAAATCAAAACCACAATGAGATACCACCTCACACCAGTGAGAATGGGGAAAATTAACAAGGCAGGAAACAACAAATGTTGGAGAGGATGCGGAGAAAAGGGAACCCTCTTACACTGTTGGTGGGAATGTGAACTGGTGCAGCCACTCTGGAAAACTGTGTGGAGGTTCCTCAAACAGTTAAAAATAGACCTGCCCTACGACCCAGCAATTGCACTGTTGGGGATTTACCCCAAAGATACAAATGCAATGAAACGCCGGGACACCTGCACCCCGATGTTTCTAGCAGCAATGGCCACGATAGCCAAACTGTGGAAGGAGCCTCGGTGTCCAACGAAAGATGAATGGATAAAGAAGATGTGGTTTATATATACAATGGAATATTACTCAGCTATTAGAAATGACAAATACCCACCATTTGCTTCAACGTGGATGGAACTGGAGGGTATTATGCTGAGTGAAGTAAGTCAGTCGGAGAAGGACAAACATTATATGTTCTCATTCATTTGGGGAATATAAAAAATAGTGAAAGGGAAAATAAGGGAAGGGAGAAGAAATGTGTGGGAAATATCAGAAAGGGAGACAGAACGTAAAGACTGCTAACTCTGGGAAACGAACTAGGGGTGGTAGAAGGGGAGGAGGGCGGGGGGTGGGAGTGAATGGGTGACGGGCACTGGGTGTTATTCTGTATGTTAGTAAATTGAACAACAATAAAAAAAAACAAAAAAAAAAACAATTAAATCGAATCGAATCGAAAAGAATCAAACCGAATCAAAAAGAATCGAAAAGAATTGAATCAAGAAGAATCGAAATGAATTGAATCGAGTAGAATAAAATCGAAGCTAGGGTAAAAGAATCGAGTCGAATCAAAAATTATCTAAATCAATCCAATGAAATCCAAAAGAATTGAATCGAATCGAATCGAAAAGATTCGAATCGAAATGTAACAAATGGAATCCAAATGATCGAATCGAATCAAATCGAAAAGAATCGAATCGAAAAGAATCGAATTGATGTGAATCGATTCGAGAAGAATCGAATCGAAAAAAATCGAATCGTATCGAATCGAAAAGAATCGAATCGAAACGACAAGAGGCGAATCGAATCGAATCGAAAAGAATCAAATTGAAAAGAATCGAATCGAATTGAAAAGAATCGAATCGAAAAAATCGAATCAAAAAGAATCGAATCGAATCGTATCGAATCGAAAAGAATCGAATCGAATCGAAAAGAATAGAATCGAATGGAATCGAATCGAAAAGAATCAATCGAATCGAAATGAATAGAAAAGAATCGAATAGATTCGAATCGACACGAATCGAAAAAAGTCGAAACGAATCGAATCATATCAAAGCGAAAAGAATCGAATCGAATCAAAAAGAATCGAATCGAACTGAATCGAAAAGAATCGAATCGAACAGACCGAAAAGAATCGAATCGAAACGACAAGAGGCGAATCGAATCGAATCGAAAAGAATCAAATTGAAAAGAATCGAATCGAATTGAAAAGAATCGAATCGAAAAAATCGAATCAAAAAGAATCGAATCGAATCGTATCGAATCGAAAAGAATCGAATCGAATCGAAAATAGAATCGAATGGAATCGAATCGAAAAGAATCAATCGAATCGAAATGAATAGAAAAGAATCGAATAGATTCGAATCGACACGAATCGAAAAAAGTCGAAACGAATCGAATCATATCAAAGTGAAAAGAATCGAATCGAATCAAAAAGCATCGAATCGAACTGAATCGAAAAGAATCGAATCGAACAGACCGAAAAGAATCGAATCGAAGACAATCGTATCGAATCGAATCGAATAGAACCGAAAGAATCGAATCGATTCCAATCGACCTGAATCGAAAAGAATCGAATCGAACATATCGAATCTAATTGAAATGAATCGAATCAAATAAAATAGAAGAGAATCAAATCGAAACGAAAAGAATCGAATCGAATCGAATTGAAAAGAATTGAATCGAATCGAAAAGAATTGAATCGAAATGAAAAGAATCGAATCGAATCGATCGAAATGATCGAATTGAAAAGTATCGAGTTGAATCGAATCAAATCGAAAAGAATCAAATCGAATCGTATCGAATCAAAAAGAATCAAATCAAATCGAATCGAAAAGAATAGAATCGTATTTCATTGAATCGAAAAGAATTGAATCGAAAAGAATCGAGTCGAATCAAAACGAATCGAATCAATTCGAAAAGAATCGTATCGATTTGAATCGAAAAGAATCGGATCGGATCTTATATACTTGAATCAAAAAGAATCGAGTCGATTCAAATCAAAAATATCAAACCAAATAGAAAAGAATCGAATTGAAAAGAATCGATTCAAATCGAAAACCGAAAGGAATCAAAACGATTCGAATGGATACGAAACGAATCGAAAATAATAGAATCGAATCGCACCGAATCGAAATGAAAATAATCAAATGGAATCGAATATAATTGAAAATAACCGAATCAAATCAAATCGAAAATACTTGAAGCGAATCTAATAGAAAATAATCGATTCGCATTGAATCGAATCGAAAAACATCGAAATGAATTGAATTGAATATAATGAAATCGAATCGAAAATAATCGAATCGAAAGTAATCTTATCGAATCGAAAATAATCGAATCGAATCGAATCGAAAATAATTGAACCGAGTCGATCGAATTGAGTTGAAAATAATCGAATCGAACCGAATTGAATCGAAAATAATCGAATCGAATCGAATAGAAAAGAATCGAATGGAATTGAAAAGAATCGAATCATATCGAATTGAATCAAAAAGAATCGAATCGTATCGAATGGAATCGAAAAGAATCGAATCATATCGAATTGAATCGAAAAGAATCGAATCGAAGAGAACCGAAAAGAATCGAATCGAATACAATCGAAAAGAATCGTATCGAATCGAATCGAATTGAATCGAAAAGAATCGATTCCAATCGAATTGAATTGAATAGAATCGAATCGAACAGTACCGAATCGAATTGATAAGATTCGAATCAAATAAAATCGAAAAGAATCTAATTGAAACGAAAAGAATCCAATCGAATCGAATTGAAAGGAATCGAATCGAAAAAATCGAATCGAAAAGAATCGAGTTGAGTTGAATCGAATCGAATCATATCGAATCGAAAAGAATCGAACCGAATCGAATTGAATTGAAAAGAATTGAATCGAACTGAATCAAAAAGAATCGAATCGACCTGAATAGAAAAGAATTGAATCGAAATGTAACAAATTGAATCCAAATGATCGAATCGAATCAAATCGAAAAGAATCGAACAGAATCGAATCGAAACAAAAAGAATCGAACTGAAAATAAACGAATCGAATCGAATCGAATAGAATCGAACAGAATCGAATCGAACGAAAAGAATCTTATCGAATCAAATCGAAAAGAATCGAATCGAATCGAATGGAGAAGAATCAAATCGAACCGAATCGAAAAGAACTGAATCGAAAAGAATCGAATCGAAGAGAATCTAATCGAAACGAAAAGAATCAAATCGAATCCAAAACAATAGAATCAAAACGAAAAGAGGCGAATCGAATCGAATCGAAAAGAAGCGAATAGAAAAAAATCGAATCGAATCGAACCGAATCGAAAAGAATCGAATTAAAAAGAATAGAATCGAAACATTCGAATCGAAATGAATCGAATCGAATCAAATCGGTTGAAAAGATCGAATCAAAAAACATCAAAGAGAATCAAAACGAATCGAATCGAATCAAATCGAATTGAAAAGAATCGTATCAAATCAAATCTAAAAGAATCGAATCGGGATCCCTGGGTGGAGCAGCGGTTTAGCGCCTGCCTTTGGCCCAGGGCGCGATCCTGGAGACCCGGGATCGAATCCCATGTCGGGCTCCCGGTGCATGGAGCCTGCTTCTCCCACTGCCTATGTCTCTGCCCCTCTCTCTCTTTCTCTCTGTGACAATCATAAATAAATAAAAATTAAAAAAATAAAAAAAAATAAAAGAATCGAATCGAATCGAATCAAAGAGAATGGAATCTAATTGATTCGCATCGAAAAGAATCGATCGAATCGTATTGAATCGAAAAGAATCGAATCGAATCGAATCGAAGAATCGAATCGAAACGAATCGAATCGAAAAGAATCGAATCGAAAAGAATTGAATCGAAGAATATCATATCGAATTGAAAAGAATTGACTCAAATCGAAAAGAATCGAATCGAAACACAAAGAATCGAATCGAATCGAATTCGAAAGAATCGAATTGAATTGAAATGAGAAGAATCGAATCGAATTGCATCGAATCGAAAATAATTGAATCGAATTGAATAAAAATAATCAAATCGAGTCGAATAAAAAATAATTGGAATTGAATCGAATCGATAATCGAACCGAATCGAATCCAATCGAGTCGAATCGAAAATAATCGAATCGAATCAAATGGATTCAAAAACAATTAAATCGAATCGAAAAGAATCGAATGGAATCGAAAAGAATCAAACCGAATCAAAAAGAATCGAAAAGAATTGAATCAAGAAGAATCGAAATGAATTGAATCGAGTAGAATCAAATCGAAGCTAGGGTAAAAGAATCGAATCGAATCAAAAATTATCTAAATCGATCCAATGAAATCCAAAAGAATTGAATCGAATCGAATCGAAAAGATTCGAATCGAAATGTAACAAGTGGAATCCAAATGATCGAATCGAATCGAATCGAAAAGAATGAATCGAAAAGAATCGAATTGAATTGAATCGATTCGAGAAGAATCGAATCGAAAAGAATCGAATCGTATCAAATCGAATCGAATCGAAAAGAATCGAATCGAAGAGAATATAATCGAAACGAAAAGAATCGAATCGAATCAAAAAGAATCGAATCGAAACGACAAGAGGCGAATCGAATTGAATCGAAAAGAATCAAATTGAAAAGAATCGAATCGAATTTAAAGAATCGAATCGAAAAAATCGAATCAAAAAGAATCGAATCAAATCGAAAAGAATCGAATCGAATCGAAAAGAATAGAATCGAATGGAATCGAATCGAAAAGAATCAATCGAATCGAATTGAATAGAAAAGAATCGAATAGATTCGAATCGACACGAATCGAAAAAAGTCGAAACGAATCGAATCATATCAAAGCGAAAAGAATCGAATCGAATCAAAAAGAATCGACTCGACCTGAATCGAAAAGAATCGAATCGAACAGTACCGAATCGAATTGATAAGATTCGAATCAAATAAAATCGAAAAGAATCTAATTGAAACGAAAAGAATCCAATCGAATCGAATTGAAAGGAATCGAATTGAAAAAATCGAATCGAAAAGAATCGAGTTGAGTTGAATCGAATCGATTCATATCGAATCGAAAAGAATCGAATCGAATCGAATTGAAAAGAATCGAATCGAACTGAATCAAAAAGAATCGAATCGAACTGAATAGAAAAGAATCGAATCGAAATGTAACAAATTGAATCCAAATGATCGAATCGAATCAAATCGAAAAGAATCGAGCAGAATCGAATCGAAACGAAAAGAATCGAACTGAAAATAATCGAATCGAATCGAATCGAATAGAATCGAATAGAATTGAATCGAACGAAAAGAATCTTATCGAATCGAATCGAAAAGAATCGAATCGAATCGAATGGAGAAGAATCAAATCGAACCGAATCGAAAAGAACTGAATCGAAAAGAATCGAATCGAAGAGAATCTAATCGAAACGAAAAGAATCAAATCGAATCCAAAAGAATAGAATCGAAACGAAAAGAGGCGAATCGAATCGAATCGAAAAGAAGCGAATAGAAAAAAATCGAATCGAATCGAATCGAAAAGAATCGAATCGAAAAGAATCGAATCGAACAGACCGAAAAGATTCGAATCGAAGAGAATCGTATCGAATCGAATCGAATAGAACCGAAAGAATCGAATCGATTCCAATCGACCTGAATCGAAAAGAATCGAATCGAACAGTATCGAATCTAATTGAAATGAATCGAATCAAATAAAATAGAAGAGAATCAAATCGAAACGAAAAGAATCGAATCGAATCGAATTGAAAAGAATTGAATCGAATCGAAAAGAATCGAATCGAAATGAAAAGAATCGAATCGAATCGATCGAAATGATCGAATTGAAAAGTATCGAGTTGAATCGAATCAAATCGAAAAGAATCAAATCGAATCGTATCGAATCAAAAAGAATCAAATCGAATCGAATAGAATCGTATTTCATTGAATCGAAAAGAATTGAATCGAAAAGAATCGAGTCGAATCAAAATGAATCGAATCAAATCGAAAAGAATCGTATCGATTTGAATCGAAAAGAATCGGATCGAATCTTATATACTTGAATCAAAAAGAATCGAGTCGATTCAAATCAAAAAAATCAAACCGAATAGAAAAGAATCGAATCGAAAAGAAAAGAATCGATTCAAATCGAAAACCGAAAGGAATCAAAACGGTTCGAATGGATACGAAACGAATCGAATCGAAAATAATAGAATCGAAACGCACCGAACCGAAATGAAAATAATCAAATGGAATCGAATTGAAAATAACCGAATCAAATCAAATCGAAAATAATTGAAGCGGGGATCCCTGGGTGGCGCAGCGGTTTAGTGCCTGCCTTTGGCCCAGGGCGCGATCCTGGAGACCCGGGATCAAATCCCACATAGGGCTCCCGGTGCTTGGAGCTTGCTTCTCCCTCTGCCTATCTCTCTGCCTCTCTCTCTCCCTGTGACTATCATAAATAAATAAAAAATTTAGAAAAAAAAGAAAATACTTGAAGCGAATCTAATAGAAAATAATCGATTCGCATTGAATCGAATCGAAAAACATCGAAATGAACTGAATTGAAAATAATGAAATCGAATCGAAAATAATCGAATCGAAAGTAATCTTATCGAATCGAAAATAATCGAATCGAATCGAAAATAATTGAACCGAGTCGATCGAATTGAGTTGAAAATAATCGAATCGAACCGAATTGAATCGAAAATAATCGAATCGAATCGAATAGAAAAGAATCGAATGGAATCGAAAAGAATCGAATCATATCGAATTGAATCGAAAAGAATCGAATCGTATCGAATGGAATCGAAAAAAATCGAATCATATCGAATTGAATCGAAAAGAATCGAATCGAAGAGAACCGAAAAGATTCGAATCGAATACAATCGAAAAGAATCGTATCGAATCGAATCGAATTGAATCGAAAAGAATCGATTCCAATCGAATTGAATTGAATAGAATCGAATCGAACAGTACCGAATCGAATTGATAAGATTCGAATCAAATAAAATCGAAAAGAATCTAATTGAAACGAAAAGAATCCAATCGAATCGAATTGAAAGGAATCGAATTGAAAAAATCGAATCGAAAAGAATCGAGTTGAGTTGAATCGAATCGATTCATATCGAATCGAAAAGAATCGAATCGAATCGAATTGAAAAGAATCGAATCGAACTGAATCAAAAAGAATCGAATCGAACTGAATAGAAAAGAATCGAATCGAAATGTAACAAATTGAATCCAAATGATCGAATCGAATCAAATCGAAAAGAATCGAGCAGAATCGAATCGAAACGAAAAGAATCGAACTGAAAATAATCGAATCGAATCGAATCGAATAGAATAGAATAGAATTGAATCGAACGAAAAGAATCTTATCGAATCGAATCGAAAAGAATCGAATCGAATCGAATGGAGAAGAATCAAATCGAACCGAATCGAAAAGAACTGAATCGAAAAGAATCGAATCGAAGAGAATCTAATCGAAACGAAAAGAATCAAATCGAATCCAAAAGAATAGAATCGAAACGAAAAGAGGCGAATCGAATCGAATCGAAAAGAAGCGAATAGAAAAAAATCGAATCGAATCGAATCGAAAAGAATCGAATCGAAAAGAATCGAATCGAACAGACCGAAAAGATTCGAATCGAAGAGAATCGTATCGAATCGAATCGAATAGAACCGAAAGAATCGAATCGATTCCAATCGACCTGAATCGAAAAGAATCGAATCGAACAGTATCGAATCTAATTGAAATGAATCGAATCAAATAAAATAGAAGAGAATCAAATCGAAACGAAAAGAATCGAATCGAATCGAACTGAAAAGAATTGAATCGAATCGAAAAGAATCGAATCGAAATGAAAAGAATCGAATCGAATCGATCGAAGTGATCGAATTGAAAAGTATCGAGTTGAATCGAATCAAATCGAAAAGAATCAAATCGAATCGTATCGAATCAAAAAGAATCAAATCGAATCGAATAGAACCGTATTTCATTGAATCGAAAAGAATTGAATCGAAAAGAATCGAGTCGAATCAAAACGAATCGAATCAAATCGAAAAGAATCGTATCGATTTGAATCGAAAAGAATCGGATCGAATCTTATATACTTGAATCAAAAAGAATCGAGTCGATTCAAATCAAAAAAATCAAACCGAATAGAAAAGAATCGAATCGAAAAGAAAAGAATCGATTCAAATCGAAAACCGAAAGGAATCAAAACGGTTCGAATGGATACGAAACGAATCGAATCGAAAATAATAGAATCGAAACGCACCGAATCGAAATGAAAATAATCAAATGGAATCGAATTGAAAATAACTGAATCAAATCAAATCGAAAATAATTGAAGCGGGGATTCCTGGGAGGGGCAGCGGTTTAGTGCCTGCCTTTGGCCCAGGGCGCGATCCTGGAGACCCGGGATCAAATCCCACATAGGGCTCCCGGTGCTTGGAGCTTGCTTCTCCCTCTGCCTATCTCTGCCTCTCTCTCTCTCTCTGTGACTATCATAAATAAATAAAAAATTTAGAAAAAAAAAGAAAATACTTGAAGCGAATCTAATAGAAAATAATCGATTCGCATTGAATCGAATCGAAAAACATCGAAATGGATTGAATTGAAAATAATGAAATCGAATCGAAAATAATCGAATCGAATCGAAAATAACTGAACCGAGTCGATCGAATTGAGTTGAAAATAATCGAATCGAACCGAATTGAATCGAAAATAATCGAATCGAATCGAATAGAAAAGAATCGAATAGAATCGAAAAGAATCGAATCATATCGAATTGAATCGAAAAGAATCGAATGGTATCGAATGGAATCGAAAAGAATCGAATCATATCGAATTGAATCGAAAAGAATCGAATCGAAGAGAACCGAAAAGAATCGAATCGAATACAATCGAAAAGAATCGTATCGAATCGAATTGAATCGAAAAGAATCGATTACAATCGAATTGAATTGAATAGAATCGAATCGAACAGTAGCGAATCGAATTGATAAGATTCGAATCAAATAAAATCGAAAAGAATCTAATTGAAACGAAAAGAATCCAATCGAATCGAATTGAAAGGAATCGAATCGAACTGAATCGAAAAGAATCGAATCGAACTGAATAGAAAAGAATCGAATCGAAATGTAACAAATTGAATCCAAATGATCGAATCGAATCAAATCAAAAAGAATCGAACAGAATCGAATCGAAACGAAAAGAATCGAACTGAAAATAATCGAATCGAATCGAATCGAATAGAATCGAACAGAATTGAATCGAACGAAAAGAATCTTATCGAATCGAATAGAATCAAATCGAATCGAATGGAGAAGAATCAAATCGAACCGAATCGAAAAGAACTGAATCGAAAAGAATCGAATCGAAGAGAATCTAATCGAAACGAAAAGAATCAAATCGAATCCAAAAGAATAGAATCGAAACGAAAAGAGGCGAATCGAATCGAATCGAAAAGAAGCGAATAGAAAAAAATCGAATCGAATCGAACCGAAAAGAATCGAATTGAAAAGAATAGAATCGAAAAATTCGAATCGAATCATATCGAAATGAATCGAATCGAATTAAATCGGTTGAAAAGATCGAATCAAAAAACATCAAAGAGAATCGAAACGAATCGAAACGAATCGAATCAAATCGAATTGAAAAGAATCGTATCAAATCAAATCTAAAAGAATCGAATCGAATCGAATCAAAAAGAATAGAATCGAATTGATTCGCATCGAAAAGAATCCATCGAATCGTATTGAATCGAAAAGAATCGAATCGAATTGAATCGAATCGAAAAGAATCGAATCGAATCGAAAAGAATTGAATCGAAGAATATCAAATCCAATTGAAAAGAATTGACTCAAATCGAAAAGGATCGAATCGAAACACAAAGAATCGAATCGAATCGAATTCGAAAGAATCGAATTGAATTGAAATGAGAAGAATCGAATCGAATTGCATCGAATCGAAAATAATTGAATCGAATTGAATAAAAAATAATCAAATCGAGTCGAATCAAAAATAATTGGAATTGAATCGAATCGATAATCGAACCGAATCGAATCCAATCGAGTCGAATCGAAAATAATCGAATCGAATCAAATGGATTCAAAAACAATTAAATCGAATCGAAAAGAATCGAATGGAATCGAAAAGAATCAAACCGAATCAAAAAGAATCGAAAAGAATTGAATCAAGAAGAATCGAAATGAATTGAATCGAGTAGAATCACATCGAAGCTAGGGTAAAAGAATCGAATCGAATCAAAAATTATCTAAATCAATCCAATGAAATCCAAAAGAATTGAATCGAATCGAATCGAAAAGATTCGAATCGAAATGTAACAAGTGGAAACCAAATGATCGAATCGAATCAAATCGAAAAGAATCGAATCGAAAAGAATCGAATTGAATTGAATCGATTCGAGAAGAATCGAATCGAAAAGAATCGAATCGTATCAAATCGAATCAAATCGAAAAGAATCGAATCGAAGAGAATATAATCGAAACGAAAAGAATCGAATCGAATCAAATAAAAAAGAATCGAATCGAAACAACAAGAGGCGAATCGAATCGAATCGAAAAGAATCAAATTGAAAAGAATCGAATCAAATTGAAAAGAATCGAATCGAAAAAATCGAATCAAAAAGAATCGAATCGAATCGTATCGAATCGAAAAGAATCGAAAAGAATAGAATCGAATGGAATCGAATCGAAAAGAATCAATCGAATCGAATTGAATAGAAAAGAATCGAATAGATTCAAATCGACACGAATCGAAAAAAGTCGAAACGAATCGAATCATATCAAAGCGAAAAGAATCGAATCGAATCCAAAAGAATCGAATCGAACTGAATCGAAAAGAATCGAATCGAACAGACCGAAAAGAATCGAATCGAAGAGAATCGTATCGAATCGAATCGAATAGAACCGAAAGAATCGAATCGATTCCAATCGACCTGAATCGAAAAGAATGGAGTCGAACAGTATCGAATCTAATTGAAATGAATCGAATCAAATAAAATAGAAGAGAATCAAATCGAAACGAAAAGAATAGAATCGAATCGAATTGAAAAGAATTGAATCGAATCGAAAAGAATCGAATCGAAATGAAAAGAATCGAATCGAATCGATCGAAATGATCGAATTGAAAAGTATCGAGTTGAATCGAATCAAATCGAAAAGAATCAAATCGAATCGTATCGAATCAAAAAGAAGCAAATCGAATCGAATAGAATCGTATTTCATTGAATCGAAAAGAATTGAATCGAAAAGAATCGAGTCGAATCAAAACGAATAGAATCAAATCGAAAAGAATCGTATCGATTTGAATCGAAAAGAATCGGATCGAATCTTATATACTTGAATCAAAAAGAATCGAGTCGATTCAAATCAAAAAAATCAAACCGAATAGAAAAGAATCGAATCGAAAAGAAAAGAATCGATTCAAATCGAAAACCGAAAGGAATCAAAACGATTCGAATGGATACGAAACGAATCGAATCGAAAATAATAGAATCGAATCGTACCGAACCGAAATGAAAATAATCAAATGGAATCGAATTGAAAATAACCGAATCAAATCAAATCGAAAATAATTGAAGCGGGGATCCCTGGGAGGGGCAGCGGTTTAGTGCCTGCCTTTGGCAAAGGGCGCGATCCTGGAGAGCCGGGATCAAATCCCACATAGGGCTCCCGGTGCTTGGAGCTTGCTTCTCCCTCTGCCTATCTCTCTGCCTCTCTCTCTCTCTGTGACTATCATAAATAAATAAAAAATTTAGAAAAAAAAGAAAATAATTGAAGCGAATCTAATAGAAAATAATCGATTCGCATTGAATCGAATCGAAAAACATCGAAATGAATTGAATTGAAAATAATGAAATCGAATCGAAAATAATCGAATCGAAAGTAATCTTATCGAATCGAAAATAATCGAATCGAATCGAATCGAAAATAATTGAACCGAGTCGATCGAATTGAGTTGAAAATAATCGAATCGAACCGAATTGAATCGAAAATAATCGAATCGAATCGAATAGAAAAGAATCGAATGGAATCGAAAAGAATCTAATCATATCGAATTGAATCGAAAAGAATCGAATCGTATCGAATGGAATCGAAAAGAATCGAATCATATCGAATTGAATCGAAAAGAATCGTATCGAATCGAATCGAATTGAATCGAAAAGAATCGATTCCAATCGAATTGAATTGAATAGAATAGAATAGAACCGTACTGAATCGAATTGATAAGATTCGAATCAAAGAAAATCGAAAAGAATCTAATTGAAACGAAAAGAATCCAATCGAATCGAATTGAAAGGAATCGAATCGAAAAAATCGAATCGAAAAGAATCGAGTTGAGTTGAATCGAATCGAATCATATCGAATCGAAAAGAATCGAATCGAATTGAAAAGAATCGAATCGAACTGAATCGAAAAGAATCGAATCGAACTGAATAGAAAAGAATCGAATCAAAATGTAACAAATTGAATCCAAATGATCGAATCGAATCAAATCGAAAAGAATCGAACAGAATCGAATCGAAACGAAAAGAATCGAACTGAAAATAATCGAATCGAATCGAATCGAATAGAATCAAACAGAATTGAATCGAACGAAAAGAATCTTATCGAATCGAATCGAAAAGAATCGAATCGAATCGAATGGAGAAGAATCAAATCGAACCGAATCGAAAAGAACTGAATCGAAAAGAATCGAATCGAAGCGAATCTAATCGAAACGAAAAGAATCAAATCGAATCCAAAAGAATAGAATCGAAACGAAAAGAGGCGAATCGAATCGAATCGAAAAGAAGCGAATAGAAAAAAATCGAATCGAAAAGAATCGAATTGAAAAGAATAGAATCGAAAAATTCGAATCGAATCAAATCGAAATGAATCGAATCGAATTAAATCGGTTGAAAAGATCGAATCAAAAAACATCAAAGAGAATCGAAACAAATCGAATCGAATCGAATCAAATCGAATTGAAAAGAATCGTATCAAATTAAATCTAAAAGAATCGAATCGAATCGAATCAAAAAGAATGGAATCGAATTGATTCGCATCGAAAAGAATCGATCGAATCGTAGTGAATCGAAAAGAATCGAATCGAATGGAATCGAATCGAATCGAAAAGAATCGAATCGAATCGAATCGAAAAGAATTGAATCGAAGAATATCAAATCGAATTGAAAAGAATTGACTCAAATCGAAAAGGATCGAATCGAAACACAAAGAATCGAATCGAATCGAATTCGAAAGAATCGAATTGAATTGAAATGAGAAGAATCGAATCGAATTGCATCGAATCGAAAATAATTGAATCGAATTGAATAAAAAATAATCAAATCGAGTCGAATCAAAAATAATTGGAATTGAATCGAATCGATAATCGAACCGAATCGAATCCAATCGAGTCGAATCGAAAATAATCGAATCGAATCAAATGGATTCAAAAACAATTAAATCAAATCGAAAAGAATCGAATGGAATCGAAAAGAATCAAACCGAATCAAAAAGAATCGAAAAGAATTGAATCAAGAAGAATCGAAATGAATTGAATCGAGTAGAATCAAATCGAAGCTAGGGTAAAAGAATCGAATCGAATCAAAAATTATCTAAATCAATCCAATGAAATCCAAAAGAATTGAATCGAATCGAATCGAAAAGAATCGAATCGAAATGTAACAAGTGGAATCCAAATGATCGAATCGAATCAAATCGAAAAGAATCGAATCGAAACAAATCGAATTGAATTGAATCGATTCGAGAAGAATCGAATCGAAAAGAATCGAATCGTATCGAATCGAATCAAATCGAAAAGAATCGAATCGAAGAGAATATAATCGAAACGAAAACAATCGAATCGAATCGAATCAAAAAGAATCGAATCGAAACAAGAGGCGAATCGAATCGAATCGAAAAGAATCAAATTGAAAAGAATCGAATCGAATTGAAAAGAATCGAATCGAAAAAATCAAATCAAAAAGAATCGAATCGAATCGAAAAGAATCGAATCGAATCGAAAAGAATAGAATCGAATGGAATCGAATCGAAAAGAATCAATCGAATCGAAATGAATAGAAAAGAATCGAAGAGATTCGAATCGACACGAATCGAAAAAAGTCGAAACGAATCGAATCATATCAAAGCGAAAAGAATCGAATCGAATCAAAAAGCATCGAATCGAACTGAATCGAAAAGAATCGAATCGAACAGACCGAAAAGAATCGAATCGAAGAGAATCGTATCGAATCGAATCGAATAGAACCGAAAGAATCGAATCGATTCCAATCGACCTGAATCGAAAAGAATCGAATCGAACAGTATCGAATCTAATTGAAATGAATCGAATCAAATAAAATAGAAGAGAATCAAATCGAAACGAAAAGAATCGAATCGAATCGAATAGAAAAGAATTGAATCGAATCGAAAAGAATCGAATCGAAATGAAAAGAATCGAATCGAATCGATCGAAATGATCGAATTGAAAAGTATCGAGTTGAATCGAATCAAATCGAAAAGAATCAAATCGAATCGTATCGAATCAAAAAGAATCAAATCGAATCGAATAGAATCGTATTTCATTGAATCGAAAAGAATTGAATCGAAAAGAATCGAGTCGAATCAAAACGAATCGAATCAAATCGAAAAGAATCGTATCGATTTGAATCGAAAAGAATCGGATCGAATCTTATATACTTGAATCAAAAAGAATCGAGTCGATTCAAATAAAAGAAATCAAACCGAATAGAGAAGAATCGAATCGAAAAGAAAAGAATCGATTCAAATCGAAAACCGAAAGGAATCAAAACGATTCGAATGGATACGAAACGAATCGAATCGAAAATAATAGAGTCGAATCGCACCGAATCGAAATGAAAATAATCAAATGGAATCGAATTGAAAATAACCGAATCAAATCAAATCGAAAATACTTGAAGCGAATCTAATAGAAAATAATCGATTCGCATTGAATCGAATCGAAAAACATCGAAATGAATTGAATTGAAAATAATGAAATCGAATCGAAAATAATCGAATCGAAAGTAATCTTATCGAATCGAAAATAATCGAATCGAATCGAATCGAAAATAATTGAACCGAGTCGATCGAATTGAGTTGAAAATAATCGAATCGAACCGAATTGAATCAAAAATAATCGAATCGAATCGAATAGAAAAGAATCGAATGGAATTGAAAAGAATCGAATCATATCGAATTGAATCAAAAAGAATTGAATCGTATCGAATGGAATCGAAAAGAATCGAATCATATCGAATTGAATCGAAAAGAATCGAATCGAAGAGAACCGAAAAGAATCGAATCGAATACAATCGAAAAGAATCGTATCGAATCGAATCGAATTGAATCAAAAAGAATCGATTCCAATCGAATTGAATTGAATAGAATCGAATCGAACAGTACCGAATCGAATTGATAAGATTCGAATCAAATAAAATCGAAAAGAATCTAATTGAAACGAAAAGAATCCAATCGAATCGAATTGAAAGGAATCGAATCGAAAAAATCGAATCGAAAAGAATCGAGTTGAGTTGAATCGAATCGAATCATATCGAATCGAAAAGAATCGAACCGAATCGAATTGAATTGAAAAGAATTGAATCGGGGGGGAGGAGCAAGATGGCGGAAGAGTAGGGTCCCCAAATCACCTGTCTCCACCAAACTACCTAGAAAACCTTCCAATCATCCTGAAAATCTATGAATTCGGCCTGAGAATTAAAGAGAGAACACCTGGAATGCAACAGTGAGAAGAGTTCGCGCTTCTATCAAGGTAGGAAGACGGGAAAAAAGAAGTAAAGAAACAAAGGCCTCCGAGGGGGAGGGGCCCCGCGAGGAGCCGGGCTGAGGCCGGGGCGAGTGTCCCCAGGACAGGAGAGCCCCGTCCCGGAGGAGCAGGAGCTGCACCGACCTTCCCGGGCGGAAAGGGGCTCCCAGGGAGGTGGAGCAGGACCCAGGAGGGCGGGGATGCCCTCGGGCTCCCGGGGACAGTAACAGCAACTGCGCGCCCAGGAGAGTGCGCCGAGCTCCCTAAGGGCTGCAGCGCGCACGGCGGGACCCGGCGGGACCGGCGGGACCCGGAGCAGCTCGGGGGGCTCGGGCGGCGGCTCCGCGGAGGGGGCTGCGCGGCCCCGGGAGCAGCTCGGAGGGGCTCGGGCAGAGGAAGAGGCTCCGTGCAGAGGGGCCTGCGCGGTTCCAGGAGCAGCTCGGAGGGGCTTGGGCGGCAGCTCCGCGGAAGGGGCTGCGCGGCCCGGGAGCGCGAATCCACCAGCGCAGGCTCCGGAGCACAGGGCGCCGGGACACAGCCCAGGATCCGGCCTCCCCCGGGACAGGCAGAGGCCGGGAGGGCCCAGGACAGCAAGGACGCTCCTGCCCCAGCTGAGCAGATCAGCGGCCCCGCACCGGAGCCTCCAGGCCCTGCAGACGGAGTTCCTGCCGGAGCTGAATCCAGGTTTCCAGAGCTGCCCCGCCACTGGGGCTGTTCCTCCTGCGGCCTCAGGGGGTAAACAACCCCCACTGAGCCCTGCACCAGGCAGGGGCACAGCAGCTCCCCCAACTGTTAACACCTGAGAATCAGCACAACAGGCCCCTCCCCCAGAACACCAGCTAGACTGACAACTTCCAGGAGAAGCCAAGGGACTTAAAGAACACAGAATCAGAAGATACTCCCCGGTGGTTCTTTTTTTGTTTGTTTGTTTTTGTTTTTGTTTTTGTTTTTGTTTTTGTTTTGTTTTGCTTTTTGATTTGTTTCCTTCCCCCACCCCCTTTTTTTCTCCTTTCTTTTTCTTTCTCTTTTTCTTCTTTTTTTTCGTTTTTTTTTCTTTTTCTTCCCTTTTTTTTTCTCTTTCTCTTTTCTCTCCTCTCTTTTTCTCTTTTTCCCAATACAACTTGCTTTTGGCCACTCTGCACTGAGCAAAATGACTAGAAGGAAAACCTCACCTCAAAAGAAAGAATCAGAAACAGTCCTCTCTCCCACAGAGTTACAAAATCTGGATTACAATTCAATGTTAGAAAGCCAATTCAGAAGCACTATTACACAGCTACTGGAGGCTCTAGAAAAAAGCATAAAGGACTCAAGAGACTTCATGACTGCAGAATTTAGATCCAATAGGGCAGAAATTAAAAATCAATTGAATGAGATGCAATCCAAACTAGAAGTCCTAACGACGAGGGTTAACAGGGTGGAAGAACAAGTGAGTGACCTAGAAGACAAGTTGATAGCAAAGAGGGAAACTGAGGAAAAAAGAGACAAACAATTAAAAGACCATGAAGATAGATTAAGGGAAATAAACGAAAGCCTGAGGAAGAAAAACCTACGTTTAATTGGGGTTCCCGAGGGCGCCGAAAGGGACAGAGGGCCAGAATATGTATTTGAACAAATTCTAGCTGAAAACTTTCCTAATCTGGGAAGGGAAACAGGCATTCAGATCCAGGAAATAGAGAGATCCCCCCCTAAAATCAATAAAAACCGTTCAACACCTCGACATTTAATAGTGAAGCTTGCAAATTCCAAAGATAAAGAGAAGATCCTTAAAGCAGCAAGAGACAAGAAATCCCTGACTTTTATGGGGAGGAGTATTAGGGTAACAGCAGACCTCTCCACAGAGACCTGGCAGGCCAGAAAGGCCTGGCAGGATATATTCAGGGTCCTAAATGAGAAGAACATGCAACCAAGAATACTTTATCCAGCAAGGCTCTCATTCAAAATGGAAGGAGAGATAAAGAGCTTCCAAGACAGGCAGCAACTAAAAGAATATGTGACCTCCAAACCAGCTCTGCAAGAAATTTTAAGGGGGACTCTTAAAATTCCCCTTTAAGAAGAAGTTAGTGGAACAGTCCACAAAAACAAAGACTGAATAGATATCATGATGACACTAAACTCATATCTCTCAATAGTAACTCTGAATGTGAACGGGCTTAATGACCCCATCAAAAGGCGCAGGGTTTCAGACTGGATAAAAAAGCAGGACCCATCTATTTGCTGTCTACAAGAGACTCATTTTAGACAGAAGGACACCTACAGCCTGAAAATAAAAGGTTGGAGGACCATTTACCATTCGAATGGTCCTCAAAAGAAAGCATGGGTAGCCATCCTTATATCAGATAAACTAAAATTTACCCCAAAGACTGTAGTGAGAGATGAAGAGGGACACTATATCATACTTAAAGGATCTATTCAACAAGAGGACTTAACAATCCTCAATATATATGCTCCGAATGTGGGAGCTGCCAAATATATAAATCAATTATTAACCAAAGTGAAGAAATACTTAGATAATAATACACTTATACTTGGTGACTTCAATCTAGCTCTTTCTATACTCGATAGGTCTTCTAAGCAAAACATCTCCAAAGAAACGAGAGCTTTAAATGATACACTGGACCAGATGGATTTCACAGATATCTATAGAACTTTACATCCAAACTCAACTGAATACACATTCTTCTCAAGCGCACATGGAACTTTCTCCAGAATAGACCACATATTGGGTCACAAATCGGGTCTGAACCGATACCAAAAGATTGGGATTGTCCCCTGCATATTCTCGAACCATAATGCCTTGAAATTAGAACTAAATCACAACAAGAAGTTTGGAAGGACCTCAAACACATGGAGGTTAAGGACCATCCTGCTAAATGATAAAAGGGTCAACCAGGAAATTAAGGAAGAATTAAAAAAGATTCATGGAAACTAATGAGAATGAAGATACAACCGTTCAAAATCTTTGGGATGCAGCAAAAGCAGTCCTAAGGGGGAAATACATCGCAATACAAGCATCCATTCAAAAACTGGAAAGAACTCAAATACAAAAGCTAACCTTACACATAAAGGAGCTAGAGAAAAAACAGCAAATAGATTGACACCCAAGAGAAGAAGGGAGTTAATAAAGATTCGAGCAGAACTCAACGAAATCGAGACCAGAAGAACTGTGGAACAGATCAACAGAACCAGGAGTTGGTTCTTTGAAAGAATTAATAAGATAGATAAACCATTAGCCAGCCTTATTAAAAAGAAGAGAGAGAAGACTCAAATTAATAAAATCATGAATAAGAAAGGAGAGCTCACTACCAACACCAAGGAAATACAAACGATTTTAAAAACATATTATGAACAGCAATACGCCAATAAATTAGGCAATCTAGAAGAAATGGACGCATTCCTGGAAAGCCACAAACTACCAAAACTGGAACAGGAAGAAATAGAAAACCTGAACAGGCCAATAACCAGGGAGGAAATTGAAGCAGTCATCAAAAACCTCCCAAGACACAAGAGTCCAGGGCCAGATGGCTTCCCAGGAGAATTTTATCAAACGTTTAAAGAAGAAATCATACCTATTCTCCTAAAGCTGTTTGGAAAGATAGAAAGAGATGGAGTACTTCCAAATTCGTTCTATGAAGCCAGCATCACCTTAATTCCAAAGCCAGACAAAGACCCCCGCCAAAAAGGAGAATTACAGACCAATATCCCTGATGAACATGGATGCAAAAATTCTCAACAAGATACTGGCCAATAGGATCCAACAGTACATTAAGAAAATTATTCACCATGACCAAGTAGGATTTATCCCTGGGACACCAGGCTGGTTCAACACCCGTAAAACAATCAATGTGATTCATCATATCAGCAAGAGAAAAACCAAGAACCATATGATCCTCTCATTGGATGCAGAGAAAGCATTTGACAAAATACAGCATCCATTCCTGATCAAAACTCTTCAGAGTGTAGGGATAGAGGGAACATTCCTCGACATCTTAAAAGCCATCTATGAAAAGCCCACAGCAAATATCATTCTCAATGGGGAAGCACTGGGAGCCTTTCCCCTAAGATCAGGAACAAGACAGGGATGTCCACTCTCACCACTGCTATTCAACATAGTACTGGAAGTCCTAGCCTCAGCAATCAGACAACAAAAAGACATTAAAGGCATTCAAATTGGCAAAGAAGAAGTCAAACTCTCCCTCTTCACCGATGACATGATACTCTACATAGAAAACCCAAAAGTCTCCACCCCAAGATTGCTAGAACTCATACAGCAATTCGGTAGCGTGGCAGGATACAAAATCAATGCCCAGAAGTCAGTGGCATTTCCATACACTAACAATGAGACTGAAGAAAGAGAAATTAAGGAGTCAATCCCATTTACAATTGCACCCAAAAGCATAAGATACCTAGGAATAAACCTCACCAAAGATGTAAAGGATCTATACCCTCAAAACTATAGAACACTTCTGAAAGAAATTGAGGAAGACACAAAGAGATGGAAAAATATTCCATGCTCATGGATTGGCAGAATTAATATTGTGAAAATGTCAATGTTACCCAGGGCAATGTACACGTTTAATGCAATCCCTATCAAAATACCATGGACTTTCTTCAGAGAGTTAGAACAAATTATTTTAAGATTTGTGTGGAATCAGAAAAGACCCCGAATAGCCAGGGGAATTTTAAAAAAGAAAACCATATCTGGGGGCATCACAATGCCAGATTTCAGGTTGTACTACAAAGCTGTGGTCATCAAGACAGTGTGGTACTGGCACAAAAACAGACGCATAGATCAGTGGAACAGAATAGAGAATCCAGAAGTGGACCCTGAACTTTACGGGCAACTAATATTCGATAAAGGAGGAAAGACTATCCATTGGAAGAAAGACAGTCTCTTCAATAAATGGTGCTGGGAAAATTGGACATCCACATGCAGAAGAATGAAACTAGACCACTCTCTTTCACCATACACAAAGATAAACTCAAAATGGATGAAAGATCTAAATGTGAGACAAGATTCCATCAAAATCCTAGAGAAGAACACAGGCAACACCCTTTTTGAACTCGGCCATAGTAACTTCTTGCAAGATACATCCACGAAGGCAAAAGAAACAAAAGCAAAAATGAACTATTGGGACTTCATCAAGATAAGAAGCTTTTGCACAGCAAAGGATACAGTCAACAAAACTCAAAGACAACCTACAGAATGGGAGAAGATATTTGCAAATGACATATCAGACAAAGGGCTAGTTTCCAAGATCTATAAAGAACTTATTAAACTGAACACCAAAGAAACAAACAATCCAATCATGAAATGGGCAAAAGACATGAACAGAAATCTCACAGAGGAAGACATAGACATGGCCAACATGCATATGAGAAAATGCTCTGCATCACTTGCCATCAGGGAAATACAAATCAAAACCACAATGAGATACCACCTCACACCAGTGAGAATGGGGAAAATTAACAAGGCAGGAAACAACAAATGTTGGAGAGGATGCGGAGAAAAGGGAACCCTCTTACACTGTTGGTGGGAATGTGAACTGGTGCAGCCACTCTGGAAAACTGTGTGGAGGTTCCTCAAACAGTTAAAAATAGACCTGCCCTACGACCCAGCAATTGCACTGTTGGGGATTTACCCCAAAGATACAAATGCAATGAAACGCCGGGACACCTGCACCCCGATGTTTCTAGCAGCAATGGCCACGATAGCCAAACTGTGGAAGGAGCCTCGGTGTCCAACGAAAGATGAATGGATAAAGAAGATGTGGTTTATATATACAATGGAATATTACTCAGCTATTAGAAATGACAAATACCCACCATTTGCTTCAACGTGGATGGAACTGGAGGGTATTATGCTGAGTGAAGTAAGTCAGTCGGAGAAGGACAAACATTATATGTTCTCATTCATTTGGGGAATATAAAAAATAGTGAAAGGGAAAATAAGGGAAGGGAGAAGAAATGTGTGGGAAATATCAGAAAGGGAGACAGAACGTAAAGACTGCTAACTCTGGGAAACGAACTAGGGGTGGTAGAAGGGGAGGAGGGCGGGGGGTGGGAGTGAATGGGTGACGGGCACTGGGTGTTATTCTGTATGTTAGTAAATTGAACAACAATAAAAAAAACAAAAAAAAAACAATTAAATCGAATCGAATCGAAAAGAATCAAACCGAATCAAAAAGAATCGAAAAGAATTGAATTAAGAAGAATCGAAATGAATTGAATCGAGTAGAATAAAATCGAAGCTAGGGTAAAAGAATCGAGTCGAATCAAAAATTATCTAAATCAATCCAATGAAATCCAAAAGAATTGAATCGAATCGAATCGAAAAGATTCGAATCGAAATGTAACAAATGGAATCCAAATGATCGAATCGAATCAAATCGAAAAGAATCGAATCGAAAAGAATCGAATTGATGTGAATCGATTCGAGAAGAATCGAATCGAAAAAAATCGAATCGTATCGAATCGAAAAGAATCGAATCGAAACGACAAGAGGCGAATCGAATCGAATCGAAAAGAATCAAATTGAAAAGAATCGAATCGAATTGAAAAGAATCGAATCGAAAAAATCGAATCAAAAAGAATCGAATCGAATCGTATCGAATCGAAAAGAATCGAATCGAATCGAAAAGAATAGAATCGAATGGAATCGAATCGAAAAGAATCAATCGAATCGAAATGAATAGAAAAGAATCGAATAGATTCGAATAGACACGAATCGAAAAAAGTCGAAACGAATCGAATCATATCAAAGCGAAAAGAATCGAATCGAATCAAAAAGAATCGAATCGAACTGAATCGAAAAGAATCGAATCGAACAGACCGAAAAGAATCGAATCGAAACGACAAGAGGCGAATCGAATCGAATCGAAAAGAATCAAATTGAAAAGAATCGAATCGAATTGAAAAGAATCGAATCGAAAAAATCGAATCAAAAAGAATCGAATCGAATCGTATCGAATCGAAAAGAATCGAATCGAATCGAAAATAGAATCGAATGGAATCGAATCGAAAAGAATCAATCGAATCGAAATGAATAGAAAAGAATCGAATAGATTCGAATCGACACGAATCGAAAAAAGTCGAAACGAATCGAATCATATCAAAGTGAAAAGAATCGAATCGAATCAAAAAGCATCGAATCGAACTGAATCGAAAAGAATCGAATCGAACAGACCGAAAAGAATCGAATCGAAGACAATCGTATCGAATCGAATCGAATAGAACCGAAAGAATCGAATCGATTCCAATCGACCTGAATCGAAAAGAATCGAATCGAACATATCGAATCTAATTGAAATGAATCGAATCAAATAAAATAGAAGAGAATCAAATCGAAACGAAAAGAATCGAATCGAATCGAATTGAAAAGAATTGAATCGAATCGAAAAGAATTGAATCGAAATGAAAAGAATCGAATCGAATCAATCGAAATGATGGAATTGAAAAGTATCGAGTTGAATCGAATCAAATCGAAAAGAATCAAATCGAATCGTATCGAATCAAAAAGAATCAAATCAAATCGAATCGAAAAGAATAGAATCGTATTTCATTGAATCGAAAAGAATTGAATCGAAAAGAATCGAGTCGAATCAAAACGAATCGAATCAATTCGAAAAGAATCGTATCGATATGAATCGAAAAGAATCGGATCGGATCTTATATACTTGAATCAAAAAGAATCGAGTCGATTCAAATCAAAAATATCAAACCAAATAGAAAAGAATCGAATTGAAAAGAATCGATTCAAATCGAAAACCGAAAGGAATCAAAACGATTCGAATGGATACGAAACGAATCGAAAATAATAGAATCGAATCGCACCGAATCGAAATGAAAATAATCAAATGGAATCGAATATAATTGAAAATAACCGAATCAAATCAAATCGAAAATACTTGAAGCGAATCTAATAGAAAATAATCGATTCGCATTGAATCGAATCGAAAAACATCGAAATGAATTGAATTGAATATAATGAAATCGAATCGAAAATAATCGAATCGAAAGTAATCTTATCGAATCGAAAATAATCGAATCGAATCGAATCGAAAATAATTGAACCGAGTCGATCGAATTGAGTTGAAAATAATCGAATCGAACCGAATTGAATCGAAAATAATCGAATCGAATCGAATAGAAAAGAATCGAATGGAATTGAAAAGAATCGAATCATATCGAATTGAATCAAAAAGAATCGAATCGTATCGAATGGAATCGAAAAGAATCGAATCATATCGAATTGAATCGAAAAGAATCGAATCGAAGAGAACCGAAAAGAATCGAATCGAATACAATCGAAAAGAATCGTATCGAATCGAATCGAATTGAATCGAAAAGAATCGATTCCAATCGAATTGAATTGAATAGAATCGAATCGAACAGTACCGAATCGAATTGATAAGATTCGAATCAAATAAAATCGAAAAGAATCTAATTGAAACGAAAAGAATCCAATCGAATCGAATTGAAAGGAATCGAATCGAAAAAATCGAATCGAAAAGAATCGAGTTGAGTTGAATCGAATCGAATCATATCGAATCGAAAAGAATCGAACCGAATCGAATTGAATTGAAAAGAATTGAATCGAACTGAATCAAAAAGAATCGAATCGACCTGAATAGAAAAGAATTGAATCGAAATGTAACAAATTGAATCCAAATGATCGAATCGAATCAAATCGAAAAGAATCGAACAGAATCGAATCGAAACAAAAAGAATCGAACTGAAAATAAACGAATCGAATCGAATCGAATAGAATCGAACAGAATCGAATCGAACGAAAAGAATCTTATCGAATCAAATCGAAAAGAATCGAATCGAATCGAATGGAGAAGAATCAAATCGAACCGAATCGAAAAGAACTGAATCGAAAAGAATCGAATCGAAGAGAATCTAATCGAAACGAAAAGAATCAAATCGAATCCAAAACAATAGAATCAAAACGAAAAGAGGCGAATCGAATCGAATCGAAAAGAAGCGAATAGAAAAAAATCGAATCGAATCGAACCGAATCGAAAAGAATCGAATTAAAAAGAATAGAATCGAAACATTCGAATCGAAATGAATCGAATCGAATCAAATCGGTTGAAAAGATCGAATCAAAAAACATCAAAGAGAATCAAAACGAATCGAATCGAATCAAATCGAATTGAAAAGAATCGTATCAAATCAAATCTAAAAGAATCGAATCGGGATCCCTGGGTGGTGCAGCGGTTTAGCGCCTGCCTTTGGCCCAGGGCGCGATCCTGGAGACCCGGGATCGAATCCCATGTCGGGCTCCCGGTGCATGGAGCCTGCTTCTCCCACTGCCTATGTCTCTGCCCCTCTCTCTCTTTCTCTCTGTGACAATCATAAATAAATAAAAATTAAAAAAATAAAAAAAAATAAAAGAATCGAATCGAATCGAATCAAAGAGAATGGAATCTAATTGATTCGCATCGAAAAGAATCGATCGAATCGTATTGAATCGAAAAGAATCGAATCGAATCGAATCGAAGAATCGAATCGAAACGAATCGAATCGAAAAGAATCGAATCGAAAAGAATTGAATCGAAGAATATCATATCGAATTGAAAAGAATTGACTCAAATCGAAAAGAATCGAATCGAAACACAAAGAATCGAATCGAATCGAATTCGAAAGAATCGAATTGAATTGAAATGAGAAGAATCGAATCGAATTGCATCGAATCGAAAATAATTGAATCGAATTGAATAAAAATAATCAAATCGAGTCGAATAAAAAATAATTGGAATTGAATCGAATCGATAATCGAACCGAATCGAATCCAATCGAGTCGAATCGAAAATAATCGAATCGAATCAAATGGATTCAAAAACAATTAAATCGAATCGAAAAGAATCGAATTGAATCGAAAAGAATCAAACCGAATCAAAAAGAATCGAAAAGAATTGAATCAAGAAGAATCGAAATGAATTGAATCGAGTAGAATCAAATCGAAGCTAGGGTAAAAGAATCGAATCGAATCAAAAATTATCTAAATCGATCCAATGAAATCCAAAAGAATTGAATCGAATCGAATCGAAAAGATTCGAATCGAAATGTAACAAGTGGAATCCAAATGATCGAATCGAATCGAATCGAAAAGAATGAATCGAAAAGAATCGAATTGAATTGAATCGATTCGAGAAGAATCGAATCGAAAAGAATCGAATCGTATCAAATCGAATCGAATCGAAAAGAATCGAATCGAAGAGAATATAATCGAAACGAAAAGAATCGAATCGAATCGAATCAAAAAGAATCGAATCGAAACGACAAGAGGCGAATCGAATTGAATCGAAAAGAATCAAATTGAAAAGAATCGAATCGAATTTAAAGAATCGAATCGAAAAAATCGAATCAAAAAGAATCGAATCAAATCGAAAAGAATCGAATCGAATCGAAAAGAATAGAATCGAATGGAATCGAATCGAAAAGAATCAATCGAATCGAATTGAATAGAAAAGAATCGAATAGATTCGAATCGACACGAATCGAAAAAAGTCGAAACGAATCGAATCATATCAAAGCGAAAAGAATCGAATCGAATCAAAAAGAATCGACTCGAACTGAATCGAAAAGAATCGAATCGAACAGACCGAAAAGAATCGAATCGAAGAGAATCGTATCGAATCGAATCGAATAGAACCGAAAGAATCGAATCGATACCAATCGACCTGAATCGAAAAGAATCGAATCGAACAGTATCGAATCTAATTGAAATGAATCGAATCAAATAAAATAGAAGAGAATCAAATCGAAACGAAAAGAATAGAATCGAATCGAATTGAAAAGAATTGAATCGAATCGAAAAGAATCGAATCGAAATGAAAAGAATCGAATCGAATCGATCGAAATGATCGAATTGAAAAGTATCGAGTTGAATCGAATCAAATCGAAAAGAATCAAATCGAATCGTATCGAATCAAAAAGAAGCAAATCGAATCGAATAGAATCGTATTTCATTGAATCGAAAAGAATTGAATCGAAAAGAATCGAGTCGAATCAAAACGAATCGAATCAAATCGAAAAGAATCGTATCGATTTGAATCGAAAAGAATCGGATCGAATCTTATATACTTGAATCAAAAAGAATCGAGTCGATTCAAATCAAAAAAATCAAACCGAATAGAAAAGAATCGAATCGAAAAGAAAAGAATCGATTTAAATCGAAAACCGAAAGGAATGAAAACGATTCGAATGGATACGAAACGAATCGAATCGAAAATAATAGAATCGAATCGCACCGAATCGAAATGAAAATAATCAAATGGAATCGAATTGAAAATAACCGAATCAAATCAAATCGAAAATAATTGAAGCGGGGATCCCTGGGTGGCGCAGCGATTTAGTGCCTGCCTTTGGCCCAGGGCGCGATCCTGGAGACCCGGGATCAAATCCCACATAGGGCTCCCGGTGCTTGGAGCTTGCTTCTCCCTCTGCCTATCTCTCTGCCTCTCTCTCTCCCTGTGACTATCATAAATAAATAAAAAATTTAGAAAAAAAAGAAAATACTTGAAGCGAATCTAATAGAAAATAATCGATTCGCATTGAATCGAATCGAAAAACATCGAAATGAACTGAATTGAAAATAATGAAATCGAATCGAAAATAATCGAATCGAAAGTAATCTTATCGAATCGAAAATAATCGAATCGAATCGAAAATAATTGAACCGAGTCGATCGAATTGAGTTGAAAATAATCGAATCGAACCGAATTGAATCGAAAATAATCGAATCGAATCGAATAGAAAAGAATCGAATGGAATCGAAAAGAATCGAATCATATCGAATTGAATCGAAAAGAATCGAATCGTATCGAATGGAATCGAAAAAAATCGAATCATATCGAATTGAATCGAAAAGAATCGAATCGAAGAGAACCGAAAAGATTCGAATCGAATACAATCGAAAAGAATCGTATCGAATCGAATCGAATTGAATCGAAAAGAATCGATTCCAATCGAATTGAATTGAATAGAATCGAATCGAACAGTACCGAATCGAATTGATAAGATTCGAATCAAATAAAATCGAAAAGAATCTAATTGAAACGAAAAGAATCCAATCGAATCGAATTGAAAGGAATCGAATTGAAAAAATCGAATCGAAAAGAATCGAGTTGAGTTGAATCGAATCGATTCATATCGAATCGAAAAGAATCGAATCGAATCGAATTGAAAAGAATCGAATCGAACTGAATCAAAAAGAATCGAATCGAACTGAATAGAAAAGAATCGAATCGAAATGTAACAAATTGAATCCAAATGATCGAATCGAATCAAATCGAAAAGAATCGAGCAGAATCGAATCGAAACGAAAAGAATCGAACTGAAAATAATCGAATCGAATCGAATCGAATAGAATCGAATAGAATTGAATCGAACGAAAAGAATCTTATCGAATCGAATCGAAAAGAATCGAATCGAATCGAATGGAGAAGAATCAAATCGAACCGAATCGAAAAGAACTGAATCGAAAAGAATCGAATCGAAGAGAATCTAATCGAAACGAAAAGAATCAAATCGAATCCAAAAGAATAGAATCGAAACGAAAAGAGGCGAATCGAATCGAATCGAAAAGAAGCGAATAGAAAAAAATCGAATCGAATCGAATCGAAAAGAATCGAATCGAAAAGAATCGAATCGAACAGACCGAAAAGATTCGAATCGAAGAGAATCGTATCGAATCGAATCGAATAGAACCGAAAGAATCGAATCGATTCCAATCGACCTGAATCGAAAAGAATCGAATCGAACAGTATCGAATCTAATTGAAATGAATCGAATCAAATAAAATAGAAGAGAATCAAATCGAAACGAAAAGAATCGAATCGAATCGAATTGAAAAGAATTGAATCGAATCGAAAAGAATCGAATCGAAATGAAAAGAATCGAATCGAATCGATCGAAATGATCGAATTGAAAAGTATCGAGTTGAATCGAATCAAATCGAAAAGAATCAAATCGAATCGTATCGAATCAAAAAGAATCAAATCGAATCGAATAGAATCGTATTTCATTGAATCGAAAAGAATTGAATCGAAAAGAATCGAGTCGAATCAAAATGAATCGAATCAAATCGAAAAGAATCGTATCGATTTGAATCGAAAAGAATCGGATCGAATCTTATATACTTGAATCAAAAAGAATCGAGTCGATTCAAATCAAAAAAATCAAACCGAATAGAAAAGAATCGAATCGAAAAGAAAAGAATCGATTCAAATCGAAAACCGAAAGGAATCAAAACGGTTCGAATGGATACGAAACGAATCGAATCGAAAATAATAGAATCGAAACGCACCGAACCGAAATGAAAATAATCAAATGGAATCGAATTGAAAATAACCGAATCAAATCAAATCGAAAATAATTGAAGCGGGGATCCCTGGGTGGCGCAGCGGTTTAGTGCCTGCCTTTGGCCCAGGGCGCGATCCTGGAGACCCGGGATCAAATCCCACATAGGGCTCCCGGTGCTTGGAGCTTGCTTCTCCCTCTGCCTATCTCTCTGCCTCTCTCTCTCCCTGTGACTATCATAAATAAATAAAAAATTTAGAAAAAAAAGAAAATACTTGAAGCGAATCTAATAGAAAATAATCGATTCGCATTGAATCGAATCGAAAAACATCGAAATGAACTGAATTGAAAATAATGAAATCGAATCGAAAATAATCGAATCGAAAGTAATCTTATCGAATCGAAAATAATCGAATCGAATCGAAAATAATTGAACCGAGTCGATCGAATTGAGTTGAAAATAATCGAATCGAACCGAATTGAATCGAAAATAATCGAATCGAATCGAATAGAAAAGAATCGAATGGAATCGAAAAGAATCGAATCATATCGAATTGAATCGAAAAGAATCGAATCGTATCGAATGGAATCGAAAAAAATCGAATCATATCGAATTGAATCGAAAAGAATCGAATCGAAGAGAACCGAAAAGATTCGAATCGAATACAATCGAAAAGAATCGTATCGAATCGAATCGAATTGAATCGAAAAGAATCGATTCCAATCGAATTGAATTGAATAGAATCGAATCGAACAGTACCGAATCGAATTGATAAGATTCGAATCAAATAAAATCGAAAAGAATCTAATTGAAACGAAAAGAATCCAATCGAATCGAATTGAAAGGAATCGAATTGAAAAAATCGAATCGAAAAGAATCGAGTTGAGTTGAATCGAATCGATTCATATCGAATCGAAAAGAATCGAATCGAATCGAATTGAAAAGAATCGAATCGAACTGAATCAAAAAGAATCGAATCGAACTGAATAGAAAAGAATCGAATCGAAATGTAACAAATTGAATCCAAATGATCGAATCGAATCAAATCGAAAAGAATCGAGCAGAATCGAATCGAAACGAAAAGAATCGAACTGAAAATAATCGAATCGAATCGAATCGAATAGAATAGAATAGAATTGAATCGAACGAAAAGAATCTTATCGAATCGAATCGAAAAGAATCGAATCGAATCGAATGGAGAAGAATCAAATCGAACCGAATCGAAAAGAACTGAATCGAAAAGAATCGAATCGAAGAGAATCTAATCGAAACGAAAAGAATCAAATCGAATCCAAAAGAATAGAATCGAAACGAAAAGAGGCGAATCGAATCGAATCGAAAAGAAGCGAATAGAAAAAAATCGAATCGAATCGAATCGAAAAGAATCGAATCGAAAAGAATCGAATCGAACAGACCGAAAAGATTCGAATCGAAGAGAATCGTATCGAATCGAATCGAATAGAACCGAAAGAATCGAATCGATTCCAATCGACCTGAATCGAAAAGAATCGAATCGAACAGTATCGAATCTAATTGAAATGAATCGAATCAAATAAAATAGAAGAGAATCAAATCGAAACGAAAAGAATCGAATCGAATCGAATTGAAAAGAATTGAATCGAATCGAAAAGAATCGAATCGAAATGAAAAGAATCGAATCGAATCGATCGAAATGATCGAATTGAAAACTATCGAGTTGAATCGAATCAAATCGAAAAGAATCAAATCGAATCGTATCGAATCAAAAAGAATCAAATCGAATCGAATAGAATCGTATTTCATTGAATCGAAAAGAATCGAAAAGAATCGAGTCGAATCAAAACGAATCGAATCAAATCGAAAAGAATCGTATCGATTTGAATCGAAAAGAATCGGATCGAATCTTATATACTTGAATCAAAAAGAATCGAGTCGATTCAAATCAAAAAAATCAAACCGAATAGAAAAGAATCGAATCGAAAAGAAAAGAATCGATTCAAATCGAAAACCGAAAGGAATCAAAACGGTTCGAATGGATACGAAACGAATCGAATCGAAAATAATAGAATCGAAACGCACCGAACCGAAATGAAAATAATCAAATGGAATCGAATTGAAAATAACCGAATCAAATCAAATCGAAAATAATTGAAGCGGGGATCCCTGGGTGGCGCAGCGGTTTAGTGCCTGCCTTTGGCCCAGGGCGCGATCCTGGAGACCCGGGATCAAATCCCACATAGGGCTCCCGGTGCTTGGAGCTTGCTTCTCCCTCTGCCTATCTCTCTGCCTCTCTCTCTCCCTGTGACTATCATAAATAAATAAAAAATTTAGAAAAAAAAGAAAATACTTGAAGCGAATCTAATAGAAAATAATCGATTCGCATTGAATCGAATCGAAAAACATCGAAATGAACTGAATTGAAAATAATGAAATCGAATCGAAAATAATCGAATCGAAAGTAATCTTATCGAATCGAAAATAATCGAATCGAATCGAATCGAAAATAATTGAACCGAGTCGATCGAATTGAGTTGAAAATAATCGAATCGAACCGAATTGAATCGAAAATAATCGAATCGAATCGAATAGAAAAGAATCGAATGGAATCGAAAAGAATCGAATCATATCGAATTGAATCGAAAAGAATCGAATCGTATCGAATGGAATCGAAAAAAATCGAATCATATCGAATTGAATCGAAAAGAATCGAATCGAAGAGAACCGAAAAGATTCGAATCGAATACAATCGAAAAGAATCGTATCGAATCGAATCGAATTGAATCGAAAAGAATCGATTCCAATCGAATTGAATTGAATAGAATCGAATCGAACAGTACCGAATCGAATTGATAAGATTCGAATCAAATAAAATCGAAAAGAATCTAATTGAAACGAAAAGAATCCAATCGAATCGAATTGAAAGGAATCGAATTGAAAAAATCGAATCGAAAAGAATCGAGTTGAGTTGAATCGAATCGATTCATATCGAATCGAAAAGAATCGAATCGAATCGAATTGAAAAGAATCGAATCGAACTGAATCAAAAAGAATCGAATCGAACTGAATAGAAAAGAATCGAATCGAAATGTAACAAATTGAATCCAAATGATCGAATCGAATCAAATCGAAAAGAATCGAGCAGAATCGAATCGAAACGAAAAGAATCGAACTGAAAATAATCGAATCGAATCGAATCGAATAGAATAGAATAGAATTGAATCGAACGAAAAGAATCTTATCGAATCGAATCGAAAAGAATCGAATCGAATCGAATGGAGAAGAATCAAATCGAACCGAATCGAAAAGAACTGAATCGAAAAGAATCGAATCGAAGAGAATCTAATCGAAACGAAAAGAATCAAATCGAATCCAAAAGAATAGAATCGAAACGAAAAGAGGCGAATCGAATCGAATCGAAAAGAAGCGAATAGAAAAAAATCGAATCGAATCGAATCGAAAAGAATCGAATCGAAAAGAATCGAATCGAACAGACCGAAAAGATTCGAATCGAAGAGAATCGTATCGAATCGAATCGAATAGAACCGAAAGAATCGAATCGATTCCAATCGACCTGAATCGAAAAGAATCGAATCGAACAGTATCGAATCTAATTGAAATGAATCGAATCAAATAAAATAGAAGAGAATCAAATCGAAACGAAAAGAATCGAATCGAATCGAATTGAAAAGAATTGAATCGAATCGAAAAGAATCGAATCGAAATGAAAAGAATCGAATCGAATCGATCGAAATGATCGAATTGAAAAGTATCGAGTTGAATCGAATCAAATCGAAAAGAATCAAATCGAATCGTATCGAATCAAAAAGAATCAAATCGAATCGAATAGAATCGTATTTCATTGAATCGAAAAGAATTGAATCGAAAAGAATCGAGTCGAATCAAAACGAATCGAATCAAATCGAAAAGAATCGTATCGATTTGAATCGAAAAAAATCGGATCGCTTCTTATATACTTGAATCAAAAAGAATCGAGTCGATTCAAATAAAAGAAATCAAACCGAATAGAAAAGAATCGAATCGAAAAGAAAAGAATCGATTCAAATCGAAAACCGAAAGGAATCAAAACGATTCGAATGGATACGAAACGAATCGAATCGAAAATAATAGAATCGAATCGCACCGAATCGAAATGAAAATAATCAAATGGAATCGAATTGAAAATAACCGAATCAAAAAAAAAAAAAGAAAATAACCGAATCAAATCAAATCGAAAATAATTGAAGCGAATCTAATAGAAAATAATCGATTCGCATTGAATCGAATCGAAAAACATCGAAATGAATTGAATTGAAAATAATAAAATCGAATCGAAAATAATCAAATCGAAAGTAATCTTATCGAATCGAAAATAATCGAATCGAATCGAATCGAAAATAATTGAACCGAGTCGATCGAATTGAGTTGAAAATAATCGAATCGAACCGAATTGAATCGAAAATAATCGAATCGAATCGAATAGAAAAGAATCGAATGGAATCGAAAAGAATCGAATCATTTCGAATTGAATCAAAAAGAATCGAATCGTATCGAATGGAATCGAAAAGAATCGAATCATATCGAATTGAATCGAAAAGAATCGAATCGAAGAGAACCGAAAAGAATCGAATCGAATACAATCGAAAAGAATCGTATCGAATCGAATCGAATTGAATCGAAAAGAATCGATTCCAATCGAATTGAATTGAATAGAATCGAATCGAACAGTACCGAATCGAATTGATAAGATTCGAATCAAATAAAATCGAAAAGAATCTAATTGAAACGAAAAGAATCCAATCGAATCGAATTGAAAGGAATCGAATTGAAAAAATCGAATCGAAAAGAATCGAGTTGAGTTGAATCGAATCGATTCATATCGAATCGAAAAGAATCGAATCGAATCGAATTGAAAAGAATCGAATCGAACTGAATCAAAAAGAATCGAATCGAACTGAATAGAAAAGAATCGAATCGAAATGTAACAAATTGAATCCAAATGATCGAATCGAATCAAATCGAAAAGAATCGAGCAGAATCGAATCGAAACGAAAAGAATCGAACTGAAAATAATCGAATCGAATCGAATCGAATAGAATCGAATAGAATTGAATCGAACGAAAAGAATCTTATCGAATCGAATCGAAAAGAATCGAATCGAATCGAATGGAGAAGAATCAAATCGAACCGAATCGAAAAGAACTGAATCGAAAAGAATCGAATCGAAGAGAATCTAATCGAAACGAAAAGAATCAAATCGAATCCAAAAGAATAGAATCGAAACGAAAAGAGGCGAATCGAATCGAATCGAAAAGAAGCGAATAGAAAAAAATCGAATCGAATCGAATCGAAAAGAATCGAATCGAAAAGAATCGAATCGAACAGACCGAAAAGATTCGAATCGAAGAGAATCGTATCGAATCGAATCGAATAGAACCGAAAGAATCGAATCGATTCCAATCGACCTGAATCGAAAAGAATCGAATCGAACAGTATCGAATCTAATTGAAATGAATCGAATCAAATAAAATAGAAGAGAATCAAATCGAAACGAAAAGAATCGAATCGAATCGAATTGAAAAGAATTGAATCGAATCGAAAAGAATTGAATCGAAATGAAAAGAATCGAATCGAATCAATCGAAATGATGGAATTGAAAAGTATCGAGTTGAATCGAATCAAATCGAAAAGAATCAAATCGAATCGTATCGAATCAAAAAGAATCAAATCGAATCGAATAGAATCGTATTTCATTGAATCGAAAAGAATTGAATCGAAAAGAATCGAGTCGAATCAAAACGAATCGAATCAAATCGAAAAGAATCGTATCGATTTGAATCGAAAAGAATCGGATCGAATCTTATATACTTGAATCAAAAAGAATCGAGTCGATTCAAATCAAAAAAATCAAACCGAATAGAAAAGAATCGAATCGAAAAGAAAAGAATCGATTCAAATCGAAAACCGAAAGGAATCAAAACGGTTCGAATGGATACGAAACGAATCGAATCGAAAATAATAGAATCGAAACGCACCGAATCGAAATGAAAATAATCAAATGGAATCGAATTGAAAATAACCGAATCAAATCAAATCGAAAATAATTGAAGCGGGGATTCCTGGGAGGGGCAGCGGTTTAGTGCCTGCCTTTGGCCCAGGGCGCGATCCTGGAGACCGGGGTCAAATCCCACATAGGGCTCCCGGTGCTTGGAGCTTGCTTCTCCCTCTGCCTATCTCTGCCTCTCTCTCTCTCTCTGTGACTATCATAAATAAATAAAAAATTTAGAAAAAAAAGAAAATACTTGAAGCGAATCTAATAGAAAATAATCGATTCGCATTGAATCGAATCGAAAAACATCGAAATGAATTGAATTGAAAATAATGAAATCGAATCGAAAATAATCGAATCGAATCGAATCGAAAATAATTGAACCGAGTCGATCGAATTGAGTTGAAAATAATCGAATCGAACCGAATTGAATCGAAAATAATCGAATCGAATCGAATAGAAAAGAATCGAATAGAATCGAAAAGAATCGAATCATATCGAATTGAATCGAAAAGAATCGAATCGTATCGAATGGAATCGAAAAGAATTGAATCATATCGAATTGAATCGAAAAGAATCGAATCGAAGAGAACCGAAAAGAATCGAATCGAATACAATCGAAAAGAATCGTATCGAATCGAATTGAATCGAAAAGAATCGATTCCAATCGAATTGAATTGAATAGAATCGAATCGAACAGTAGCGAATCGAATTGATAAGATTCGAATCAAATAAAATCGAAAAGAATCTAATTGAAACGAAAAGAATCCAATCGAATCGAATTGAAAGGAATCGAATCGAAAAAATCGAATCGAAAAGAATCGAGTTGAGTTGAATCGAATCGAATCATATCGAATCGAAAAGAAATGAATCGAATCGAATTGAATTGAAAAGAATTGAATCGAACTGAATCGAAAAGAATTGAATCGTCCTGAATAGAAAAGAATCGATTCGAAATGTAACAAATTGAATCCAAATGATCGAATCGAATCAAATCGAAAAGAATCGAATTGAAACGAAAAGAATCGAATAGAATCGAACTGAGAATAATCGAATCGAATCGAATCGAATAGAATTGAATCGAACGAAAAGAATCTTATCGAATCGAATCGAAAAGAATCGAATCGAATCGAATGGAGAATAATCAAATCGAACCGAATCGAAAAGAACTGAATCGAAAAGAATCGAATTGAAGAGAATCTAATCGAAACGAAAAGAATCAAATGGAATCCAAAAGAAGAGAATCGAAACGAAAAGAGGCGAATCGAATCGAATCGAAAAGAAGCGAATAGAAAAAAATCAAATCGAATCGAAAAGAATCGAATTCAAAAGAATAGAATCGAAAAATTCGAATCGAATCAAATCGAAATGAATCCATTAGAATTAAATCGGTTGAAAAGATCGAATCAAAAAACATCAAAGAGAATCGAAACGAATCGAAACGAATCGAATCAAATCGAATTGAAAAGAATCGTATCAAATCAAATCTAAAAGAATCGAATCGAATCGAATCAAAAAGAATAGAATCGAATTGATTCGCATCGAAAAGAATCCATCGAATCGTATTGAATCGAAAAGAATCGAATCGAATTGAATCGAATCGAAAAGAATCGAATCGAATCGAAAAGAATTGAATCGAAGAATATCAAATCCAATTGAAAAGAATTGACTCAAATCGAAAAGGATCGAATCGAAACACAAAGAATCGAATCGAATCGAATTCGAAAGAATCGAATTGAATTGAAATGAGAAGAATCGAATCGAATTGCATCGAATCGAAAATAATTGAATCGAATTGAATAAAAAATAATCAAATCGAGTCGAATCAAAAATAATTGGAATTGAATCGAATCGATAATCGAACCGAATCGAATCCAATCGAGTCGAATCGAAAATAATCGAATCGAATCAAATGGATTCAAAAACAATTAAATCGAATCGAAAAGAATCGAATGGAATCGAAAAGAATCAAACCGAATCAAAAAGAATCGAAAAGAATTGAATCAAGAAGAATCGAAATGAATTGAATCGAGTAGAATCACATCGAAGCTAGGGTAAAAAATCGAATCGAATCAAAAATTATCTAAATCAATCCAATGAAATCCAAAAGAATTGAATCGAATCGAATCGAAAAGATTCGAATCGAAATGTAACAAGTGGAATCCAAATGATCGAATCGAATCAAATCGAAAAGAATCGAATCGAAACGACAAGAGGCGAATCGAATCGAATCGAAAAGAATCAAATTGAAAAGAATCGAATCAAATTGAAAAGAATCGAATCGAAAAAATCGAATTGAATTGAATCGATTCGAGAAGAATCGAATCGAAAAGAATCGAATCGAATCGAAAAGAATCGAATCGAAGAGAATATAATCGAAACAAAAAGAATCGAATCGAATCGAATCAAAAAGAATCGAATCGAAACGACAAGAGGCGAATCGAATCGAATCGAAAAGAATCAAATTGAAAAGAATCGAATTGAAAAGAATGGAATTGAAAAATCGAATCAAAAAGAATCGAATCGAATCGAAAAGAATCGAATCGAATCGAAAAGAATAGAATCGAATGGAATCGAATCGAAAAGAATCAATCGAATCGAATTGAATAGAAAAGAATCGAATAGATTCGAATCGACACGAATCGAAAAAAGTCGAAACGAATCGAATCATATCAAAGCGAAAAGAATCGAATCGAATCAAAAAGCATCGAATCGAACTGAATCGAAAAGAATCGAATCGAACAGACCGAAAAGAATCGAATCGAAGAGAATCGTATCGAATCGAATCGAATAGAACCGAAAGAATCGAATCGATTCCAATCGACCTGAATCGAAAAGAATCGAATCGAACAGTATCGAATCTAATTGAAATGAATCGAATCAAATAAAATAGAAGAGAATCAAATCGAAACGAAAAGAATCGAATCGAATCGAATTGAAAAGAATTGAATCGAATCGAAAAGAATCGAATCGAAATGAAAAGAATCGAATCGAATCGATCAAAATGATCGAATTGAAAAGTATCGAGTTGAATCGAATCAAATCGAAAAGAATCAAATCGAATCGTATCGAATCAAAAAGAATCAAATCGAATCGAATAGAATCGTATTTCATTGAATCGAAAAGAATTGAATCGAAAAGAATCGAGTCGAATCAAAACGAATCGAATCAAATCGAAAAGAATCGTATCGATTTGAATCGAAAAAAAATCGGATCGCTTCTTATATACTTGAATCAAAAAGAATCGAGTCGATTCAAATAAAAGAAATCAAACCGAATAGAAAAGAATCGAATCGAAAAGAAAAGAATCGATTCAAATCGAAAACCGAAAGGAATCAAAACGATTCGAATGGATACGAAACGAATCGAATCGAAAATAATAGAATCGAATCGCACCGAATCGAAATGAAAATAATCAAATGGAATCGAATTGAAAATAACCGAATCAAAAAAAAAAAAAGAAAATAACCGAATCAAATCAAATCGAAAATAATTGAAGCGAATCTAATAGAAAATAATCGATTCGCATTGAATCGAATCGAAAAACATCGAAATGAATTGAATTGAAAATAATAAAATCGAATCGAAAATAATCAAATCGAAAGTAATCTTATCGAATCGAAAATAATCGAATCGAATCGAATCGAAAATAATTGAACCGAGTCGATCGAATTGAGTTGAAAATAATCGAATCGAACCGAATTGAATCGAAAATAATCGAATCGAATCGAATAGAAAAGAATCGAATGGAATCGAAAAGAATCGAATCATTTCGAATTGAATCAAAAAGAATCGAATCGTATCGAATGGAATCGAAAAGAATCGAATCATATCGAATTGAATCGAAAAGAATCGAATCGAAGAGAACCGAAAAGAATCGAATCGAATACAATCGAAAAGAATCGTATCGAATCGAATCGAATTGAATCGAAAAGAATCGATTCCAATCGAATTGAATTGAATAGAATCGAATCGAACAGTACCGAATCGAATTGATAAGATTCGAATCAAATAAAATCGAAAAGAATCTAATTGAAACGAAAAGAATCCAATCGAATCGAATTGAAAGGAATCGAATTGAAAAAATCGAATCGAAAAGAATCGAGTTGAGTTGAATCGAATCGATTCATATCGAATCGAAAAGAATCGAATCGAATCGAATTGAAAAGAATCGAATCGAACTGAATCAAAAAGAATCGAATCGAACTGAATAGAAAAGAATCGAATCGAAATGTAACAAATTGAATCCAAATGATCGAATCGAATCAAATCGAAAAGAATCGAGCAGAATCGAATCGAAACGAAAAGAATCGAACTGAAAATAATCGAATCGAATCGAATCGAATAGAATCGAATAGAATTGAATCGAACGAAAAGAATCTTATCGAATCGAATCGAAAAGAATCGAATCGAATCGAATGGAGAAGAATCAAATCGAACCGAATCGAAAAGAACTGAATCGAAAAGAATCGAATCGAAGAGAATCTAATCGAAACGAAAAGAATCAAATCGAATCCAAAAGAATAGAATCGAAACGAAAAGAGGCGAATCGAATCGAATCGAAAAGAAGCGAATAGAAAAAAATCGAATCGAATCGAATCGAAAAGAATCGAATCGAAAAGAATTGAATCGAACAGACCGAAAAGATTCGAATCGAAGAGAATCGTATCGAATCGAATCGAATACAACCGAAAGAATCGAATCGATTCCAATCGACCTGAATCGAAAAGAATCGAATCGAACAGTATCGAATCTAATTGAAATGAATCGAATCAAATAAAATAGAAGAGAATCAAATCGAAACGAAAAGAATCGAATCGAATCGAATTGAAAAGAATTGAATCGAATCGAAAAGAATCGAATCGAAATGAAAAGAATCGAATCGAATCAATCGAAATGATGGAATTGAAAAGTATCGAGTTGAATCGAATCAAATCGAAAAGAATCAAATCGAATCGTATCGAATCAAAAAGAATCAAATCGAATCGAATAGAATCGTATTTCATTGAATCGAAAAGAATTGAATCGAAAAGAATCGAGTCGAATCAAAACGAATCGAATCAAATCGAAAAGAATCGTATCGATTTGAATCGAAAAGAATCGGATCGAATCTTATATACTTGAATCAAAAAGAATCGAGTCGATTCAAATCAAAAAAATCAAACCGAATAGAAAAGAATCGAATCGAAAAGAAAAGAATCGATTCAAATCGAAAACCGAAAGGAATCAAAACGGTTCGAATGGATACGAAACGAATCGAATCGAAAATAATAGAATCGAAACGCACCGAATCGAAATGAAAATAATCAAATGGAATCGAATTGAAAATAACCGAATCAAATCAAATCGAAAATAATTGAAGCGGGGATTCCTGGGAGGGGCAGCGGTTTAGTGCCTGCCTTTGGCCCAGGGCGCGATCCTGGAGACCGGGGTCAAATCCCACATAGGGCTCCCGGTGCTTGGAGCTTGCTTCTCCCTCTGCCTATCTCTGCCTCTCTCTCTCTCTCTGTGACTATCATAAATAAATAAAAAATTTAGAAAAAAAAGAAAATACTTGAAGCGAATCTAATAGAAAATAATCGATTCGCATTGAATCGAATCGAAAAACATCGAAATGAATTGAATTGAAAATAATGAAATCGAATCGAAAATAATCGAATCGAATCGAATCGAAAATAATTGAACCGAGTCGATCGAATTGAGTTGAAAATAATCGAATCGAACCGAATTGAATCGAAAATAATCGAATCGAATCGAATAGAAAAGAATCGAATAGAATCGAAAAGAATCGAATCATATCGAATTGAATCGAAAAGAATCGAATCGTATCGAATGGAATCGAAAAGAATTGAATCATATCGAATTGAATCGAAAAGAATCGAATCGAAGAGAACCGAAAAGAATCGAATCGAATACAATCGAAAAGAATCGTATCGAATCGAATTGAATCGAAAAGAATCGATTCCAATCGAATTGAATTGAATAGAATCGAATCGAACAGTAGCGAATCGAATTGATAAGATTCGAATCAAATAAAATCGAAAAGAATCTAATTGAAACGAAAAGAATCCAATCGAATCGAATTGAAAGGAATCGAATCGAAAAAATCGAATCGAAAAGAATCGAGTTGAGTTGAATCGAATGGAATAATATCGAATCGAAAAGAATCGAATCGAATCGAATTGAAAAGAATCGAATCGAACTGAATCGAAAAGAATCGAATCGAACTGAATAGAAAAGAATCGAATCGAAATGTAACAAATTGAATCCAAATGATCGAATCGAATCAAATCAAAAAGAATCGAACAGAATCGAATCGAAACGAAAAGAATCGAACTGAAAATAATCGAATCGAATCGAATAGAATCGAACAGAATTGAATCGAACGAAAAGAATCTTATCGAATCGAATAGAATCAAATCGAATCGAATGGAGAAGAATCAAATCGAACCGAATCGAAAAGAACTGAATCGAAAAGAATCGAATCGAAGAGAATCTAATCGAAACGAAAAGAATCAAATCGAATCCAAAAGAATAGAATCGAAACGAAAAGAGGCGAATCGAATCGAATCGAAAAGAAGCGAATAGAAAAAAATCGAATCGAATCGAACCGAAAAGAATCGAATCGAAAAGAATCGAATCGAACAGACCGAAAAGATTCGAATCGAAGAGAATCGTATCGAATCGAATCGAATAGAACCGAAAGAATCGAATCGATTCCAATCGACCTGAATCGAAAAGAATCGAATCGAACAGTATCGAATCTAATTGAAATGAATCGAATCAAATAAAATAGAAGAGAATCAAATCGAAACGAAAAGAATCGAATCGAATCGAATTGAAAAGAATTGAATCGAATCGAAAAGAATCGAATCGAAATGAAAAGAATCGAATCGAATCGATCGAAATGATCGAATTGAAAAGTATCGAGTTGAATCGAATCAAATCGAAAAGAATCAAATCGAATCGTATCGAATCAAAAAGAATCAAATCGAATCGAATAGAATCGTATTTCATTGAATCGAAAAGAATTGAATCGAAAAGAATCGAGTCGAATCAAAACGAATCGAATCAAATCGAAAAGAATCGTATCGATTTGAATCGAAAAGAATCGGATCGAATCTTATATACTTGAATCAAAAAGAATCGAGTCGATTCAAATCAAAAAAATCAAACCGAATAGAAAAGAATCGAATCGAAAAGAAAAGAATCGATTCAAATCGAAAACCGAAAGGAATCAAAACGGTTCGAATGGATACGAAACGAATCGAATCGAAAATAATAGAATCGAAACGCACCGAACCGAAATGAAAATAATCAAATGGAATCGAATTGAAAATAACCGAATCAAATCAAATCGAAAATAATTGAAGCGGGGATCCCTGGGTGGCGCAGCGGTTTAGTGCCTGCCTTTGGCCAGAGGGCGCGATCCTGGAGACCCGGGATCAAATCCCACATAGGGCTCCCGGTGCTTGGAGCTTGCTTCTCCCTCTGCCTATCTCTGCCTCTCTCTCTCTCTCTGTGACTATCATAAATAAATAAAAAATTTAGAAAAAAAAAGAAAATACTTGAAGCGAATCTAATAGAAAATAATCGATTCGCATTGAATCGAATCGAAAAACATCGAAATGAATTGAATTGAAAATAATGAAATCGAATCGAAAATAATCGAATCGAATCGAAAATAATTGAACCGAGTCGATCGAATTGAGTTGAAAATAATCGAATCGAACCGAATTGAATCGAAAATAATCGAATCGAATCGAATAGAAAAGAATCGAATAGAATCGAAAAGAATCGAATCATATCGAATTGAATCGAAAAGAATCGAATCGTATCGAATGGAATCGAAAAGAATCGAATCATATCGAATTGAATCGAAAAGAATCGAATCGAAGAGAACCGAAAAGAATCAAATCGAATACAATCGAAAAGAATCGTATCGAATCGAATTGAATCGAAAAGAATCGATTCCAATCGAATTGAATTGAATAGAATCGAATCGAACAGTACCGAATCGAATTGATAAGATTCGAATCAAATAAAATCGAAAAGAATCTAATTGAAACGAAAAGAATCCAATCGAATCGAATTGAAAGGAATCGAATCGAAAAAATCGAATCGAAAAGAATCGAGTTGAGTTGAATCGAATCGAATCATATCGAATCGAAAAGAATCGAATCGAATCGAATTGAAAAGAATCGAATCGAACTGAATCGAAAAGAATCGAATCGAACTGAATAGAAAAGAATCGAATCGAAATGTAACAAATTGAATCCAAATGATCGAATCGAATCAAATCAAAAAGAATCGAACAGAATCGAATCGAAACGAAAAGAATCGAACTGAAAATAATCGAATCGAATCGAATCGAATAGAATCGAACAGAATTGAATCGAACGAAAAGAATCTTATCGAATCGAATAGAATCAAATCGAATCGAATGGAGAAGAATCAAATCGAACCGAATCGAAAAGAACTGAATCGAAAAGAATCGAATCGAAGAGAATCTAATCGAAACGAAAGAATCAAATCGAATCCAAAAGAATAGAATCGAAACGAAAAGAGGCGAATCGAATCGAATCGAAAAGAAGCGAATAGAAAAAAATCGAATCGAATCGAACCGAAAAGAATCGAATTGAAAAGAATAGAATCGAAAAATTCGAATCGAATCATATCGAAATGAATCGAATCGAATTAAATCGGTTGAAAAGATCGAATCAAAAAACATCAAAGAGAATCGAAACGAATCGAAACGAATCGAATCAAATCGAATTGAAAAGAATCGTATCAAATCAAATCTAAAAGAATCGAATCGAATCGAATCAAAAAGAATAGAATCGAATTGATTCGCATCGAAAAGAATCCATCGAATCGTATTGAATCGAAAAGAATCGAATCGAATTGAATCGAATCGAAAAGAATCGAATCGAATCGAAAAGAATTGAATCGAAGAATATCAAATCCAATTGAAAAGAATTGACTCAAATCGAAAAGGATCGAATCGAAACACAAAGAATCGAATCGAATCGAATTCGAAAGAATCGAATTGAATTGAAATGAGAAGAATCGAATCGAATTGCATCGAATCGAAAATAATTGAATCGAATTGAATAAAAAATAATCAAATCGAGTCGAATCAAAAATAATTGGAATTGAATCGAATCGATAATCGAACCGAATCGAATCCAATCGAGTCGAATCGAAAATAATCGAATCGAATCAAATGGATTCAAAAACAATTAAATCGAATCGAAAAGAATCGAATGGAATCGAAAAGAATCAAACCGAATCAAAAAGAATCGAAAAGAATTGAATCAAGAAGAATCGAAATGAATTGAATCGAGTAGAATCACATCGAAGCTAGGGTAAAAGAATCGAATCGAATCAAAAATTATCTAAATCAATCCAATGAAATCCAAAAGAATTGAATCGAATAGAATGGAAAAGAATCGAATCGAAATGTAACAAGTGGAATCCAAATGATCGAATCGAATCAAATCGAAAAGAATCGAATCGAAACAAATCGAATTGCATTGAATCGATTCGAGAATAATCGAATCGAAAAGAATCGAATCGTATCGAATCGAATCGAAAAGAATCGAATCGAAGAGAATATAATCGAAACGAAAAGAATCGAATCGAATCGAATCAAAACGAATCGAATCGAAACAAGAGGCGAATCGAATCGAATCGAAAAGAATCAAATTGAAAAGAATCGAATTGAAAAGAATGGAATTGAAAAATCGAATCAAAAAGAATCGAATCGAATCGAAAAGAATCGAATCGAATCGAAAAGAATAGAATCGAATGGAATCGAATCGAAAAGAATCAATCGAATCGAATTGAATAGAAAAGAATCGAATAGATTCGAATCGACACGAATCGAAAAAAGTCGAAACGAATCGAATCATATCAAAGCGAAAAGAATCGAATCGAATCAAAAAGCATCGAATCGAACTGAATCGAAAAGAATCGAATCGAACAGACCGAAAAGAATCGAATCGAAGAGAATCGTATCGAATCGAATCGAATAGAACCGAAAGAATCGAATCGATTCCAATCGACCTGAATCGAAAAGAATCGAATCGAACAGTATCGAATCTAATTGAAATGAATCGAATCAAATAAAATAGAAGAGAATCAAATCGAAACGAAAAGAATCGAATCGAATCGAATTGAAAAGAATTGAATCGAATCGAAAAGAATCGAATCGAAATGAAAAGAATCGAATCGAATCGATCAAAATGATCGAATTGAAAAGTATCGAGTTGAATCGAATCAAATCGAAAAGAATCAAATCGAATCATATCGAATCAAAAAGAATCAAATCGAATCGAATAGAATCGTATTTCATTGAATCGAAAAGAATTGAATCGAAAAGAATCGAGTCGAATCAAAACGAATCGAATCAAATCGAAAAGAATCGTATCGATTTGAATCGAAAAGAATCGGATCGCTTCTTATATACTTGAATCAAAAAGAATCGAGTCGATTCAAATAAAAGAAATCAAACCGAATAGAAAAGAATCGAATCGAAAAGAAAAGAATCGATTCAAATCGAAAACCGAAAGGAATCAAAACGATTCGAATGGATACGAAACGAATCGAATCGAAAATAATAGAATCGAATCGCACCGAATCGAAATGAAAATAATCAAATGGAATCGAATTGAAAATAACCGAATCAAAAAAAAAAAAAAAAGAAAAGAACCGAATCAAATCAAATCGAAAATAATTGAAGCGAATCTAATAGAAAATAATCGATTCGCATTGAATCGAATCGAAAAACATCGAAATGAATTGAATTGAAAATAATAAAATCGAATCGAAAATAATCAAATCGAAAGTAATCTTATCGAATCGAAAATAATCGAATCGAATCGAATCGAAAATAATTGAACCGAGTCGATCGAATTGAGTTGAAAATAATCGAATCGAACCGAATTGAATCGAAAATAATCGAATCGAATCGAATAGAAAAGAATCGAATGGATCTAAAAGAATCGAATCATTTCGAATTGAATCAAAAAGAATCGAATCGTATCGAATGGAATCGAAAAGAATCGAATCATATCGAATTGAATCGAAAAGAATCGAATCGAAGAGAACCGAAAAGAATCGAATCGAATACAATCGAAAAGAATCGTATCGAATCGAATCGAATTGAATCGAAAAGAATCGATTCCAATCGAATTGAATTGAATAGAATAGAATCGAACAGTACCGAATCGAATTGATAAGATTCGAATCAAATAAAATCGAAAAGAATCTAATTGAAACGAAAAGAATCCAATCGAATTGAATTGAAAGGAATCGAATTGAAAAAATCGAATCGAAAAGAATCGAGTTGAGTTGAATCGAATCGAATCATATCGAATCGAAAAGAAATGAATCGAATCGAATTGAATTGAAAAGAATTGAATCGAACTGAATCGAAAAGAATTGAATCGACCTGAATAGAAAAGAATCGATTCGAAATGTAACAAATTGAATCCAAATGATCGAATCGAATCAAATCGAAAAGAATCGAATTGAAACGAAAAGAATCGAATAGAATCGAACTGAGAATAATCGAATCGAATCGAATCGAATAGAATTGAATCGAACGAAAAGAATCTTATCGAATCGAATCGAAAAGAATCGAATCGAATCGAATGGAGAATAATCAAATCGAACCGAATCGAAAAGAACTGAATCGAAAAGAATCGAATTGAAGAGAATCTAATCGAAACGAAAAGAATCAAATGGAATCCAAAAGAAGAGAATCGAAACGAAAAGAGGCGAATCGAATCGAATCGAAAAGAAGCGAATAGAAAAAAATCGAATCGAATCGAAAAGAATCGAATTCAAAAGAATAGAATCGAAAAATTCGAATCGAATCAAATCGAAATGAATCCATTAGAATTAAATCGGTTGAAAAGATCGAATCAAAAAACATCAAAGAGAATCGAAACGAATTGAATCGAATCAAATCAAATTGAAAAGAATCGTATCAAATCAAATCTAAAAGAATCGAATCGAATCGAATCAAAAAGAATGGAATCGAATTGATTCGCATCGAAAAGAATCGATCGAATCGTATTGAATCGAAAAGAATCGAATCGAATCGAATCGAAGAATCGAATCGAATCGAATCGAATCGAATTGAATCGAATCGAAAAGAATCGAATCGAATCGAAAAGAATTGAATCGAAGAATATCAAATCCAATTGAAAAGAATTGACTCAAATCGAAAACAATCGAATCGAAACACAAAGAATCGAATCGAATCGAATTTGAAAGAATCGAATTAAATTGAAATGAGAAGAATCGAATCGAATTGCATCGAATCGGAAATAATTGAGTCGAATCGAATAAAAAATAATCAAATCGAGTCGAATCAAAAATAAGTGGCATTGAATCGAATCGATAATCGAACCGAATCGAATCCAATCGAGTCGAATCGAAAATAATCGAATCGAATCAAATGGATTCAAAAACAATTAAATCGAATCGAAAAGAATCGAATGGAATCGAAAAGAATCAAACCGAATCAAAAAGAATCGAAAAGAATTGAATCAAGAAGAATCGAAATGAATTGAATCGAGTAGAATCACATTGAAGCTAGGGTAAAAGAATCGAATCGAATCAAAAATTATCTAAATCAATCCAATGAAATCCAAAAGAATTGAATCGAATCGAATCGAAAAGATTCGAATCGAAATGTAACAAGTGGAATCCAAATGATCGAATCGAATCAAATCGAAAAGAATCGAATTGAATTGAATCGATTCGAGAAGAATCGAAGCGAAAAGAATCGAATCGTATCGAATCGAATCGAATCGAATCGAAAAGAATCGAATCGAAGAGAATATAATCAAAACGAAAAGAATCGAATCGAATCGAATCAAAAAGAATCAAATCAAAACAAGAGGCGAATCGAATCGAATCGAAAAGAATCAAATTGAAAAGAATCGAATCGAATTGAAAAGAATCGAATCGAATAAATCGAATCAAAAAGAATCGAATTGAATCGAATCGTATCGAATCGAAAAGAATCGAATCGAATTGAAAAGAATAGAATCGAATGGAATCGAATCGAAAAGAATCAATCGAATCGAATTGAATAGAAATGAATCGAATAGATTCGAATCGACACGAATCGAAAAAAGTCGAAACGAATCGAATCATATCAAAGCGCAAAGAATTGAATCGAATCAAAAAGAATCGAATCGAACTGAATCGAAAAGAATCGAATCGAACAGACCGAAAAGAATCGAATCGAAGAGAATCGTATCGAATCGAATCGAATAGAACCGAAAGAATCGAATCGATTCCAATCGACCTGAATCGAAAAGAATCGAATCGAACAGTATCGAATCTAATTGAAATGAATCGAATCAAATAAAATAGAAGAGAATCAAATCGAAACGAAAAGAATCGAATCGAATCGAATTGAAAAGAATTGAATCGAATCGAAATGAAAAGAATCGAATCGATGGAAATGATCGAATTGAAAAGTATCGAGTTGAATCGAATCAAATCGAAAAGAATCAAATCGAATCGTATGGAATCAAAAAGAATCAAATCAAATCGAATCGAGTAGAATCGTATTTCATTGAATCGAAAAGAATTGAATCGAATAGAATCGAGTCGAATCAAAACGAATCGAATCAAATCGAAAAGAATCGTATCGATTTGAATCGAAAAGAATCGGATCGAATCTTATATACTTGAATCAAAAAGAATCGAGTCGATTCAAATCAAAAAAATCAAACCGAATAGAAAAGAATCGAATCGAAAAGAAAAGAATCGATTCAAATCGAAAACCGAAAGGAATCAAAACGATTCCAATGGATACAAAACGAATCGAATCGAAAATAATAGAATCGAATCGCACCTAATCGAAATGAAAATAATCAAATGGAATCGAATTGAAAATAACCGAATCAAATCAAATCGAAAATAATTGAAGCGAATCTAATAGAAAATAATCGATTCGCATTGAATCGAATCGAAAAACATCGAAATGAATTGAATTGAAAATAATGAAATCGAATCGAAAATAATCGAATCGAAAGTAATCTTATCGAATCGAAAATAATCGAATCGAATCGAATCGAAAATAATTGAACCGAGTCGATCGAATTGAGTTGAAAATAATCGAATCGAACTGAATAGAAAAGAATCGAATCGAAATGTAACAAATTGAATCCAAATGATCGAATTGAATCAAATCGAAAAGAATCGAACAGAATCGAATCGAAACGAAAAGAATCGAACTGAAAATAATCGAATCGAATCGAATAGAATCGAACAGAATTGAATCGAACGAAAAGAATCTTATCGAATCGAATCGAAAAGAATCGAATCGAATCGAATCGAAAAGAATTGAATCGAAGAATATCAAATCGAATTGAAAAGAATTGACTCAAATCCAAAAGAATCGAATCGAAACACAAAGAATCGAATCGAATCGAATTCGGAAGAATCGAATTGAAATGAGAAGAATCGAATCGAATTGCATCGAATCGAAAATAATTGAATCGAATTGTATAAAAAATAATCAAATCGAGTCGAATCAAAAATAATTGGAATTGAATCGAATCGATAATCGAACCGAATCGAATCAAATCGAGTCGAATCGAAAATAATCGAATCGAATCAAATGGATTAAAAAACAATTAAATCGAGGGAGGGAGGAGCAAGATGGCGGAAGAGTAGGGTCTCCAAATCACCTGTCTCCACCAAACTACCTAGAAAACCTTCAAATTATCCTGAAAATCTATGAATTCGGCCTGAGATTTAAAGAGAGACCAGCTGGAATGCTACAGTGAGAAGAGTTCGCGCATCTATCAAGGTAGGAAGACGGGGAAAAAGAAATAAAGAAACAAAGGCCTCCAAGGGGGAGGGGCCCCGCGAGGAGCCGGGCTGAGGCCGGGGCGAGTGTCCCCAGGACAGGAGAGCCCCGTCCCGGAGGAGCAGGAGCTGCACCGACCTTCCCGGGCGGAAAGAGGCTCCAGGGAGGTGGAGCAGGACCCGGCAGGGCGAGGATGCCCTCGGGCTCCCGGGGACAGTAACAGCAACTGCGCGCCCAGGAGAGTGCGCCGAGCTCCCTAAGGGCTGCAGCGCGCACGGCGGGACCCGGCGGGACCGGCGGGACCCGGAGCAGCTCGGGGGGCTCGGGCGGCGGCTCCGCGGAGGGGGCTGCGCGGCCCCGGGAGCAGCTCGGAGGGGCTCGGGCAGAGGAAGAGGCTCCGTGCAGAGGGGCCTGCGCGGTTCCAGGAGCAGCTCGGAGGGGCTTGGGCGGCAGCTCCGCGGAAGGGGCTGCGCGGCCCGGGAGCGCGAATCCACCAGCGCAGGCTCCGGAGCACAGGGCGCCGGGACACAGCCCAGGATCCGGCCTCCCCCGGGACAGGCAGAGGCCGGGAGGGCCCAGGACAGCAAGGACGCTCCTGCCCCAGCTGAGCAGATCAGCGGCCCAGCCCTGGAGCCTCCAGGCCCTGCAGACGGAGTTCCTGCCGGAGCTGAATCCAGGTTTCCAGAGCTGCCCCGCCACTGGGGCTGTTCCTCCTGCGGCCTCAGGGGGTAAACAACCCCCACTGAGCCCTGCACCAGGCAGGGGCACAGCAGCTCCCCCAACTGCTAACACCTGAGAATCAGCACAACAGGCCCCTCCCCCAGAACACCAGCTAGACTGACAACTTCCAGGAGAAGCCAAGGGACTTAAAGAACACAGAATCAGAAGATACTCCCCGGTGGTTCTTTTTTTGTTTGTTTGTTTTTGTTTTTGTTTTTGTTTTTGTTTTGTTTTGCTTTTTGATTTGTTTCCTTCCCCCACCCCCTTTTTTTCTCCTTTCTTTTTCTTTCTCTTTTTCTTTTTTTTCGTTTTTTTTTTCTTTTTCTTCCCTTTTTTTTTCTCTTTCTCTTTTCTCTCCTCTCTTTTTCTCTTTTTCCCAATACAACTTGCTTTTGGCCACTCTGCACTGAGCAAAATGACTAGAAGGAAAACCTCACCTCAAAAGAAAGAATCAGAAACAGTCCTCTCTCCCACAGAGTTACAAAATCTGGATTACAATTCAATGTTAGAAAGCCAATTCAGAAGCACTATTACACAGCTACTGGAGGCTCTAGAAAAAAGCATAAAGGACTCAAGAGACTTCATGACTGCAGAATTTAGATCCAATAGGGCAGAAATTAAAAATCAATTGAATGAGATGCAATCCAAACTAGAAGTCCTAACGACGAGGGTTAACAGGGTGGAAGAACAAGTGAGTGACCTAGAAGACAAGTTGATAGCAAAGAGGGAAACTGAGGAAAAAAGAGACAAACAATTAAAAGACCATGAAGATAGATTAAGGGAAATAAACGAAAGCCTGAGGAAGAAAAACCTACGTTTAATTGGGGTTCCCGAGGGCGCCGAAAGGGACAGAGGGCCAGAATATGTATTTGAACAAATTCTAGCTGAAAACTTTCCTAATCTGGGAAGGGAAACAGGCATTCAGATCCAGGAAATAGAGAGATCCCCCCCTAAAATCAATAAAAACCGTTCAACACATCGACATTTAATAGTGAAGCTTGCAAATTCCAAAGATAAAGAGAAGATCCTTAAAGCAGCAAGAGACAAGAAATCCCTGACTTTTATGGGGAGGAGTATTAGGGTAACAGCAGACCTCTCCACAGAGACCTGGCAGGCCAGAAAGGCCTGGCAGGATATATTCAGGGTCCTAAATGAGAAGAACATGCAACCAAGAATACTTTATCCAGCAAGGCTCTCATTCAAAATGGAAGGAGAGATAAAGAGCTTCCAAGACAGGCAGCAACTAAAAGAATATGTGACCTCCAAACCAGCTCTGCAAGAAATTTTAAGGGGGACTCTTAAAATTCCCCTTTAAGAAGAAGTTAGTGGAACAGTCCACAAAAACAAAGACTGAATAGATATCATGATGACACTAAACTCATATCTCTCAATAGTAACTCTGAATGTGAACGGGCTTAATGACCCCATCAAAAGGCGCAGGGTTTCAGACTGGATAAAAAAGCAGGACCCATCTATTTGCTGTCTACAAGAGACTCATTTTAGACAGAAGGACACCTACAGCCTGAAAATAAAAGGTTGGAGGACCATTTACCATTCGAATGGTCCTCAAAAGAAAGCATGGGTAGCCATCCTTATATCAGATAAACTAAAATTTACCCCAAAGACTGTAGTGAGAGATGAAGAGGGACACTATATCATACTTAAAGGATCTATTCAACAAGAGGACTTAACAATCCTCAATATATATGCTCCGAATGTGGGAGCTGCCAAATATATAAATCAATTATTAACCAAAGTGAAGAAATACTTAGATAATAATACACTTATACTTGGTGACTTCAATCTAGCTCTTTCTATACTCGATAGGTCTTCTAAGCAAAACATCTCCAAAGAAACGAGAGCTTTAAATGATACACTGGACCAGATGGATTTCACAGATATCTATAGAACTTTACATCCAAACTCAACTGAATACACATTCTTCTCAAGCGCACATGGAACTTTCTCCAGAATAGACCACATATTGGGTCACAAATCGGGTCTGAACCGATACCAAAAGATTGGGATTGTCCCCTGCATATTCTCGGACCATAATGCCTTGAAATTAGAACTAAATCACAACAAGAAGTTTGGAAGGACCTCAAACACATGGAGGTTAAGGACCATCCTGCTAAATGATAAAAGGGTCAACCAGGAAATTAAGGAAGAATTAAAAAAGATTCATGGAAACTAATGAGAATGAAGATACAACCGTTCAAAATCTTTGGGATGCAGCAAAAGCAGTCCTAAGGGGGAAATACATCGCAATACAAGCATCCATTCAAAAACTGGAAAGAACTCAAATACAAAAGCTAACCTTACACATAAAGGAGCTAGAGAAAAAACAGCAAATAGATTGACACCCAAGAGAAGAAGGGAGTTAATAAAGATTCGAGCAGAACTCAACGAAATCGAGACCAGAAGAACTGTGGAACAGATCAACAGAACCAGGAGTTGGTTCTTTGAAAGAATTAATAAGATAGATAAACCATTAGCCAGCCTTATTAAAAAGAAGAGAGAGAAGACTCAAATTAATAAAATCATGAATAAGAAAGGAGAGATCACTACCAACACCAAGGAAATACAAACGATTTTAAAAACATATTATGAACAGCAATACGCCAATAAATTAGGCAATCTAGAAGAAATGGACGCATTCCTGGAAAGCCACAAACTACCAAAACTGGAACAGGAAGAAATAGAAAACCTGAACAGGCCAATAACCAGGGAGGAAATTGAAGCAGTCATCAAAAACCTCCCAAGACACAAGAGTCCAGGGCCAGATGGCTTCCCAGGAGAATTTTATCAAACGTTTAAAGAAGAAATCATACCTATTCTCCTAAAGCTGTTTGGAAAGATAGAAAGAGATGGAGTACTTCCAAATTCGTTCTATGAAGCCAGCATCACCTTAATTCCAAAGCCAGACAAAGACCCCGCCAAAAAGGAGAATTACAGACCAATATCCCTGATGAACATGGATGCAAAAATTCTCAACAAGATACTGGCCAATAGGATCCAACAGTACATTAAGAAAATTATTCACCATGACCAAGTAGGATTTATCCCTGGGACACCAGGCTGGTTCAACACCCGTAAAACAATCAATGTGATTCATCATATCAGCAAGAGAAAAACCAAGAACCATATGATCCTCTCATTGGATGCAGAGAAAGCATTTGACAAAATACAGCATCCATTCCTGATCAAAACTCTTCAGAGTGTAGGGATAGAGGGAACATTCCTCGACATCTTAAAAGCCATCTATGAAAAGCCCACAGCAAATATCATTCTCAATGGGGAAGCACTGGGAGCCTTTCCCCTAAGATCAGGAACAAGACAGGGATGTCCACTCTCACCACTGCTATTCAACATAGTACTGGAAGTCCTAGCCTCAGCAATCAGACAACAAAAAGACATTAAAGGCATTCAAATTGGCAAAGAAGAAGTCAAACTCTCCCTCTTCACCGATGACATGATACTCTACATAGAAAACCCAAAAGTCTCCACCCCAAGATTGCTAGAACTCATACAGCAATTCGGTAGCGTGGCAGGATACAAAATCAATGCCCAGAAGTCAGTGGCATTTCCATACACTAACAATGAGACTGAAGAAAGAGAAATTAAGGAGTCAATCCCATTTACAATTGCACCCAAAAGCATAAGATACCTAGGAATAAACCTCACCAAAGATGTAAAGGATCTATACCCTCAAAACTATAGAACACTTCTGAAAGAAATTGAGGAAGACACAAAGAGATGGAAAAATATTCCATGCTCATGGATTGGCAGAATTAATATTGTGAAAATGTCAATGTTACCCAGGGCAATGTACACGTTTAATGCAATCCCTATCAAAATACCATGGACTTTCTTCAGAGAGTTAGAACAAATTATTTTAAGATTTGTGTGGAATCAGAAAAGACCCCGAATAGCCAGGGGAATTTTAAAAAAGAAAACCATATCTGGGGGCATCACAATGCCAGATTTCAGGTTGTACTACAAAGCTGTGGTCATCAAGACAGTGTGGTACTGGCACAAAAACAGACACATAGATCAGTGGAACAGAATAGAGAATCCAGAAGTGGACCCTGAACTTTACGGGCAACTAATATTCGATAAAGGAGGAAAGACTATCCATTGGAAGAAAGACAGTCTCTTCAATAAATGGTGCTGGGAAAATTGGACATCCACATGCAGAAGAATGAAACTAGACCACTCTCTTTCACCATACACAAAGATAAACTCAAAATGGATGAAAGATCTAAATGTGAGACAAGATTCCATCAAAATCCTAGAGAAGAACACAGGCAACACCCTTTTTGAACTCGGCCATAGTAACTTCTTGCAAGATACATCCACGAAGGCAAAAGAAACAAAAGCAAAAATGAACTATTGGGACTTCATCAAGATAAGAAGCTTTTGCACAGCAAAGGATACAGTCAACAAAACTCAAAGACAACCTACAGAATGGGAGAAGATATTTGCAAATGACATATCAGACAAAGGGCTAGTTTCCAAGATCTATAAAGAACTTATTAAACTGAACACCAAAGAAACAAACAATCCAATCATGAAATGGGCAAAAGACATGAACAGAAATCTCACAGAGGAAGACATAGACATGGCCAACATGCATATGAGAAAATGCTCTGCATCACTTGCCATCAGGGAAATACAAATCAAAACCACAATGAGATACCACCTCACACCAGTGAGAATGGGGAAAATTAACAAGGCAGGAAACAACAAATGTTGGAGAGGATGCGGAGAAAAGGGAACCCTCTTACACTGTTGGTGGGAATGTGAACTGGTGCAGCCACTCTGGAAAACTGTGTGGAGGTTCCTCAAACAGTTAAAAATAGACCTGCCCTACGACCCAGCAATTGCACTGTTGGGGATTTACCCCAAAGATACAAATGCAATGAAACGCCGGGACACCTGCACCCCGATGTTTCTAGCAGCAATGGCCACGATAGCCAAACTGTGGAAGGAGCCTCGGTGTCCAACGAAAGATGAATGGATAAAGAAGATGTGGTTTATATATACAATGGAATATTACTCAGCTATTAGAAATGACAAATACCCACCATTTGCTTCAACGTGGATGGAACTGGAGGGTATTATGCTGAGTGAAGTAAGTCAGTCGGAGAAGGACAAACATTATATGTTCTCATTCATTTGGGGAATATAAAAAATAGTGAAAGGGAAAATAAGGGAAGGGAGAAGAAATGTGTGGGAAATATCAGAAAGGGAGACAGAACGTAAAGACTGCTAACTCTGGGAAACGAACTAGGGGTGGTAGAAGGGGAGGAGGGCGGGGGGTGGGAGTGAATGGGTGACGGGCACTGGGTGTTATTCTGTATGTTAGTAAATTGAACAACAATAAAAAAAACAAAAAAAACAATTAAATCGAATCGAATCGAAAAGAATCAAACCGAATCAAAAAGAATCGAAAAGAATTGAATCAAGAAGAATCGAAATGAATTGAATCGAGTAGAATAAAATCGAAGCTAGGGTAAAAGAATCGAGTCGAATCAAAAATTATCTAAATCAATCCAATGAAATCCAAAAGAATTGAATCGAATCGAATCGAAAAGATTCGAATCGAAATGTAACAAATGGAATCCAAATGATCGAATCGAATCAAATCGAAAAGAATCGAATCGAAAAGAATCGAATTGATGTGAATCGATTCGAGAAGAATCGAATCGAAAAAAATCGAATCGTATCGAATCGAAAAGAATCGAATCGAAACGACAAGAGGCGAATCGAATCGAATCGAAAAGAATCAAATTGAAAAGAATCGAATCGAATTGAAAAGAATCGAATCGAAAAAATCGAATCAAAAAGAATCGAATCGAATCGTATCGAATCGAAAAGAATCGAATCGAATCGAAAATAGAATCGAATGGAATCGAATCGAAAAGAATCAATCGAATCGAAATGAATAGAAAAGAATCGAATAGATTCGAATCGACACGAATCGAAAAAAGTCGAAACGAATCGAATCATATCAAAGTGAAAAGAATCGAATCGAATCAAAAAGCATCGAATCGAACTGAATCGAAAAGAATCGAATCGAACAGACCGAAAAGAATCGAATCGAAGAGAATCGTATCGAATCGAATCGAATAGAACCGAAAGAATCGAATCGATTCCAATCGACCTGAATCGAAAAGAATCGAATCGAACATATCGAATCTAATTGAAATGAATCGAATCAAATAAAATAGAAGAGAATCAAATCGAAACGAAAAGAATCGAATCGAATCGAATTGAAAAGAATTGAATCGAATCGAAAAGAATCGAATCGAAATGAAAAGAATCGAATCGAATCGATCGAAATGATCGAATTGAAAAGTATCGAGTTGAATCGAATCAAATCGAAAAGAATCAAATCGAATCGTATCGAATCAAAAAGAATCAAATCAAATCGAATCGAAAAGAATAGAATCGTATTTCATTGAATCGAAAAGAATTGAATCGAAAAGAATCGAGTCGAATCAAAACGAATCGAATCAATTCGAAAAGAATCGTATCGATTTGAATCGAAAAGAATCGGATCGGATCTTATATACTTGAATCAAAAAGAATCGAGTCGATTCAAATCAAAAATATCAAACCAAATAGAAAAGAATCGAATTGAAAAGAATCGATTCAAATCGAAAACCGAAAGGAATCAAAACGATTCGAATGGATACGAAACGAATCGAAAATAATAGAATCGAATCGCACCGAATCGAAATGAAAATAATCAAATGGAATCGAATATAATTGAAAATAACCAAATCAAATCAAATCGAAAATACTTGAAGCGAATCTAATAGAAAATAATCGATTCGCATTGAATCGAATCGAAAAACATCGAAATGAATTGAATTGAATATAATGAAATCGAATCGAAAATAATCGAATCGAAAGTAATCTTATCGAATCGAAAATAATCGAATCGAATCGAATCGAAAATAATTGAACCGAGTCGATCGAATTGAGTTGAAAATAATCGAATCGAACCGAATTGAATCGAAAATAATCGAATCGAATCGAATAGAAAAGAATCGAATGGAATTGAAAAGAATCGAATCATATCGAATTGAATCAAAAAGAATCGAATCGTATCGAATGGAATCGAAAAGAATCGAATCATATCGAATTGAATCGAAAAGAATCGAATCGAAGAGAACCGAAAAGAATCGAATCGAATACAATCGAAAAGAATCGTATCGAATCGAATCGAATTGAATCGAAAAGAATCGATTCCAATCGAATTGAATTGAATAGAATCGAATCGAACAGTACCGAATCGAATTGATAAGATTCGAATCAAATAAAATCGAAAAGAATCTAATTGAAACGAAAAGAATCCAATCGAATCGAATTGAAAGGAATCGAATCGAAAAAATCGAATCGAAAAGAATCGAGTTGAGTTGAATCGAATCGAATCATATCGAATCGAAAAGAATCGAACCGAATCGAATTGAATTGAAAAGAATTGAATCGAACTGAATCAAAAAGAATCGAATCGACCTGAATAGAAAAGAATTGAATCGAAATGTAACAAATTGAATCCAAATGATCGAATCGAATCAAATCGAAAAGAATCGAACAGAATCGAATCGAAACAAAAAGAATCGAACTGAAAATAAACGAATCGAATCGAATCGAATAGAATCGAACAGAATTGAATCGAACGAAAAGAATCTTATCGAATCAAATCGAAAAGAATCGAATCGAATCGAATGGAGAAGAATCAAATCGAACCGAATCGAAAAGAACTGAATCGAAAAGAATCGAATCGAAGAGAATCTAATCGAAACGAAAAGAATCAAATCGAATCCAAAACAATAGAATCGAAACAAAAAGAGGCGAATCGAATCGAATCGAAAAGAAGCGAATAGAAAAAAATCGAATCGAATCGAACCGAATCGAAAAGAATCGAATTAAAAAGAATAGAATCGAAACATTCGAATCGAAATGAATCGAATCGAATCAAATCGGTTGAAAAGATCGAATCAAAAAACATCAAAGAGAATCAAAACGAATCGAATCGAATCAAATCGAATTGAAAAGAATCGTATCAAATCAAATCTAAAAGAATCGAATCGGGATCCCTGGGTGGTGCAGCGGTTTAGCGCCTGCCTTTGGCCCAGGGCGCGATCCTGGAGACCCGGGATCGAATCCCATGTCGGGCTCCCGGTGCATGGAGCCTGCTTCTCCCACTGCCTATGTCTCTGCCCCTCTCTCTCTTTCTCTCTGTGACAATCATAAATAAATAAAAATAAAAAAAATAAAAAAAATAAAAGAATCGAATCGAATCGAATCAAAGAGAATGGAATCTAATTGATTCGCATCGAAAAGAATCGATCGAATCGTATTGAATCGAAAAGAATCGAATCGAATCGAATCGAAGAATCGAATCGAAACGAATCGAATCGAAAAGAATCGAATCGAAAAGAATTGAATCGAAGAATATCATATCGAATTGAAAAGAATTGACTCAAATCGAAAAGAATCGAATCGAAACACAAAGAATCGAATCGAATCGAATTCGAAAGAATCGAATTGAATTGAAATGAGAAGAATCGAATCGAATTGCATCGAATCGAAAATAATTGAATCGAATTGAATAAAAAATAATCAAATCGAGTCGAATAAAAAATAATTGGAATTGAATCGAATCGATAATCGAACCGAATCGAATCCAATCGAGTCGAATCGAAAATAATCGAATCGAATCAAATGGATTCAAAAACAATTAAATCGAATCGAAAAGAATCGAATTGAATCGAAAAGAATCAAACCGAATCAAAAAGAATCGAAAAGAATTGAATCAAGAAGAATCGAAATGAATTGAATCGAGTAGAATCAAATCGAAGCTAGGGTAAAAGAATCGAATCGAATCAAAAATTATCTAAATCAATCCAATGAAATCCAAAAGAATTGAATCGAATCGAATCGAAAAGATTCGAATCGAAATGTAACAAGTGGAATCCAAATGATCGAATCGAATCGAAAAGAATCGAATCGAAAAGAATCGAATTGAATTGAATCGATTCGAGAAGAATCGAATCGAAAAGAATCGAATCGTATCAAATCGAATCGAATCGAAAAGAATCGAATCGAAGAGAATAGAATCGAAACGAAAAGAATCGAATCGAATCGAATCAAAAAGAATCGAATCGAAACGACAAGAGGCGAATCGAATTGAATCGAAAAGAATCAAATTGAAAAGAATCGAATCGAATTTAAAGAATCGAATAGAAAAAATCGAATCAAAAAGAATCGAATCGAATCGAAAAGAATCGAATCGAATCGAAAAGAATAGAATCGAATGGAATCGAATCGAAAAGAATCAATCGAATCGAATTGAATAGAAAAGAATCGAATAGATTCGAATCGACACGAATCGAAAAAAGTCGAAACGAATCGAATCATATCAAAGCGAAAAGAATCGAATCGAATCAAAAAGAATCGAATCGAACTGAATCGAAAAGAATCGAATCGAACAGACCGAAAAGAATCGAATCGAAGAGAATCGTATCGAATCGAATCGAATAGAACCGAAAGAATCGAATCGATTCCAATCGACCTGAATCGAAAAGAATCGAATCGAACAGTATCGAATCTAATTGAAATGAATCGAATCAAATAAAATAGAAGAGAATCAAATCGAAACGAAAAGAATAGAATCGAATCGAATTGAAAAGAATTGAATCGAATCGAAAAGAATCGAATCGAAATGAAAAGAATCGAATCGAATCGATCGAAATGATCGAATTGAAAAGTATCGAGTTGAATCGAATCAAATCGAAAAGAATCAAATCGAATCGTATCGAATCAAAAAGAAGCAAATCGAATCGAATAGAATCGTATTTCATTGAATCGAAAAGAATTGAATCGAAAAGAATCGAGTCGAATCAAAACGAATCGAATCAAATCGAAAAGAATCGTATCGATTTGAATCGAAAAGAATCGGATCGAATCTTATATACTTGAATCAAAAAGAATCGAGTCGATTCAAATCAAAAAAATCAAACCGAATAGAAAAGAATCGAATCGAAAAGAAAAGAATCGATTTAAATCGAAAACCGAAAGGAATCAAAACGATTCGAATGGATACGAAACGAATCGAATCGAAAATAATAGAATCGAATCGCACCGAATCGAAATGAAAATAATCAAATGGAATCGAATTGAAAATAACCAAATCAAATCAAATCGAAAATAATTGAAGCGGGGATCCCTGGGTGGCGCAGCGATTTAGTGCCTGCCTTTGGCCCAGGGCGCGATCCTGGAGACCCGGGATCAAATCCCACATAGGGCTCCCGGTGCTTGGAGCTTGCTTCTCCCTCTGCCTATCTCTCTGCCTCTCTCTCTCCCTGTGACTATCATAAATAAATAAAAAATTTAGAAAATAAAGAAAATACTTGAAGCGAATCTAATAGAAAATAATCGATTCGCATTAAATCGAATCGAAAAACATCGAAATGAACTGAATTGAAAATAATGAAATCGAATCGAAAATAATCGAATCGAAAGTAATCTTATCGAATCGAAAATAATCGAATCGAATCGAATCGAAAATAATTGAACCGAGTCGATCGAATTGAGTTGAAAATAATCGAATCGAACCGAATTGAATCGAAAATAATCGAATCGAATCGAATAGAAAAGAATCGAATGGAATCGAAAAGAATCGAATCATATCGAATTGAATCGAAAAGAATCGAATCGTATCGAATGGAATCGAAAAAAATCGAATCATATCGAATTGAATCGAAAAGAATCGAATCGAAGAGAACCGAAAAGATTCGAATCGAATACAATCGAAAAGAATCGTATCGAATCGAATCGAATTGAATCGAAAAGAATCGATTCCAATCGAATTGAATTGAATAGAATCGAATCGAACAGTACCGAATCGAATTGATAAGATTCGAATCAAATAAAATCGAAAAGAATCTAATTGAAACGAAAAGAATCCAATCGAATCGAATTGAAAGGAATCGAATTGAAAAAATCGAATCGAAAAGAATCGAGTTGAGTTGAATCGAATCGATTCATATCGAATCGAAAAGAATCGAATCGAATCGAATTGAAAAGAATCGAATCGAACTGAATCAAAAAGAATCGAATCGAACTGAATAGAAAAGAATCGAATCGAAATGTAACAAATTGAATCCAAATGATCGAATCGAATCAAATCGAAAAGAATCGAGCAGAATCGAATCGAAACGAAAAGAATCGAACTGAAAATAATCGAATCGAATCGAATCGAATAGAATAGAATAGAATTGAATCGAACGAAAAGAATCTTATCGAATCGAATCGAAAAGAATCGAATCGAATCGAATGGAGAAGAATCAAATCGAACCGAATCGAAAAGAACTGAATCGAAAAGAATCGAATCGAAGAGAATCTAATCGAAACGAAAAGAATCAAATCGAATCCAAAAGAATAGAATCGAAACGAAAAGAGGCGAATCGAATCGAATCGAAAAGAAGCGAATAGAAAAAAATCGAATCGAATCGAATCGAAAAGAATCGAATCGAAAAGAATCGAATCGAACAGACCGAAAAGATTCGAATCGAAGAGAATCGTATCGAATCGAATCGAATAGAACCGAAAGAATCGAATCGATTCCAATCGACCTGAATCGAAAAGAATCGAATCGAACAGTATCGAATCTAATTGAAATGAATCGAATCAAATAAAATAGAAGAGAATCAAATCGAAACGAAAAGAATCGAATCGAATCGAACTGAAAAGAATTGAATCGAATCGAAAAGAATCGAATCGAAATGAAAAGAATCGAATCGAATCGATCGAAATGATCGAATTGAAAAGTATCGAGTTGAATCGAATCAAATCGAAAAGAATCAAATCGAATCGTATCGAATCAAAAAGAATCAAATCGAATCGAATAGAACCGTATTTCATTGAATCGAAAAGAATTGAATCGAAAAGAATCGAGTCGAATCAAAACGAATCGAATCAAATCGAAAAGAATCGTATCGATTTGAATCGAAAAGAATCGGATCGAATCTTATATACTTGAATCAAAAAGAATCGAGTCGATTCAAATCAAAAAAATCAAACCGAATAGAAAAGAATCGAATCGAAAAGAAAAGAATCGATTCAAATCGAAAACCGAAAGGAATCAAAACGGTTCGAATGGATACGAAACGAATCGAATCGAAAATAATAGAATCGAAACGCACCGAATCGAAATGAAAATAATCAAATGGAATCGAATTGAAAATAACCGAATCAAATCAAATCGAAAATAATTGAAGCGGGGATTCCTGGGAGGGGCAGCGGTTTAGTGCCTGCCTTTGGCCCAGGGCGCGATCCTGGAGACCCGGGATCAAATCCCACATAGGGCTCCCGGTGCTTGGAGCTTGCTTCTCCCTCTGCCTATCTCTGCCTCTCTCTCTCTCTCTGTGACTATCATAAATAAATAAAAAATTTAGAAAAAAAAAGAAAATACTTGAAGCGAATCTAATAGAAAATAATCGATTCGCATTGAATCGAATCGAAAAACATCGAAATGGATTGAATTGAAAATAATGAAATCGAATCGAAAATAATCGAATCGAATCGAAAATAATTGAACCGAGTCGATCGAATTGAGTTGAAAATAATCGAATCGAACCGAATTGAATCGAAAATAATCGAATCGAATCGAATAGAAAAGAATCGAATAGAATCGAAAAGAATCGAATCATATCGAATTGAATCGAAAAGAATCGAATGGTATCGAATGGAATCGAAAAGAATCGAATCATATCGAATTGAATCGAAAAGAATCGAATCGAAGAGAACCGAAAAGAATCGAATCGAATACAATCGAAAAGAATCGTATCGAATCGAATTGAATCGAAAAGAATCGATTCCAATCGAATTGAATTGAATAGAATCGAATCGAACAGTACCGAATCGAATTGATAAGATTCGAATCAAATAAAATCGAAAAGAATCTAATTGAAACGAAAAGAATCCAATCGAATCGAATTGAAAGGAATCGAATCGAACTGAATCGAAAAGAATCGAATCGAACTGAATAGAAAAGAATCGAATCGAAATGTAACAAATTGAATCCAAATGATCGAATCGAATCAAATCAAAAAGAATCGAACAGAATCGAATCGAAACGAAAAGAATCGAACTGAAAATAATCGAATCGAATCGAATCGAATAGAATCGAACAGAATTGAATCGAACGAAAAGAATCTTATCGAATCGAATAGAATCAAATCGAATCGAATGGAGAAGAATCAAATCGAACCGAATCGAAAAGAACTGAATCGAAAAGAATCGAATCGAAGAGAATCTAATCGAAACGAAAAGAATCAAATCGAATCCAAAAGAATAGAATCGAAACGAAAAGAGGCGAATCGAATCGAATCGAAAAGAAGCGAATAGAAAAAAATCGAATCGAATCGAACCGAAAAGAATCGAATTGAAAAGAATAGAATCGAAAAATTCGAATCGAATCATATCGAAATGAATCGAATCGAATTAAATCGGTTGAAAAGATCGAATCAAAAAACATCAAAGAGAATCGAAACGAATCGAAACGAATCGAATCAAATCGAATTGAAAAGAATCGTATCAAATCAAATCTAAAAGAATCGAATCGAATCGAATCAAAAAGAATAGAATCGAATTGATTCGCATCGAAAAGAATCCATCGAATCGTATTGAATCGAAAAGAATCGAATCGAATTGAATCGAATCGAAAAGAATCGAATCGAATCGAAAAGAATTGAATCGAAGAATATCAAATCCAATTGAAAAGAATTGACTCAAATCGAAAAGGATCGAATCGAAACACAAAGAATCGAATCGAATCGAATTCGAAAGAATCGAATTGAATTGAAATGAGAAGAATCGAATCGAATTGCATCGAATCGAAAATAATTGAATCGAATTGAATAAAAAATAATCAAATCGAGTCGAATCAAAAATAATTGGAATTGAATCGAATCGATAATCGAACCGAATCGAATCCAATCGAGTCGAATCGAAAATAATCGAATCGAATCAAATGGATTCAAAAACAATTAAATCAAATCGAAAAGAATCGAATGGAATCGAAAAGAATCAAACCGAATCAAAAAGAATCGAAAAGAATTGAATCAAGAAGAATCGAAATGAATTGAATCGAGTAGAATCACATCGAAGCTAGGGTAAAAGAATCGAATCGAATCAAAAATTATCTAAATCAATCCAATGAAATCCAAAAGAATTGAATCGAATCGAATCGAAAAGAATCGAATCGAAATGTAACAAGTGGAATCCAAATGATCGAATCGAATCAAATCGAAAAGAATCGAATCGAAACAAATCGAATTGAATTGAATCGATTCGAGAAGAATCGAATCGAAAAGAATCGAATCGTATCGAATCGAATCAAATCGAAAAGAATCGAATCGAAGAGAATATAATCGAAACGAAAAGAATCGAATCGAATCGAATCAAAAAGAATCGAATCGAAACAAGAGGCGAATCGAATCGAATCGAAAAGAATCAAATTGAAAAGAATCGAATCGAATTGAAAAGAATCGAATCGAAAAAATCAAATCAAAAAGAATCGAATCGAATCGAAAAGAATCGAATCGAATCGAAAAGAATAGAATCGAATGGAATCGAATCGAAAAGAATCAATCGAATCGAAATGAATAGAAAAGAATCGAAGAGATTCGAATCGACACGAATCGAAAAAAGTCGAAACGAATCGAATCATATCAAAGCGAAAAGAATCGAATCGAATCAAAAAGCATCGAATCGAACTGAATCGAAAAGAATCGAATCGAACAGACCGAAAAGAATCGAATCGAAGAGAATCGTATCGAATCGAATCGAATAGAACCGAAAGAATCGAATCGATTCCAATCGACCTGAATCGAAAAGAATCGAATCGAACAGTATCGAATCTAATTGAAATGAATCGAATCAAATAAAATAGAAGAGAATCAAATCGAAACGAAAAGAATCGAATCGAATCGAATAGAAAAGAATTGAATCGAATCGAAAAGAATCGAATCGAAATGAAAAGAATCGAATCGAATCGATCGAAATGATCGAATTGAAAAGTATCGAGTTGAATCGAATCAAATCGAAAAGAATCAAATCGAATCGTATCGAATCAAAAAGAATCAAATCGAATCGAATAGAATCGTATTTCATTGAATCGAAAAGAATTGAATCGAAAAGAATCGAGTCGAATCAAAACGAATCGAATCAAATCGAAAAGAATCGTATCGATTTGAATCGAAAAGAATCGGATCGAATCTTATATACTTGAATCAAAAAGAATCGAGTCGATTCAAATAAAAGAAATCAAACCGAATAGAGAAGAATCGAATCGAAAAGAAAAGAATCGATTCAAATCGAAAACCGAAAGGAATCAAAACGATTCGTATGGATACGAAACGAATCGAATCGAAAATAATAGAGTCGAATCGCACCGAATCGAAATGAAAATAATCAAATGGAATCGAATTGAAAATAACCGAATCAAATCAAATCGAAAATACTTGAAGCGAATCTAATAGAAAATAATCGATTCGCATTGAATCGAATCGAAAAACATCGAAATGAATTGAATTGAAAATAATGAAATCGAATCGAAAATAATCGAATCGAAAGTAATCTTATCGAATCGAAAATAATCGAATCGAATCGAATCGAAAATAATTGAACCGAGTCGATCGAATTGAGTTGAAAATAATCGAATCGAACCGAATTGAATCAAAAATAATCGAATCGAATCGAATAGAAAAGAATCGAATGGAATTGAAAAGAATCGAATCATATCGAATTGAATCAAAAAGAATTGAATCGTATCGAATGGAATCGAAAAGAATCGAATCATATCGAATTGAATCGAAAAGAATCGAATCGAAGAGAACCGAAAAGAATCGAATCGAATACAATCGAAAAGAATCGTATCGAATCGAATCGAATTGAATCGAAAAGAATCGATTCCAATCGAATTGAATTGAATAGAATCGAATCGAACAGTACCGAATCGAATTGATAAGATTCGAATCAAATAAAATCGAAAAGAATCTAATTGAAACGAAAAGAATCCAATCGAATCGAATTGAAAGGAATCGAATTGAAAAAATCGAATCGAAAAGAATCCAGTTGAGTTGAATCGAATCATATCGAATCGAAAAGAATCGAACCGAATCGAATTGAATTGAAAAGAATTGAATCGAACTGAATCAAAAAGAATCGAATCGACCTGAATAGAAAAGAATCGAATCGAAATGTAACAAATTGAATCCAAATGATCGAATCGAATCAAATCGAAAAGAATCGAACAGAATCGAATCGAAACGAAAAGAATCGAACTGAAAATAATCGAATCGAATCGAATCGAATAGAATCGAACAGAATTGAATCGAACGAAAAGAATCTTATCGAATCGAATCGAAAAGAATCGAATCGAATCGCATGGAGAAGAATCAAATCGAACCGAATCGAAAAGGACTGAATCGAAAAGAATCGAATCGAAGAGAATCTAATCGAAACGAAAAGAATCAAATCGAATCCAAAAGAATAGAATCGAAACGAAAAGAGGCGAATCGAATCGAATCGAAAAGAAGCGAATAGAAAAAAATCGAATCGAATCGAATCGAAAAGAATCGAATCGAAAAGAATCGAATCGAACAGACCGAAAAGATTCGAATCGAAGAGAATCGTATCGAATCGAATCGAATAGAACCGAAAGAATCGAATCGATTCCAATCGACCTGAATCGAAAAGAATCGAATCGAACAGTATCGAATCTAATTGAAATGAATCGAATCAAATAAAATAGAAGAGAATCAAATCGAAACGAAAAGAATCGAATCGAATCGAATTGAAAAGAATTGAATCGAATCGAAAAGAATCGAATCGAAATGAAAAGAATCGAATCGAATCAATCGAAATGATGGAATTGAAAAGTATCGAGTTGAATCGAATCAAATCGAAAAGAATCAAATCGAATCGTATCGAATCAAAAAGAATCAAATCGAATCGAATAGAATCGTATTTCATTGAATCGAAAAGAATTGAATCGAAAAGAATCGAGTCGAATCAAAACGAATCGAATCAAATCGAAAAGAATCGTATCGATTTGAATCGAAAAGAATCGGATCGAATCTTATATACTTGAATCAAAAAGAATCGAGTCGATTCAAATCAAAAAAATCAAACCGAATAGAAAAGAATCGAATCGAAAAGAAAAGAATCGATTCAAATCGAAAACCGAAAGGAATCAAAACGGTTCGAATGGATACGAAACGAATCGAATCGAAAATAATAGAATCGAAACGCACCGAATCGAAATGAAAATAATCAAATGGAATCGAATTGAAAATAACCGAATCAAATCAAATCGAAAATAATTGAAGCGGGGATTCCTGGGAGGGGCAGCGGTTTAGTGCCTGCCTTTGGCCCAGGGCGCGATCCTGGAGACCCGGGATCAAATCCCACATAGGGCTCCCGGTGCTTGGAGCTTGCTTCTCCCTCTGCCTATCTCTGCCTCTCTCTCTCTCTCTGTGACTATCATAAATAAATAAAAAATTTAGAAAAAAAAGAAAATACTTGAAGCGAATCTAATAGAAAATAATCGATTCGCATTGAATCGAATCGAAAAACATCGAAATGAATTGAATTGAAAATAATGAAATCGAATCGAAAATAATCGAATCGAATCGAATCGAAAATAATTGAACCGAGTCGATCGAATTGAGTTGAAAATAATCGAATCGAACCGAATTGAATCGAAAATAATCGAATCGAATCGAATAGAAAAGAATCGAATAGAATCGAAAAGAATCGAATCATATCGAATTGAATCGAAAAGAATCGAATCGTATCGAATGGAATCGAAAAGAATTGAATCATATCGAATTGAATCGAAAAGAATCGAATCGAAGAGAACCGAAAAGAATCGAATCGAATACAATCGAAAAGAATCGTATCGAATCGAATTGAATCGAAAAGAATCGATTCCAATCGAATTGAATTGAATAGAATCGAATCGAACAGTAGCGAATCGAATTGATAAGATTCGAATCAAATAAAATCGAAAAGAATCTAATTGAAACGAAAAGAATCCAATCGAATCGAATTGAAAGGAATCGAATCGAAAAAATCGAATCGAAAAGAATCGAGTTGAGTTGAATCGAATGGAATAATATCGAATCGAAAAGAATCGAATCGAATCGAATTGAAAAGAATCGAATCGAACTGAATCGAAAAGAATCGAATCGAACTGAATAGAAAAGAATCGAATCGAAATGTAACAAATTGAATCCAAATGATCGAATCGAATCAAATCAAAAAGAATCGAACAGAATCGAATCGAAACGAAAAGAATCGAACTGAAAATAATCGAATCGAATCGAATAGAATCGAACAGAATTGAATCGAACGAAAAGAATCTTATCGAATCGAATAGAATCAAATCGAATCGAATGGAGAAGAATCAAATCGAACCGAATCGAAAAGAACTGAATCGAAAAGAATCGAATCGAAGAGAATCTAATCGAAACGAAAAGAATCAAATCGAATCCAAAAGAATAGAATCGAAACGAAAAGAGGCGAATCGAATCGAATCGAAAAGAAGCGAATAGAAAAAAATCGAATCGAATCGAACCGAAAAGAATCGAATTGAAAAGAATAGAATCGAAAAATTCGAATCGAATCATATCGAAATGAATCGAATCGAATTAAATCGGTTGAAAAGATCGAATCAAAAAACATCAAAGAGAATCGAAACGAATCGAAACTTATCGAATCAAATCGAATTGAAAAGAATCATATCAAATCAAATCTAAAAGAATCGAATCGAATCAAAAAGAATAGAATCGAATTGATTCGCATCGAAAAGAATCCATCGAATCGTATTGAATCGAAAAGAATCGAATCGAATTGAATCGAATCGAAAAGAATCGAATCGAATCGAAAAGAATTGAATCGAAGATATCAAATCCAATTGAAAAGAATTGACTCAAATCGAAAAGGATCGAATCGAAACACAAAGAATCGAATCGAATCGAATTCGAAAGAATCGAATTGAATTGAAATGAGAAGAATCGAATCGAATTGCATCGAATCGAAAATAATTGAATCGAATTGAATAAAAAATAATCAAATCGAGTCGAATCAAAAATAATTGGAATTGAATCGAATCGATAATCGAACCGAATCGAATCCAATCGAGTCGAATCGAAAATAATCGAATCGAATCAAATGGATTCAAAAACAATTAAATCGAATCGAAAAGAATCGAATGGAATCGAAAAGAATCAAACCGAATCAAAAAGAATCGAAAAGAATTGAATCAAGAAGAATCGAAATGAATTGAATCGAGTAGAATCACATCGAAGCTAGGGTAAAAGAATCGAATCGAATCAAAAATTATCTAAATCAATCCAATGAAATCCAAAAGAATTGAATCGAATCGAATCGAAAAGATTCGAATCTAAATGTAACAAGTGGAATCCAAATGATCGAATCGAATCAAATCGAAAAGAATCGAATTGAATTGAATCGATTCGAGAAGAATCGAAGCGAAAAGAATCGAATCGTATCGAATCGAATCGAATCGAATCGAAAAGAATCGAATCGAAGAGAATATAATCGAAACGAAAAGAATCGAATCGAATCGAATCAAAAAGAATCAAATCAAAACAAGAGGCGAATCGAATCGAATCGAAAAGAATCAAATTGAAAAGAATCGAATCGAATTGAAAAGAATCGAATCGAATAAATCGAATCAAAAAGAATCGAATTGAATCGAATCGTATCGAATCGAAAAGAATCGAATCGAATTGAAAAGAATAGAATCGAATGGAATCGAATCGAAAAGAATCAATCGAATCGAATTGAATAGAAAAGAATCGAATAGATTCGAATCGACACGAATCGAAAAAAGTCGAAACGAATCGAATCATATCAAAGCGAAAAGAATTGAATCGAATCAAAAAGAATCGAATCGAACTGAATCGAAAAGAATCGAATCGAACAGACCGAAAAGAATCGAATCGAAGAGAATTGTATCGAATCGAATCGAATAGAACCGAAAGAATCGAATCGATTCCAATCGACCTGAATCGAAAAGAATCGAATCGAACAGTATCGAATCTAATTGAAATGAATCGAATCAAATAAAATAGAAGAGAATCAAATCGAAACGAAAAGAATCGAATCGAATCGAATTGAAAAGAATTGAATCGAATCGAAATGAAAAGAATCGAATCGATGGAAATGATCGAATTGAAAAGTATCGAGTTGAATCGAATCAAATCGAAAAGAATCAAATCGAATCGTATGGAATCAAAAAGAATCAAATCAAATCGAATCGAGTAGAATCGTATTTCATTGAATCGAAAAGAATTGAATCGAAAAGAATCGAGTCGAATCAAAACGAATCGAATCAAATCGAAAAGAATCGTATCGATTTGAATCGAAAAGAATCGGATCGAATCTTATATACTTGAATCAAAAAGAATCGAGTCGATTCAAATCAAAAAAATCAAACCGAATAGAAAAGAATCGAATCGAAAAGAAAAGAATCGATTCAAATCGAAAACCGAAAGGAATCAAAACGATTCCAATGGATACAAACGAATCGAATCGAAAATAATAGAATCGAATCGCACCTAATCGAAATGAAAATAATCAAATGGAATCGAATTGAAAATAACCGAATCAAATCAAATCGAAAATAATTGAAGCGAATCTAATAGAAAATAATCGATTCGCATTGAATCGAATCGAAAAACATCGAAATGAATTGAATTGAAAATAATGAAATCGAATCGAAAATAATCGAATCGAAAGTAATCTTATCGAATCGAAAATAATCGAATCGAATCGAATCGAAAATAATTGAACCGAGTCGATCGAATTGAGTTGAAAATAATCGAATCGAACCGAATTGAATCGAAAATAATCGAATCGAACTGAATAGAAAAGAATCGAATCGAAATGTAACAAATTGAATCCAAATGATCGAATTGAATCAAATCGAAAAGAATCGAACAGAATCGAATCGAAACGAAAAGAATCGAACTGAAAATAATCGAATCGAATCGAATAGAATCGAACAGAATTGAATCGAACGAAAAGAATCTTATCGAATCGAATCGAAAAGAATCGAATGGAATCGAATCGAAAAGAATTGAATCGAAGAATATCAAATCGAATTGAAAAGAATTGACTCAAATCCAAAAGAATCGAATCGAAACACAAAGAATCGAATCGAATCGAATTCGGAAGAATCGAATTGAAATGAGAAGAATCGAATCGAATTGCATCAAATCGAAAATAATTGAATCGAATTGAATAAAAAATAATCAAATCGAGTCGAATCAAAAATAATTGGAATTGAATCGAATCGATAATCGAACCGAATCGAATCAAATCGAGTCGAATCAAAAATAATCGAATCAAATCAAATGGATTAAAAAACAATTAAATCGAGGGATGGAGGAGCAAGATGGCGGAAGAGTAGGGTCTCCAAATCACCTGTCTCCACCAAACTACCTAGAAAACCTTCAAATTATCCTTAAAATCTATGAATTCGGCCTGAGATTTAAAGAGAGACCAGCTGGAATGCTACAGTGAGAAGAGTTCGCGCATCTATCAAGGTAGGAAGACGGGGAAAAAGAAATAAAGAAACAAAGGCCTCCAAGGGGGAGGGGCCCCGCGAGGAGCCGGGCTGAGGCCGGGGCGAGTGTCCCCAGGACAGGAGAGCCCCGTCCCGGAGGAGCAGGAGCTGCACCGACCTTCCCGGGCGGAAAGAGGCTCCAGGGAGGTGGAGCAGGACCCGGGAGGGCGAGGATGCCCTCGGGCTCCCGGGGACAGTAACAGCAACTGAGCGCCAGGAGAGTGCGCCGAGCTCCCTAAGGGCTGCACCGCGCACGGCGGGACCCGGCGAGACCGGCGGGACCCGGAGCAGCTCGGGGGGCTCGGGCGGCGGCTCCGCGGAGGGGGCTGCGCGGCCCCGGGAGCAGCTCGGAGGGGCTCGGGCAGAGGAAGAGGCTCCGTGCAGAGGGGCCTGCGCGGTTCCAGGAGCAGCTCGGAGGGGCTTGGGCGGCAGCTCCGCGGAAGGGGCTGCGCGGCCCGGGAGCGCGAATCCACCAGCGCAGGCTCCGGAGCACAGGGCGCCGGGACACAGCCCAGGATCCGGCCTCCCCCGGGACAGGCAGAGGCCGGGAGGGCCCAGGACAGCAAGGACGCTCCTGCCCCAGCTGAGCAGATCAGCGGCCCCGCCCTGGAGCCTCCAGGCCCTGCAGACGGAGTTCCTGCCGGAGCTGAATCCAGGTTTCCAGAGCTGCCCCGCCACTGGGGCTGTTCCTCCTGCGGCCTCAGGGGGTAAACAACCCCCACTGAGCCCTGCACCAGGCAGGGGCACAGCAGCTCCCCCAACTGCTAACACCTGAGAATCAGCACAACAGGCCCCTCCCCCAGAACACCAGCTAGACTGACAACTTCCAGGAGAAGCCAAGGGACTTAAAGAACACAGAATCAGAAGATACTCCCCGGTGGTTCTTTTTTTGTTTGTTTGTTTTTGTTTTTGATTTTGTTTTTGTTTTGTTTTGCTTTTTGATTTGTTTCCTTCCCCCACCCCCTTTTTTTCTCCTTTCTTTTTCTTTCTCTTTTTCTTCTTTTTTTTTCGTTTTTTTTTCTTTTTCTTCCCTTTTTTTTCTCTTTCTCTTTTCTCTCCTCTCTTTTTCTCTTTTTCCCAATACAACTTGCTTTTGGCCACTCTGCACTGAGCAAAATGACTAGAAGGAAAACCTCACCTCAAAAGAAAGAATCAGAAACAGTCCTCTCTCCCACAGAGTTACAAAATCTGGATTACAATTCAATGTTAGAAAGCCAATTCAGAAGCACTATTATACAGCTACTGGAGGCTCTAGAAAAAAGCATAAAGGACTCAAGAGACTTCATGACTGCAGAATTTAGATCCAATAGGGCAGAAATTAAAAATCAATTGAATGAGATGCAATCCAAACTAGAAGTCCTAACGACGAGGGTTAACAGGGTGGAAGAACGAGTGAGTGACCTAGAAGACAAGTTGATAGCAAAGAGGTAAACTGAGGAAAAAAGAGACAAACAATTAAAAGACCATGAAGATAGATTAAGGGAAATAAACGACAGCCTGAGGAAGAAAAACCTACGTTTAATTGGGGTTCCCGAGGGCGCCGAAAGGGACAGAGGGCCAGAATATGTATTTGAACAAATTCTAGCTGAAAACTTTCCTAATCTGGGAAGGGAAACAAGCATTCAGATCCAGGAAATAGAGAGATCCCCCCCTAAAATCAATAAAAACCGTTCAACACCTCGACATTTAATAGTGAAGCTTGCAAATTCCAAAGATAAAGAGAAGATCCTTAAAGCAGCAAGAGACAAGAAATCCCTGACTTTTATGGGGAGGAGTATTAGGGTAACAGCAGACCTCTCCACAGAGACCTGGCAGGCCAGAAAGTGCTGGCAGGATATATTCAGGGTCCTAAATGAGAAGAACATGCAACCAAGAATACTTTATCCAGCAAGGCTCTCATTCAAAATGGAAGGAGAGATAAAGAGCTTCCAAAACAGGCAGCAACTAAAAGAATATGTGACCTCCAAACCAGCTCTGCAAGAAATTTTAAGGGGGACTCTTAAAATTCCCCTTTAAGAAGAAGTTAGTGGAACAGTCCACAAAAACAAAGACTGAATAGATATCATGATGACACTAAACTCATATCTCTCAATAGTAACTCTGAATGTGAACGGGCTTAATGACCCCATCAAAAGGCGCAGGGTTTCAGACAAGATAAAAAAGCAGGACCCATCTATTTGCTGTCTACAAGAGACTCATTTTAGACAGAAGGACACCTACAGCCTGAAAATAAAAGGTTGGAGGACCATTTACCATTCGAATGGTCCTCAAAAGAAAGCAGGGGTAGCCATCCTTATATCAGATAAACTAAAATTTACCCCAAAGACTGTAGTGAGAGATGAAGAGGGACACTATATCATACTTAAAGGATCTATTCAACAAGAGGACTTAACAATCCTCAATATATATGCTCCGAATGTGGGAGCTGCCAAATATATAAATCAATTATTAACCAAAGTGAAGAAATACTTAGATAATAATACACTTATACTTGGTGACTTCAATCTAGCTCTTTCTATACTCGATAGGTCTTCTAAGCAAAACATCTCCAAAGAAACGAGAGCTTTAAATGATACACTGGACCAGATGGATTTCACAGATATCTACAGAACTTTACATCCAAACTCAACTGAATACACATTCTTCTCAAGCGCACATGGAACTTTCTCCAGAATAGACCACATATTGGGTCACAAATCGGGTCTGAACCGATACCAAAAGATTGGGATTGTCCCCTGCATATTCTCGGACCATAATGCCTTGAAATTAGAACTAAATCACAACAAGAAGTTTGGAAGGACCTCAAACACATGGAGGTTAAGGACCATCCTGCTAAATGATAAAAGGGTCAACCAGGAAATTAAGGAAGAATTAAAAAAGATTCATGGAAACTAATGAGAATGAAGATACAACCGTTCAAAATCTTTGGGATGCAGCAAAAGCAGTCCTAAGGGGGAAATACATCGCAATACAAGCATCCATTCAAAAACTGGAAAGAACTCAAATACAAAAGCTAACCTTACACATAAAGGAGCTAGAGAAAAAACAGCAAATAGATCGACACCCAAGAGAAGAAGGGAGTTAATAAAGATTCGAGCAGAACTCAACGAAATCGAGACCAGAAGAACTGTGGAACAGATCAACAGAACCAGGAGTTGGTTCTTTGAAAGAATTAATAAGATAGATAAACCATTAGCCAGCCTTATTAAAAAGAAGAGAGAGAAGACTCAAATTAATAAAATCATGAATAAGAAAGGAGAGATCACTACCAACACCAAGGAAATACAAACGATTTTAAAAACATATTATGAACAGCAATACGCCAATAAATTAGGCAATCTAGAAGAAATGGACGCATTCCTGGAAAGCCACAAACTACCAAAACTGGAACAGGAAGAAATAGAAAACCTGAACAGGCCAATAACCAGGGAGGAAATTGAAGCAGTCATCAAAAACCTCCCAAGACACAAGAGTCCAGGGCCAGATGGCTTCCCAGGAGAATTTTATCAAACGTTTAAAGAAGAAATCATACCTATTCTCCTAAAGCTGTTTGGAAAGATAGAAAGAGATGGAGTACTTCCAAATTCGTTCTATGAAGCCAGCATCACCTTAATTCCAAAGCCAGACAAAGACCCCGCCAAAAAGGAGAATTACAGACCAATATCCCTGATGAACATGGATGCAAAAATTCTCAACAAGATACTGGCCAATAGGATCCAACAGTACATTAAGAAAATTATTCAACATGACCAAGTAGGATTTATCCCTGGGACACCAGGCTGGTTCAACACCCGTAAAACAATCAATGTGATTCATCATATCAGCAAGAGAAAATCCAAGAACCATATGATCCTCTCATTGGATGCAGAGAAAGCATTTGACAAAATACAGCATCCATTCCTGATCAAAACTCTTCAGAGTGTAGGGATAGAGGGAACATTCCTCGACATCTTAAAAGCCATCTATGAAAAGCCCACAGCAAATATCATTCTCAATGGGGAAGCACTGGGAGCCTTTCCCCTAAGATCAGGAACAAGACAGGGATGTCCACTCTCACCACTGCTATTCAACATAGTACTGGAAGTCCTAGCCTCAGCAATCAGACAACAAAAAGACATTAAAGGCATTCAAATTGGCAAAGAAGAAGTCAAACTCTCCCTCTTCGCCGATGACATGATACTCTACATAGAAAACCCAAAAGTCTCCACCCCAAGATTGCTAGAACTCATACAGCAATTCGGTAGCGTGGCAGGATACAAAATCAATGCCCAGAAGTCAGTGGCATTTCCATACACTAACAATGAGACTGAAGAAAGAGAAATTAAGGAGTCAATCCCATTTACAATTGCACCCAAAAGCATAAGATACCTAGGAATAAACCTCACCAAAGATGTAAAGGATCTATACCCTCAAAACTATAGAACACTTCTGAAAGAAATTGAGGAAGACACAAAGAGATGGAAAAATATTCCATGCTCATGGATTGGCAGAATTAATATTGTGAAAATGTCAATGTTACCCAGGGCAATATACACGTTTAATGCAATCCCTATCAAAATACCATGGACTTTCTTCAGAGAGTTAGAACAAATTATTTTAAGATTTGTGTGGAATCAGAAAAGACCCCGAATAGCCAGGGGAATTTTAAAAAAGAAAACCATATCTGGGGGCATCACAATGCCAGATTTCAGGTTGTACTACAAAGCTGTGGTCATCAAGACAGTGTGGTACTGGCACAAAAACAGACACATAGATCAGTGGAACAGAATAGAGAATCCAGAAGTGGACCCTGAACTTTACGGGCAACTAATATTCGATAAAGGAGGAAAGACTATCCATTGGAAGAAAGACAGTCTCTTCAATAAATGGTGCTGGGAAAATTGGACATCCACATGCAGAAGAATGAAACTAGACCACTCTCTTTCACCATACACAAAGATAAACTCAAAAAGGATGAAAGATCTAAATGTGAGACAAGATTCCATCAAAATCCTAGAGAAGAACACAGGCAACACCCTTTGTGAACTCGGCCATAGTAACTTCTTGCAAGATACATCCACGAAGGCAAAAGAAACAAAAGCAAAAATGAACTATTGGGACTTCATCAAGATAAGAAGCTTTTGCACACAAAGGATACAGTCAACAAAACTCAAAGACAACCTACAGAATGGGAGAAGATATTTGCAAATGACATATCAGACAAAGGGCTAGTTTCCAAGATCTATAAAAAACTTATTAAACTGAACACCAAAGAAACAAACAATCCAATCATGAAATGGGAAAAAGACATGAACAGAAATCTCACAGAGGAAGACATAGACATGGCCAACATGCATATGAGAAAATGCTCTGCATCACTTGCCATCAGGGAAATACAAATGAAAACCTACAATGAGATACCACCTCACACCAGTGAGAATGGGGAAAATTAACAAGGCAGGAAACAACAAATGTTGGAGAGGATGCGGAGAAAAGGGAACCCTCTTACACTGTTGGTGGGAATGTGAACTGGTGCAGCCACTCTGGAAAACTGTGTGGAGGTTCCTCAAACAGTTAAAAATAGACCTGCCCTACGACCCAGCAATTGCACTGTTGGGGATTTACCCCAAAGATACAAATGCAATGAAACGCCGGGACACCTGCACCCCGATGTTTCTAGCAGCAATGGCCACGATAGCCAAACTGTGGAAGGAGCCTCGGTGTCCAACGAAAGATGAATGGATAAAGAAGATGTGGTTTATATATACAATGGAATATTACTCAGCTATTAGAAATGACAAATACCCACCATTTGCTTCAACGTGGATGGAACTGGAGGGTATTATGCTGAGTGAAGTAAGTCAGTCGGAGAAGGACAAACATTATATGTTCTCATTCATTTGGGGAATATAAATAATAGTGAAAGGGAAAATAAGGGAAGGGAGAAGAAATGTGTGGGAAATATCAGAAAGGGAGACAGAACGTAAATACTGCTAACTCTGGGAAACGAACTAGGGGTGGTAGAAGGGGAGGAGGGCGGGGGGTGGGAGTGAATGGGTGACGGGCACTGGGTGTTATTCTGTATGTTAGTAAATTGAACACCAATAAAAAAAAAGAAAAAAAAAAGAAAGGAATCGAATACAATAAAAAAATCAAATCGAGACGAATCGAACTGAATCGAATATAATTGAATCGAATCGAATCGAAAAAATCGAATTGAATCGAATCAAATCGAAAAGAATTGAATCGAAAAGAATCAAATTGAAAATAATTGAATCGAATCTAATCAAATAGAAAAGAATCTAATCGATTAGAATCGAATTGAATCAAAAAGAATCAAATCTAATTGAAATGAAAATAGTTGAATCGCATCGAATCGAAAGAATCGAATCGAATGGAAGTGAAAAGAATCGAATCAAATCGAATCTAAAAGCTTCGGTTCAAATCAAAACGAAAACAATCTAATCAAATCGAATCGAAAGAATCGTATAGAATTGATTCAAAAAGAATTGAATCGAATCAAAAAGTATCGAATCAAATCGTATTGAGTAGAATCGAAAAGAATTGAATCGAATTGAAAAGAATCGATTTGAATCGAAAAGATTTGAATCGAATAGAATCGAATGTAATCGAATCGAAAAGAATCGAATCTAATCGAATCTAAAAGAATCGAATCTAACGAATAGAATAGAATTGAATTGAAGAGAATCGAAAAGAATCGAATCAAAAAGGATCGAATTGAATCGAATCGAAACGAAAAGTATCGAAACGAATAAAATCGAAGCGAATCGAATCGAAAAAATTCGAAACAAATCAAATGAAAAATAATCGAATCGAATCGAAACAAATCAAATCGAAAAGAATCGAATCCAAATGATAATAATCGAAAATAGTCGAATTGAAAAGAATTGAATCTAATCTAAAAGAATCGAATTGAAACGAATCAAATAGAAAATAATCTAATCAATTCTAATCGAATCAAATCGGAAAGAATCGAATCAAAAAAATCTAATAGCATCGAATAGGAGGAATCGAATTGAATGGAAGCAAAAAGAATCTAATGAATCGAATCGAATCGAATAGAATTGAAAGGAATCGAAAAGAAATAAATCGAATCAAATAGAAAATAATCTAATAGAATCGAAATGAAACGAATTGAAAAGAATCAAATCGAAAAAAATCGAATCGAATTGCATCGAATCAAAAGAATTGCATCTAATGGAAGCAAAAAGAATAGAATGAATCAAATCGAATCGAAATGAATAGAATCGAGTCGAATCGAAAATAATCGAATCGAATCGATTCGAATTGAAAGGAATCGAATCGAAAATAATCGAATTGAAAGGAAAGGAACTCGAATCGAAAATAATTGAATAGAAAAGAAATGAAACAAAAACTCAAATCGAAATGAAAATAATCAAAACGAATCAAAAAAAATTGAATCGAAACGGAAAGAATCAAATTGAATCAAATCGAAAAGCATCGCATTGCCTCGAAAGGATTCAAAAAGAATGGAATTCGAATCAAAAAGAAAAGAATCGATAACAAATGAATCCAAAACTATAGAATTGAAACGAAAATAATCAAATCGAAACGAATCGAAAAAAATGGAATCGAATCGAAAAGAATCGAATCAAAAAGCATCGAATCGAATCAAATCGGAACGAAAAGAATCGAAAAGAAAAGAATCGAATTGAATTGAAATGAAAATAATCATATCGAATCGAATCGAAAAGAATGGAATCGAATTGAATCAAAAAGAATTGATTCAAATAGAATTGAATAGACTTGAAAAGACTCGAATAGAATAGAATCGAAAAGAATCGAATCAAATCAAATCGAATCAAATGGAATCGGAAGGAAACTTAGTGAATCAAAAAGAATCGAATCAATAAAATCTAATCGAATCGAATCGAATTCAAAACAATTGATTTATTTATGATAGTCACAGAGAGAGGGAGAGAAAGAGAGACAGGCAGAGGGAGAAGCAGGCTCCATGCACCGGGAGCCGACGCGGGATTCGATCCCGGGTCTCCAGGATCGCGCCCTGAGCCAAAGGCAGGCGCCAAACCGCTGCGCCACCCAGGGATCCCTCGAATCGAATTCAAAACAATTGAATGGAAAAGAATCGAATCGAATTGAAAAGAATCAAAAGGCATCGAATCTAATCGAATCAAAAAGAATCGAATCTAATCGAATAGAAAAGATCAAAGAGAATCGAAAAGGATCGAATTGAATCGAAACGAAAATAATCAAATCGAATTGAAAAGAATCGAATCGAATTCAATAAAAAAGAATCGAATAGAATCAAAAAGAATCGAATTGAATAGAATCAAAAACAATCCAATCGATTTGAATCAAATTGAATCGAATAGAAAAGAATCAAATTGAATCGAATAGAATCGTATCAAAAAGAATCGAATCAGGGATCCCTGGGTGGCGCAGCGGTTTGGCGCCTGCCTTTGGCCCAGGGCGCGATCCTGGAGACCCAGGATCGAATCCCACATCAGGCTCCCGGTGCATGGAGCCTGCTTCTCCCTCTGCCTGTGTCTCTGCCTCTCTCTCTCTCTCTCTGTGATGATCATAAATAAATAAAAAATTAAAAAAAAAATAAAAAGCCCCTTGTGTGATAAAGCTCTACCCTCCACCTTTAAAAAAAAAAAAAGAATCGAATCGAAAATATCGAAACGAATCGAATAGAATCAAAAAGAATAGAATCGAATAGATTGAATAGAATTGAAAAGAATCGAATCAAAGCGAATCAAAAATAGTTGAATCAAAGAAAATCGAAAAGAATTGAATAGAATCGAAAAAAATAATAGAATCGAATCGAGTTGAAAAGAATCGAATCGAATCGAAAAGAATAGAATTGAATCAAATAGAATAGTATCAAAAAGATTCGAATCGAATCGAATGGAAAGGAATCGAAAAGAATCGAATTGAATCGAATAGAATCGAATCGAAAACAATCGAATAAAAGCGAATAGAAGAGAATAAAAAAATCTAATCAAATTGAATGGAATCGAATCGAAAAAATCGAATTGATCGAATAGAATAGAATCGAAAACAATCGAAACGAAAAAATCGAATCGAATCGAATTGAATCAAAAAGAACTGAATCGAAAAGAATCGAATTGAATCAAAAATAATCGAATTGAATCAAATAGAAAAGAATCTAATCAATTCTACTCGAATCGAATCGAAAAGAATTGAATCAAAAAACCGAATTGAATTGCATCGAATCAAAAGAATCGAATCGAATGGAAGCGAAAAGAATCGAATGAATCGAATCGAATTTAATCGAAAAGAATTGAATCGAATCTAATTGCAAAGAATCGAATGAAATCAAATTGAAAAGAATCGAAAAGAATCAAATCGAATTGAATTGAAAAGAATCGAATGAAATCGAATTGAAAAGAATAAAGAAGAATCGAATTTAATTGAATCAAAAAGAATCGAATGTAATAGAATCGGAAAGAATCGAATCTAATCGAATCGAATAGAAGAGAATCGAAATGAATCGATTCAAATCAAAAAGAAAAAACGAATCGAATCGAATCGATAAGAATCGAATCGAATTGAATCAATTAGAATCGAATTGAATAGAAAAGAATCGAATAGAATAAAAAAGAATCGAATCGAATAGAATGGAATCAAATCGAAAAAAATCAAATTGAAATGAACATAATCGAAACAAAAAGAATCGAATCGAAAATATCGATTCGAATCAAATCGAAAAGGATCGAATCGAATCAAATCGAATCGAAAAGAATCGACTCGACTCGAATCAAGTAGGAAAGAAAGGAATTTGTATCGAATAGAAACGAAACAAAAAGTACCGTATTGCAACGAAATAATCGAATCGAATCGAAAAAATCGAATTGAATCAAATCGAATCGAAAAGAATTGATTCAAAAAGAATCTAAAAGAATCGAATCGAATCAAATAGAAAAGAATCTAATCGATTCGAATCGAATCGAAGAATTGAATGGAAAAAATCTAATCTAATCACATCAAATCAAAATAATCGAATCGAATGGAAGCGAAAAGAATCGAATGAATCGAATCAAAATGAAAAGAATCGAATCAAAAAGAATCGAATCGAATCAAATCATATCAAATCGATTTGAAAAGAATTGAAAAGAATCTAATCGAACCGAATCGAAAGGAATCGAATCTTATTGAATCTAATCGAAAAGAATAGAATCGAAAAGAATTGAATCCAATCAAATAAATCAAATCAAACTGAATAGAATATAATCAAATCGAATCGAGAATTGAAAGAAATCAAATCGAATTGAAAAGAAAATAATCTAATCTAATTGAATCGAAAGATCAAATCGAAGTGAATCAAAAAGAATCTCATTGAATCGAAAAGAATGGAATCGAATCAAATCAAAAGAATAGAAAAGAATCAAATCGAATCGAATGGAATCACATCGAAAAGAATCGATTTGAATCTAATAGACTCGAATAGAAAAGAATCGAATCGAATTGAAAAGAAACGAAAAGAATCGAATGTATTCGAATCAAAAAGAATCAAATCTAGGGATCCCTGGGTGGTGCAGCCGTTTGGCGCCTGCCTTTGGCCCATGGCGCGATCCTGGAGACCCGGGATCGAATCCCACGTCGGGCTCCCAGTGCATGGAGCCTGCTTCTCCCTCTGCCTGTGTCTCTGCCTCTCTCTCTCTCTCTCTCTGTGTGAGTATCATAAATAAATAAAAATTTAAAAAAAGTATCAAATCTAATCAAATCGAAAAGAATCGAATCGAATCGAATTGAATCGAATTGAAAAAAATGGAATAGAATCGAATAGAATCGAAAAGAATTGAAACGAATCAAATCGAAGAGAATTGATTTGAATGGAAATGAAAAAATCGTATCAAATCAAAACGAAAAGAATCAAATCGAATCGAAGCGAAAAAAACTGAATCAAATCGAATCCAAAAGAATCGAATCGACTCTAAGTGTTTCGAAGAGAATGGAATTCGAATAAAAAAGAATCGATAAGAAATGAATCAAAAACTATCGAATCGAAACAAAAATATTCTAATCGAATCGAATCGAAAAGAATCGAATCAAAAAGGATCGAATCGAATCAAATCGAAACGAAAGAATCGAATGGAATCGAAACGAAAATAATCAAATCGAAAAGAATCAAATCAAATTGAATTGAAAAGAATCAGAAAACACCAAATCTAAGCAAATCGAAAAGAATCGAATTTAGAGAATCCAAAAGTATTGAATGGAAATGAAAAGAAAATAATCGAATAGAATCGAATCATATTGAAAATAATCGAATCGAATTGAATCAAAAATAATCAAATCAAAAACAATCGAATCAAAACGGATAGAATCAAACCGAATCGAATCGAATCGAAAAGAATCGAATAAAATCGAATCGCATCGAAACGAACCAAATTGAATCGAATCGAATCGAATCGAAAAGAATCAAATCGAATCGAATAGAATCAAATAAAATCAAACTGCATAGAAAAGAATCAAATCGAGTCGAATCGAAAAGAATCGAATCAAATCGAATTGAAAAGAATTGTATCAAAAACGAAAAGAATCAAATCGAATCGAATAGAATAGAATCGAATCGAAAAGAATCAAATCGATTCTAATCGATAGGAAATAATCGAAATCGATTTGAATCGAATAAATTGAAAAGAATATAATCGAATCAAATCGAAAAGAAGCAAATTGAAATGAAGAGAATCGAATCAAATGAAAAGAATTGAATCGATTCGAATCAAATCAAATCGAAAAAATTGAATCGAATCGAATTGAATGGAAAAGAATCAAATCGAAAAGAAGCGAATTGAAATGAAAAGAATCTATTCGATTAGAAAAGAATCTAACTGATTCGAATCAAATAGAATCGAAAGAATCGAATCAAATCGAATCGAATTGAATTAAAAAGAGTCAAAAAATTCGATTAGAATCAAATGGAAAAGAATCAAATCGAAAAGAATCAAATCGAATAGAATCAAACCGAATTGAATCAAACAGAAAAGAATCGAATCGAATCGAAAAGAATCGAATCGAATCGATGAATCACACCGAATCAAAAGAATAGAATAGAATGCAATTGAAAAGAATAGAATGCCATCAAAATGAATCGAGTCGAAAAGAATTGAATCGAATCGAATCTAAAAGAATCGAATCGAATTGAACAGAATTATATCGAATCAAATAGAAAAGAATCAAATCGAATTGAATCGAATCGAATCGAAAAGAATCAAATCGATTCTAATCGATAGAAAAGAATCAAATCGATTCGAAACGAACTGAATCGAAAAGAATCGAATCGAAAAGAATCTAATCAAATCAAATTGAAAAGAAGCGAATTGAATTGAAGAGAATCGAATCAAATCGAAAAGAATCATCGATTCAAATCAAATCGAAAGAATCGAATCGAATCGATTTGAATCGAATGGAAAAGAATCGAATCGAAAACAAGCGAATTGAAATGAAAAGAATCGAATCGAAGAGAAAATAATCGAATCGAATTGAAATAATCGAATCGAATCAAATTGAATCGAAAAGAAGCAAAAGGAATCGAATCGAATCAAATAGAAAAGAATCAAATAGAAAAAAATCAAATCGAAACGAATAGAATCAAACTGAATCGATCAAATAGAAAAGAATTGAATCAAATAGAATCGAAATGAATCGAATCGAATTGAATCGAAAAGAATCGAATTGAATCGAATTGAAAAGAATCGAGTCGAATCGAAAAGAATGATAATGAAACGAAAAGCATCGAATCGAAATGAAAGAATCAAATCGAATAGAAAAGTATCGAATCGAATCAAAAGAATCGAATCAAAAAGAATCGAATCGAAACATAAGAATCGAATCGAATCGAATCGAAAAGAATCGAATCGAATCATATCAAAAAGAATCAAATAAAAAAACGAATAGAATCTAATCGAATCAAAATGAATCGAATCGAATCAAAAAGAATCGAATCGAATAAAAAAGAATCGTATTGAGGAATCCCTGGGTGGCGAGTGGTTTAGAGCCTGCCTTTGGCCCAGGGCGCGATCCTGGAGACCCGGGATCGAATCCCACGTCAGGGTCCCGGTACATGGAGCCTGCTTCTCCCTCTGCCTATGTCTCTGCCTCTCTCTCTCTGTGACTATCATAAAAAAATAAAAAAATAAAAACCAAGAATTGTATCGAATCGAATCGAAAAGAATTAAATTGAATCGAATAGAAAAGAATCGAATGGAATGGATTCCTAAAAATTGTATTCGAATCGAATAGAATTGAAAAGAATCGAATGGAATCAAATCCAAAAGAGTCGAATCGAATCGAATAGAATCGAATCAAAACAAAAAGAATCGAATCGAATAAAAAAGAAATGAATCGAATTGAAAACAATTGAATCGAAAAATATCGAATCTAATTGAATATAAAAGAATCGAATCGAATCGAAAAAATCAAATCAGATTTAATGGAATTGGAAAGAATCGAATCCAATCAAACTGAATCGAAAAAATTGAGTCGAAATGAATCGAAACGAATCGAAATCATATCGAATGGAAAAGAATCAAATCAAAAAATATCGAATAGAATCGAATAGAATCGAAAAGAATCGAGTGGAATCGAATAGAAAAGGATCAATTCGATTCGCAATGAAAGAATCGTATCGAATCGAATCGAAAAGAATCGAATCGAATCGAATGGAAAAGAATCGAATAGAATAAAATCGAATAGAATTGAATTGAATGGAATGGAATCAAAAATAATTGAATCGAATGGAATCGAATAGAATCTATTCAAATCGACATGAAAAGAATCGTATCAAATCGAATCGATTTGATTCTATCGATTCTATTCGATTCCATTCGATTCAACTATCGAAAAGAATCAAATTGAATTGAAACGAATCGAAAAGAATCGAATCGAATCGAACCGAAAAAAATCGAATAGAATCGAATAGAATCGAAAAGAATCGAATAGAAAAGAATCAAATTGAATCGAATCGAAAAGAATCGAAACGAAAAGAATCGAAATGAAACGAAAAGAATCCAATCGAATGTAATGAAAGAATCGAGTCGAAAAGAATCGAATTGAAACAAAAGAATCGAATCGAATCAAATTGAAAAGAATCAAATCAAAACGAATCGAAAAGAATCGAATCGAAACGAATCAAAAAGAATCAAATCAAATAGAATCGAAAAGAATCCAATCAAATCGAATCGAAAAAAATCGAATAGAATCGAATAGAATCAAAAAAATGAAACGAATCGAATCGAAGAGAATCAATTCGAATCGAAATGAAAAGAATTGTATCGAATCGAATCGAATAGAATCAAATCAAATTGAATCGAAAGAATTGATTCGAATCGAAAACAATCGAATCGAATCGAATCAAAAAGAATCGAATTGAATGGAATCGAATTGAAAAGAATCTAATCGAATCGAAAAGAATCTAATCAAATTTAATGGAATCGAAAAGAATAGATCGAATCGAATTGAATCGAAAAGAATCGAATCGAACGAATCGAATCAGATCAAATGGAAAAGAATCGAATTGAATTTGAAAGAATCGAATTGAATGGAAAAGAAAAGAATCGAATCGTATTGAATCGAAAAGAATCGAACCAAATCAAAATGGATCGAATCGAATCCAATCGAAACGAAAAGAATAGAATCGAATAGAACCGAAAAAAATCAAATTGAAAAAAATCGATTTGAAATGAAAAGAATCGAATCGAAACGAATTGAATGAAAAGAATCAAATCGAAAAAATCGAATAGAAAAGAATCGAACAGAAACGAAAAGAATCGAATCAAATCAGTCGAATAAATTCTAATCTAATCGAATCAAAAAGAATCAAATTGAGTCGAATTGAATCGAAAAGAATCGAATCGAACCGACAAGAATCGAATTGTATCAAATCGAAAAGAATCGAATCGAATCGAAACGAATCCAATCGTATCGAATCAAATCGAATAGAAAAGAAACGAATCGAAAAGAATCGAATCGAAACGAAAAGAATCGAATCGAATTGAAAAGAATCGAATCAATTCTAAAAGAATCGAAATGACTCGAACCGAAAAGAATCGAAATAAAATGAATCAAATCGAAATGAAAAGAATCATATTGAATCGAATAAAAAGAATCAAATCGAAAAGAATCGAATTGAATCAAATCAAATTGAAAAGAATCAATTCGAATCGAATTGAAAAGAATCGAATCTAAACAAAAGAATCGAATCGAATTGAATTGAAAAGAATCGAATTGATTCAAATTGAATCGAAAAGAATCAAAGAAAATAGAATTGAAAAGAATCGAAATGATTCGAAATGAAAAGAATCGAATTGAATCGAAATGAAAAGAATCGAATCGAAAAGAATAGAATTGAAATAAAAAGAATCAAAATGAAAGTAACGAAAAAAATCGAATCGAAAAGAATCGAATCGAATCAAATCAAATCGAAAAGAATCAATTCGAAACGAATTGAAAAGAATCGAATCGAAAGAAAACAATCGAATCGAATCGAAAAGAATCAAATCGAATCGAATAAAATCGAAAAGAATCGATTCAAAAAATCGAATAGAACCAAATCGAAGAAAAAAGAATCGAATCGAATCGAAAAGAATCGAATCGAATCGAAAAGAATAGAATCAAATAAAAAAGAATTGAATCAAAACGAATCGATTTGAAACAAAAATAATCGAATTAATCGAATCAAATTGAATGAAAAGAATCGAATTGAATCGAAATGTATCGAATAGAAAAGAATCGAACATAAACGAACACACGATCGAATGAGTCGAATAAATTCTAATTGAATCGAATCAAAAAGAATCAAAAAGATTTGAATTGAATTGAAAAGAATCGAATTGTATAGAATCTAAAAGAATCAAATCAAATCGAATCAAATAGAAAAGAATCAAATCGAAAAAATCGAATAGAATCGAATCAAAGAAAAAAGAATCGAATTGAAACGAAAAGAATTGAAATGTATCGAATCGAATCAAAAAGAATCTAATCGTATCAAATCGAATAGAAAAGAATCAAATTGAATAGAATAGAAAAGAATCAAATCAAATTGAATCGAAAAGAATCAAATTGAAAGAATCGAATTGAATTGAATTGAATTGAAAAGAATTGTATTGAAAAGAGACAAATCTAAACAAAAATAATCGAATCGAATCGAATCGAAAAAAATCTAATAGAATCGAATAGAATGGAAAAGAATCCAATTGCATCGAATCGATAAGAATCGATTCGAATCAAAATGTAAAGAATCGTATAGAATTGAATCAAAAAGAATGGAATTGAAACAAAAAGAAACGAATTGAAAGAATCGCATCTAAACAAAAAGAATCGAATTGAATCGAATCGAAAAGAATCAAATCAAATAGAATAAAAAGAATCGAATCAAATCGAAAAATATCGAAATGAATTGAATTGAAAAAACCGAGTAGAATCAAAAAGAATCGATTCAATTCGAAATGAAAAGAATCGTATCGAGTCTAAGCAAAAAGAATCAAATCGAATGGAATCGAAAAGAATCGAACCGAATCGAAAAGAATCGAATTGCATGGAATCTAATCAAAAAGAATCGATTTGAATTGAAAAGAATCGAATCAAATTTAATGGAATCGAAAAGAATCGAATTGAATCGAAAAGAATCGAAGTGAAACAAATCAGATCAAATGGAAAAGAATCAAATCAAATTGAAAAGAATCGAATCGAATCGAAATGAATCGAATCAAAAAGAATCGAATCGAAAAGAATCGAATTGAAATGAAAAGAATCGAATTGAATAGAAAAAATTCGAATAGAAAAGAATCGAATCAAAAAGAATAAAAACGAATCGAATGAGATCGAATGGAAAAGAATCATATCGAATTGAAAGATCCAATTCGAATCGAATCGAATCGAAAAGAATTGAATTGAATCCAAAATAATCGAATCTATTCGAATCGAAAAGAATCGAATCTAATAGAATCGAATTGAATTGAAAAGAATCGAATCGAATCGAAAAGAATCGAATTGAAAAAAATCGATTAGAATCGAATCGAATCAAAAAGAATCGAATAGATTTGAATCAAAAAGAATCAAATCGAATTGAAGAGAATCGTAACAAATCGAATCGAAAAGAATCGAATCGAATAGAAAAGAATCGATTCGAATAGCGATTCTTTTTGATTCAAATCTGTTCAATTCTTTTAGATTCGATTCGATTGTTTTCAATTTGAATGTTTTTGATTTGATTCGATTAGAATTTGTTCGACTGATTCGATCGATTCTTTTCATTTCTGTTAGATTCTTTTCTATTCGATACTTTTCAATTTGATTAGATTCTTTTCATTTAATTCTATTCGATTCATTCGATTCTTTTCGTTTCAAATCGACTCGAATTGATTCGATTCGATTTTTTTCGATTCGATTCGATTCTTTTCGATTCGATTTGATTCTTTTCATTTCGATTAGAATCTTTTCGAATTGATACGATTCGATTCTTTTCGTTTCGATTCTATTCGATTCTTTTCGATTCGATTCTTTTCCATTCGATCTGATTGGATTTGTTTCGATTCTCTTCGATTTGACTCTTTTTTATTCAATTCGATTCGATTCGATTCTTTTCGATTCCATTAAATTTGATTCGATTCTTTTCAATTCGATTCGATTCTGTTCGATTCAATTCCATTCAAGTCGATTCTTTTCTATTCGATTCAATTCGATTGTTTTAGATTCGATTTGATTCAATTCTTTTCGATTCGATTCGATTTGATGCTTTTCGTTTTGTTTCGATACGATTTTTTCATTTTGATTAGAATCGATTCTATTTGATTCGATTCATTTCGATTCTATTCGATTTTTTTGATTCAATTCGATTCTTTTCGATTAGATTTGATTCGATTGTTTTCGTTTCGATTTGATTCTTTTCAATTCTATTCTATTCGATTCGATTCTTTTCGATTCGATACTTTTCTATTTGATTCGTTACGATTCTTTTCAATTCGATTCTTTTTGATTCGAATCATTCGATTCTTTTTGATTCGATTTGATTCTATTCGATTTTTTTCGATTAGATTTGATTTGTTTCCCTTCGATTCGATTCGATTCTTTTGGATTTGATTCTTTTCGATTCGGTTCGATTCAATTCGATTCTTTGTTTCGATTCGATTCTTTCGATTCGATTCTTTTCGATTCAAATCAATTAGATTCTTTTCATTTCGATTCGATTCATTTCGATTCGATTCTTATCGATTTTTTCGGCTCGATTCGATTCTTTTCGTGTCGATTCAATTCTTTTCGATGATTCTTTTTGATTCGAATCGATTCGAATCTTTTCATTTCGATTTGATTCATTTCAATTCGATTCTTTTTTTTAATTTATTTTTTATTGGTGTTCAATTTACTAACATACAGAATAACACCCAGTGCCCGTCACCCATTCACTCCCACCCCCCGCCCTCCTCCCCTTCTACCACCCCTAGTTCGTTTCCCAGAGTTAGCAGTCTTTACGTTCTGTCTCCCTTTCTGATATTTCCCACACATTTCTTCTCCCTTCCCTTATATTCCCTTTCACTATTATTTATATTCCCCAAATGAATGAGAACATATAATGTTTGTCCTTCTCCGACTGACTTACTTCACTCAGCATAATACCCTCCAGTTCCATCCACGTTGAAGCAAATGGTGGGTATTTGTCATTTCTAATAGCTGAGTAATATTCCATTGTATACATAAACCACATCTTCTTTATCCATTCATCTTTCGTTGGACACCGAGGCTCCTTCCACAGTTTGGCTATCGTGGCCATTGCTGCTATAGGATCCAACAGTGCATTAAGAAAATTATTCACCATGACCAAGTAGGATTTATCCCTGGGACACAAGGCTGGTTCAACACCCTTAAAACAATCAATGTGATTCATCATATCAGCAAGAGAAAATCCAAGAACCATATGATCCTCTCATTGGATGCAGAGAAAGCATTTGACAAAATACAGCATCCATTCCTGATCAAAACTCTTCAGAGTGTAGGGATAGAGGGAACATTCCTCGACATCTTAAAAGCCATCTATGAAAAGCCCACAGCAAATATCATTCTCAATGGGGAAGCACTAGGAGCCTTTCCCCTAAGATCAGGAACAAGACAGGGATGTCCACTCTCACCACTGCTGTTCAACATAGTACTGGAAGTCCTAGCCTCGGCAATCAGACAACAAAAAGACATTAAAGGCATTCAAATTGGCAAAGAGGAAGTCAAACTCTCCCTCTTCGCCGATGACATGATACTCTACATAGAAAACCCAAAAGTCTCCACCCCAAGATTGCTAGAACTCATACAGCATTTCGGTAGCGTGGCAGGATACAAAATCAATGCCCAGAAGTCAGTGGCATTTCTATACACTAACAATGAGACTGAAGAAAGAGAAATTAAGGAGTCAATCCCATTTACAATTGCACCCAAAAGCATAAGATACCTAGGAATAAACCTCACCAAAGATGTAAAGGATCTATACCCTCAAAACTATAGAACACTTCTGAAAGAAATTGAGGAAGACACAAAGAGATGGAAAAATATTCCATGCTCATGGATGGGCAGAATTAATATTGTGAAAATGTCAATGTTACCCAGGGCAATATACACGTTTAATGCAATCCCTATCAAAATACCATGGACTTTCTTCAGAGAGTTAGAACAAATTATTTTAAGATTTGTGTGGAATCAGAAAAGACCCCGAATAGCCAGGGGAATTTTAAAAAAGAAAACCATATCTGGGGGCATCACAATGCCAGATTTCAGGTTGTACTACAAAGCTGTGGTCATCAAGACAGTGTGGTACTGGCACAAAAACAGACACATAGATCAGTGGAACAGAATAGAGAACCCAGAAGTGGACCCTGAACTTTATGGGCAACTAATATTCGATAAAGGAGGAAAGACTATCCATTGGAAGAAAGACAGTCTTTTCAATAAATGGTGCTGGGAAAATTGGACATCCACATGCAGAAGAATGAAACTAGACCACTCTCTTTCACCATACACAAAGATAAATTCGATTCTTTTTGATTGGATTCAATTCGATTATTTTCGAGTCGATTCAATTCGATTGTTTTCGATTTGATTCGATTTGATTCTTTTCTATTCTATTCAATTTGATTCTTTTGCATTCGATTCGATACGATTGGATTCTTTTTGAGTCGATTCGATACGATTGGATTCTTTTCAATTCGATTCTAATCTTTTCGATTTGATTCGATTCTTTTCCATTGGATCTGATTTGATTCGTTTCGATTCTTTTCAATTCGATTCTTTTGGATTCAATATGGTTCGATTCGATTCTTTTCGATTCCATTAAATTTGATTCGGTTCTTTTCATTTCTATTAGATTCTTTTCTATTCGATTCCATTTAATTCGATTCTATTCTTTTTTTTTAATTCGATTCTTTTCGATTCGATTTAATTGTTTTCAATTCGATTCAATTCTTTCGATTCGATTCAATTTGATTATTTTCGATTCGATTCGATACGATTCTTTTCATTTCGACTCGAATCGATTCTCTTCATTTGATTTGTTTAGATTCTTTTCAATTCTATTCGATTTTTTTCGATTCGATTCTATTCGATTTTTTCGATCGATTTGATTCGATTCTTTTCGATTCGTTTCAATTCTATTCTTTCCGATTCGTTTCTATTCGATTCGATTCTTTTGTTTCGATTTGATTCGATTCGATTCTTTTCGATTTGATTCTTTTCGATTCAATTCGATTCAATACAATTCTTTTAGATTCGATTCGATTTGATTGTTTTTGTTTCAATTTGATTTTTTTCGATTCGATTCTTTTGGATTCGATTCGATTCTTTTCAATTCGATTGATTCGATTCTTTTCAATTCTATGCTATTCGAATCGATTATTTTCTATTCGATTCGATTCTTTTCGATTCGATTCGGTACGATTATCTTCAATTCGATTTGATTCTTTTCGATTCAAATCTATTCGATTCTTTTTGATTCGATTCGATTCTAATCGATTTTTTCAATTCGATTCTTTTCGATTCGATTCGATTCAATTCGATTCGTTTCTTTTCGATTCAATTCGATTCTATTAGACTCGATTCTTTTCGATTTGAATAGATTCGATTCTTTTCCATTCGATTCGATTCTAATTGAATCTTTCAATTCGATATGATTCTTTTCCATTTGATCTGATTCGATTCGTTTTGATTCTTTTTGATTCGATTCTTTTCGATTCGATTCTTTATGATTCTCTTCAATTGGATTCGATTCGATTCTTTTTGATTCGAATCTATTCATTCGATTCTTTTTTATTCAAATCTGTTCAATTCTTTTGATTCGATTCGATTGTTTTCTATTCAATTCGATTCGATTCTTTTCGATTCGATTCGATTCGATTGCTTTCTAGTCGATTAGATTCGATTCTTTTCGATTCGATTCCTTTCAATTCGATTCTTTTCGATTCGATTGTTTTGTTTTGATTCGATTCCTTTCTATTCGATTCGATTCGATACGATTCTTTTCATTTCGACTGAAATCGATACTCTTCAATCTATTCGATTCGATTCTTTTCGATTCGATTCAATTCTTTTCCATTCGATCTGATTCGATTCATTTCAATTCTTTTCAGTTCGATTTGATTCTTTTCGATTCAATTCGATTCGATTTTTTTCGATTCCATTCGATTCTTTTCGATTCGATTCAATTCTTTTCATTTCGATTTGATTCTTTTCAATTCTATTCTTCTCCGTTTGATTTGACTCGATTCAATTGTTTTCGATTCGATTCGATTCTTTACTATTCTATTCAATTAGATTCTTTTTGATTCGATTTAATACGATTAGACTCTTTTCGATTCGATTCGATATGATTCCATTTTTTTCAATTCGATTCAATTCGATTCTTTTTGATTTGATTCGATTCTTTTTGTTTCAGTTCGATTCTTATCGATTAAATATTTTTTGAATTGATTCCATTCTTTTCCTTCAATTCAATTCGATTCGATTCTTTTCATTTCAAATTGATTCGTTTTAATTCGATTCTTTTCGATTCGATTAGATTCGATTAGATTCGATTGTCTTCGATTCAATTCGATTCTATTCAATTCAATTCCAATCGATTCTTTTCTATTTGATTTGATTCGATTCTTTTTGTTTCGATTCGATTCTTTTCGATTCGATTGGATTTGAGTCTTTTCGATTTGATTCGATTGTATTCTTTTCGATCAATTCGATTCACTGTTTTTCATTTCGATTCGATTCTTTTCGATTCGATTCTTTTCGATTCGATTTGATTCTTTTCGATTCTATTCTATTCTATTCTTTTCTATTCCATTCGAATCGATTCGTTTTGATTCATTTCGATTCTTTTCGATTCGATTCAATTAGATTCTTTTCGATTGCATTCAATTTTTTTCGATTCGAATGAATTTGATTCTTTTCGATTGGATTCCATTCGATTCTTTTCGATTTGATTCAATTCGATTCTTTTCGATTCTATTCATTTCGATTATTTTCGTTTAGATTAGATTCTTTTTGATTTGATTTTTTTCGATTCGAGTCGATTCAATTCGATTATTTTGGTTAGGATCAATTCGATTCGATTCTTTTTGATTTGATTTGATTCTATTCGATTTCTTTCGATTCTATTCTATTCTACTCTTTTCGATTCGATTCGATTGTTTTAGATTTGATTCAATTCTTTCGATTCTCTTTGATTTGATTCTTTTCGATTCGATTTGATACGATTCTTTTTATTTTGATTTGAATCGATTCTCTTCGGTTCGATTCGTTTTGATTCTTTTCGATTCTATTCAATTCTATTCGATTCTTTTCGATTTGATTCGATTCGATTCTTTTAGATTCTATTTGATTTGTTTCTTTTCGATTCGTTTTGATTCGATTCTTTTTGATTCATGTCGATTCGATTCGATTCTTTTGTTTCGATTCGATTCTTTTCAATTCGAATCTTTTCATTACATGGAATTCGATTCTTTTTGTTTCAATTCGATTCTTTTCGATTTGATTCTTTATTATTTTTTTCAATTCGATTCAATTAGATTCTTTTTTTTATGATAGTCACAGAGAGAGAGAGAGAGGCAGAGACACAGGCAGAGGGAGAAGCAGGCTCCATGCTCCGGGAGCCCGATGTGGGATTCGATCCCGGGTCTCCAGGATCGCGCCCTGGGCCAAAGGCAGGCGCTAAACCGCTGCGCCACCCAGGGATCCCTCAATTCGATTCTTTTTCGAATCTATTCGATTCTTTTTGATTCGATTTGATTCTATTCGATTTTTTCGATTTGATTAGTTCCTTTTCGATTCAATTCGATTCGATTCTTTTTTATTCAATTCAATTCATTTCTTTTTTATTCGATTCGATTCTTTTGGATTCGATTTGATTCTCTTCGATTCGATTCTTTTTGATTCGAATCAAGTAGATTCTTTTCATTTCGATTCGATTCTTTTTGATTCGAATGTTTTCAAATCAATTCGATTCTTTTTGATTCGATTCAATTCTTTTCGTGTCAATTTGATTCTTTTTGATTCGATTCTTTTCTATTTGAATCAATTCGATTCTTTTCATTTCGATTCGATTTGATTCAATTCGTTTCTTTTCGATCAATTCAATTTGATTGTTTTCAATTTGATTCGATTCGATTCTTTTCTATTCTATTCAATTCGATTATTTTCCATTCGATGATACAATTGGATTCTTTTCGATTCGATTCGATACAATTTGATTCTTTTTGATTCGATTCGATTAGAATTTAATCGACTGATTCAATTTGATTCTTTTCTTTTCGGTTCGATTCTTTTCTATTCGAATTTTTTCTATTCAATTCAATTCTTTCAATTCAATTAGATTCGATTCTTTTCGTTTCAAATCGATTTGTTTCAATTCGAGTCTTTTCAATTCAATTCTTTTCGATTCGATTCGATTCGATTTTTTTAATTCGATTCGAGTCTTTTCTATTCGATTCGATTCTTTTCATTTCAATTCGATTCTTTTCGATTCGATTCTTTTTGATTCGATTCATTTCGATTCGATTCGATTCTTTTCAATTTGATTTGATTCTTTTCCATTTGATCTGATTTGTTTCATTTCGATTCTTTTCGATTCAATTCGATTCTTTTCGATTCCATTAAATTTGATTTGATTCTTTTCGATTCGTTAGATTCTTTTCGATTTGATTCCATTCAGTTCGATTCTTTTCGATTCGATTGGATTCTTTTGAATTTGATTCAATTCTTTCGATTCGATTTGATTTGATTCTTTTCGATTCGATTCAATACGATTCTTTTCATTTCGATTCTAATCGATTCTCTTCGTTTCAATTCGTTTCGATTCTTTTGGATTCTGTTCGATTCTATTCGATTTTTTCGATTCTATTCGATTTTTTTCGATTCTATTCTATTCATTTTGAATCATTTCGATTTGATTCTGTTCGAGTGGTTTCTATTAGATTCTTTTCGATTTGTTTCAATTCGATTCGAGTCTTTTCGATTCGAGTCTTTTCGACTCGATTCAATTCAATACGATTCTTTTAGATTCGATTCGATTCGATTGTTTTCGTTTCGATTCGGCTTTTTTTGATTCTTTTCGATTCGATTCAATTCGATTGATTCGATTCTTTTCAATTCTATGCTATTCAAAGCGATTCTTTTGTATTTGATTCGATTTGATTGTTTTCTTTTCGATTCGGTTCGATTCGTTTCTTTTCAATTCGATTCAATTCTTTTCGATTCAATTCAATTCTATTATATTCGATTCTTTTCGATTCGATTCGATTCTTTTCCATTCGATCTTATTGAATTTGTTTCGATTCTTTTCGATTCGATTCTTTCCGATTACATTCGATTCGATTCTTTTGGATTCAATTAGATTCTTTTCGATTCGATTCCATTCAATCGATTCTTTTTTATTCGATTGTATTCGATTGTTTTCGATTCGATTCAATTCTTTTGATTTGATTCGATTTGATTCTTTTCGATTCGATTCGATACGATTCTTTTCATTTTGTTTTGAATCGATTCTCTTTGATTCGATTCATTTCGATTCTTTTGATTCTATTCGATTCTATTCGATTTTTTTCGATTCTATTCGATTTCATTCTTTTCGATTCTATTTGATTTGATTCTTTTCCATTCGTTTCAATTAGATTCTTTTCGATTCTATTCAATTCAATTATTTTCTATTTGATTCATTTCGATTCTTTTTGATTTGATTCTTTTCACTTCGATTCGATTCTTTTTGTTTAGATTCAATTCTTTTCAATTCGATTCTTTTCGTTCGATTCGATTCTTTTCAATTCAATCGATTCGATTCTTTTCTATTCTATTCTATTCGAATCGATTCTTTTCTATTTGATTCGATTTGATTCTTTTTGATTCGATTTGTTACGATTCTTTTCAATGTGATTCGATTCGATTCTTTTCGATTCGAATGTATTCGATTCTTTTCCATTCAATTAGATTCTTTTCAATTCAATTCGATTCTTTTCCATTCAATCTGATTTGATTTGTTTCGATTCTTTTCGATTCAATTCTTTTCTATTCCATTAAATTTGATTCGATTCTATTTGATTCGATTAGATTCTTCCGATTCGATTCCATTCAAATTCGAATCTTTTCTAATCAATTTAATTGTTTTCGATTCGATTAAATTCTTTCGATTCGATTTGATTTTATTTTTTTCTATTCGATTTGATACGATTCTTTTCATTTCGATTCTCTTCGATTCGATTCATTTTGATTCTTTTCGGTTCTATTCGATTCTATTCGATTTTTTTCGATTCGATTCTTTCCTATTCTATTCGATTCGATTCTTTTGGATTCGATTTGTTTCTTTTCGATTCAATTCAATTGGATCCTTCTCGTTCCGATTTGATTCGATTCCATTCTTTTAGATTTGATTCGATTCTTTTTGATTCGATTCGATTCGATTGATTTCGATTCGATTCGATTTGATATTGATTCAATTCGATTCGGTCTGACTCTATTCGTTTTGATTTGATTCTTTTCGTTTTGCATCGATTCGAATCTTTGATTCCATTCGTTTTGATTCCATTCTTTTTTATTCAATTCGATTCTATTCGGTTTTTTTCAATTCGATTCTTTTCAATTCGATTCGATTCTATTTGTTCCCATTCTTTTATTTCGATTCGATTCTTTTCTATTTGATTTGATTCGATTCTTCTTATCGATTCAATTCATTTCTATTCGATACTTTTCGATTAGATTTGATTCGATTCAATTCTTTACGATTTGATATGAATCGATTTGATTCTTTTTGATTCGATTCTATTAGAATTTATGCGACTGATTCGATTGAGTGTTTTCGTTTATGTTCGATTCTTTTCTATTCGATTTTTTCGATTCGATTCGATTCTTTTCATTCTATTTGATTCGATTAATTCGATTCTTTTAGTTTCAAATTGATTCGTTTCGATTCAATTCTTTTCGATTTGATTCGATTTTTTTATTCGATTCTTTTCGATTCGATTCGATTCTTTTCATTCAATTCGATTCAATTCGATTCTTTTCGTTTCAATTCGATTCATTTCAATTCGATTCTTTCGATTCGATTCGATTCTTTTCAATACGATCGATTTCGATTCAATTCGATATGATTTTTTTCATTTCGATTCGAATCGATTCTCTTTGATTTGATTCGTTTTGAATCTTTTCGAATCTATTCAATTCTCTTCTATTTTTTCTATTCGATTCGTTTCGATTCATTTCTGTTCTATTTGATTTGATTCTTTTCGATTCATTTCGATTCGTTTCTTTTCTATTCCATTAAATTTGATTTGATTCTTTTCGATTCGATTAGATTCTTTTCGAATCCATTCGATCGGTTTCGATTCTTTTCGATTCCATTAAATTTGATTCGATCTTTTTGATTCGAATAGAATCTTTCGATTTGATTCCATTCAATTCGATTCTTTTTGATTCGATTGGATTCAATTTTTTTCGATTGGATTCAATTCTTTTGATTCGATTTGATTTGATTTTTTTCGATTCGGTATGATTCTTTTCATTTCGATTCAAATTGATTCTCTTCAATTCGTTTCGATTCTTTTGATTCTATTCGATTCTATTTGATTTTTTTATTCGATTTGATTCTTTTCGATTTGATACTTTTCCACTCATTTGGGATTCGATTCTCTTCGATTCGTTTCGATTCGATTCTTTTTTATTTGATTCGATTCGATTCTTTTGTTTCGATTTAATTCTTTTCGATTCGATTTTTTTCGTTACATTCGATTCGATTCTCCGAATCTAATTGAATATAATTGAAAAGAATCGAATCGAAAAGAATCGAATCCAATAGAAAAAAATCAAATCGAATCAAATCGAATCGAATATAATTGAATTGAATCGAGTGGAATAGAAAAGAATCGATTTGAATTGAATCGAAAAGAATTGAATCGAATCGAATTGAAAAGAATCGAATCGGGATCCCTGGGTGGCGCAGCAGTTTGGTGCCTGCCTTTGGCCCAGGGCGCGATCCTGGAGACCCGGGATCGAGTCCCACGTCGGGCTCCCGGTGCATGGAGCCTGCTTCTCCCTCTGCCTGTGTCTCTGCTTCTCTCTCTCTCTCTGTGTGACTATCATAAGTAAATAAAAATTTAAAAAAAGAAGTTATCATGGCAACAACGGGTACCTTGCCCACATTCCATCTTTAAAAAAAAAGAAAAGAATCGAATCTAATTGAATTGAAATGAATCGAATCTAATCTATTCGAAAAGAATTGAATCAAAGAGAATCGAAAGAATCGAATCGAATCAAAATTATTGAATCTAATTGAATCATAAAGAATCGAATTGAATTGAAAAGAATCGAATCAGGGATCCCTGGGTGGCGCAGCGGTTTGGCGCCTGCCTTTGGCCCAGGGCACGATCCTGGAGACCCGGGATCGAATCCCATGTCGGGCTCCCTGCATGGAGCCTGCTTCTCCCTCTGCCTGTGTCTCTGCCTCTCTCTCTCTCTGTGACTATCATAAATAAATAAAATTTAAAAAAATATTTAAAAAAAAGAAAAGAATCGAATCAAACTGAATAAGAAAGAATCGAATTGAATCAAAAAGATCGAATCGAATAGAATCGAACAGAATCGAATCTAATTGAAACGAAAATATCAAATCGAATCGAATCGAAAGAAACGAATCGAATTGAATCAAAAAGAATCGAATCGAAAAGAATGGAATTGAATCAAAACGAATCGAATCGAATCGAAAAGAATCGAATCAAATAGAATGGAATCACATCAAAAAGAATCTTTTTGAATCGAATAGATTCGATTCAAAAAGAATCAAATCGAATCAAAAAGAATCGAATCGAATTGAATCCAAAAGAATTGAATCTAATCGATCGAAAGAATTGAATCTAATCGAATCGAAAAGAACCGAATCGAAATGAAAATAATTGAATCTAATCGAATCCAATTGAAAGAATCGAATCGAATTGAATCAAAAAGAATCAAATCGAATCGAAAAGAATCGAATCAAATAGAATAAAAAAGAATCGAATCGAATCGGAAAAAATAGAATCCAATCAAATAAAAAAATCGAATCCAAATGAATCGAGTCGAAAGGAGTGAAATCGAAAAGAATCGAATCTTTTCGAAAAAAAACGAATCGAATTCAATCGAATAGAATAAAAAATAATCGAATCGAATCGAATTGAAAAGCAAAAAAAGAATCGAATCGAATCGAAAAGAATCTAATCGAAAAGAATCAAATCGAATCGAAAAGAATCGAATCGAATTGAATCGAAAAGAATTGAATCTAATCAGTCAAAAGAATCTAATCTAATCTAATCAAAAAGAATCGAATCGAAAAAATCGAAAAGAATCGAATCGAATCGAAATGAAAATAATCGAATCGAGTCGAATCAAATCGAAAGAATCGAATCGAATTGAATCAAAAAATCAAATCGAAATGAAAAGAATCGAAACGAATCGAATAGAATCAAAAGGAATCGAATCGAATTGAATGGAATTGAATCGAAAAGAATCGATCAAATCGAAAAAAATCGAATCGAATCGAAAAATTCGAATCGAATCGAATCAAATAGTAAAGAATCCAATTGATACGAATCGAATCGAATCGAAAAGAATCATATCGAAAAAAACAAAACGAATCGCATCGAATCAAAAGAATCGAAACGAATGTAAGCCAAAAGGATCGAATGAATCGAATCGAATCAAAAAGAATCGAATCGAATCAAATCGAAATGAAAAAAATCGAATCGAAACAATTCGAAAAGAAAGGAATCGAATTGAAAAGAATGAATCGAAAAGAATCAAATCGAATTGAATAGAAAAGTATTGAATCGAATCGAATTGAATCGAAAAGAATAAAATTGAATCAAATCGAATCGAAAAAAATCGAATCGAATCACACCGAATCAAAAGAATTGAATTGAATGCAAGTGAAAAGAATCGAATCCTCGAATCCAATCGAATAGAATCAAATCGAATCAAAAAGAATCGATTCAAATCTAATCGAATCGATTCGAAAAGAATGGAATTCGAATCGAAAGAAAATAATCGATAAGAAATGAATCAAAAACTATCGAATCGAAATGAAAATAATCGAATCGAAACGAATTGAAAAAATCGAATCGAATCAAATCAAAATAATCGAATCAAAAAGAATTGAAACTAATCATATCAAAAGGAAAAAAATCGAATCCAATTGAAACGAAAATAATCAAATCAAATTGAATCGAAAAAAATCGAATCGAATTGAATCAAAAAGAATCTAATCGAAACAAAAAGAATCGAATCGAATAGAATTGAATAGAATCGAAAAGAATCGAATTGAATCGAATGGTATCGAATCGAACAGAATCGAATTGAATTGAATAGAATCGATTCAAAAAGAATCGAATTGAAAATATCGTATCGAATCGAATAAAATAGTAAGAATCTAATCGATTCGAATCGAATCATATCGAAAAGAATTGAATCGAGAAAAATCGAATCTAATCTCATCGAATCAAAAGAATTGAATCGAATGGAAGCGAAAAGAATTAAATCTAATCGAATTGAAAAAAATTGATTCGAATCGAATTGAAAAGAATTGAATCAAATCGAATCGGAAAGAATCGAATCTAATCGAATATGAAAGAATCAAATCGAATCGAAAAGAATCGAATCAAAGAGAATCGAAAAGAATCGAATCGAATCGAAACGAAAAAATCGAGTCGAATCGAATCAAAAAAAATCAAATCGAATTGAATCAAAAAGAATCGAATTGAATCGAATCGAATTGAAAAGAATCGAATCGATTCGAAAAGAATCAAATCGACTCAAATCGATTCGAAAGGAAAGGAATTCAAATCGAAAAGGAAAGTATACAAAAGAAATGGATTAAAAACTATCGAATCGAAACGAAAATAATCGAATCGAAACAAATCGAAAAAATCGAATCGAATCAAAAAGGATCGAATTGATTCAAATCAAAAGGAAAAGAATCGAAACAAAAAAATCGAATCGATAAGAATCGAAAAAAATCAAATAAAAAAGAATTGAATTGAATCAAATCAAATGGAATGGAAAAGAATCGAATCCAAATGAATCTAATCAAAAAGAGTCTAATCGAATCGAAAAGAATCGAATTGAATCGAATCAAATAGAAAAGAATCTAATCGATTCGAATCGAATCGGAAGTTTTGAATAAAAAAAATCAAATCTAATCACATCGTATCAAAAGAATGAAATCGAATGGAAGCGAAAAGAATCGAATGAATCGAATCAAATCTAATCTAATCTAATCTAAAAGAATCGAATTGAATAGAAAAGAATCGAATCGAATCAAATCGATTCAAAAAGAATTGGAAAGAATCAAATCTGGTTCCACACCAGGCCTCACGTAGACCTGTTGACCATGGTCCCCAGCCGGCCTCACATGCACCTGTTGCATCTGGTTCCCCCTGAGCCTCACGTGTACCTGGTATCTCTGGTCCACACCTGGGCTCCACCTGGATCTGGTGACCCTGGTCCCCACCTGGAACTCTCCTGGACCTGCTGACTCTCTTTCCAACATGGACCTCCCCTGGATCTGGTGACTCTGGTCCTCAGTTTGGCCTCACTGGACCTGGTGACTCTCGTCCCGACTTTGACCTAACTCAGACCTGGTGAATCTTGTCCCCACCTAGGCCTCACCCAGACCTGTTGACTCTTGTCCCCAGCTATGCCTCAATTCGACTGATGAATCTGGTCCTCATGTGGGCCTCTCATGGACCTGGGACTCAGCTGGATATAGTGGCTCTGGTTCCCAAATGGGGCTTACCTGATACTGGTGACTGTGGTCTCCTTCTATGCCTCACCAGGGCCTGGTGATTCTGATCCCCATCTGGGCATTGCATGGCCCTAGTGACTCTGGTCCCCACCTAGGCATCATTGCGACCTGGATACTCTATTCCACACCTGGGCCTCACTTTGACTGGGGACCTCTGGTCCCACTCTGTGCCCCAATCGAAACTGGTTACTCTGGTTAGCCCTCTGGGCCTCACCCTTACCTGGTGACTCTGGTCCCCCCCTGGGCTTCACTTGGACCTGGTGGATCTTGTCCTTACCTGTTCTTCACCTGGAGCTGGTGACTCTGGTCACCACCTGGGTCTCACCGGGACTTGGTGAATCTTGTTGCCACCTGGGCCTCACCTGGACCTTGTGACTGTGGTCCCCACCTGGACCTCACCTGGTTCTGGTGACTCTGGTTCCCATATGGGGCTCTCCTGGACCTGGTTCCTGTGGTCTCCTTCTGGCCTCACCTGGAACCAAAAGACTATGATCCATATTTGGGCCTCACCTGGACCTGGGGCCTCTGGTCCTTACCTGGGCATCATTGGTTTCTGGTACTGGTTACTGGTTACTCTCTTCTATACCTGGGCCTCACCTGGACCTGGTGACTCTGGTCACCCTCCGAACCTCACCCTGTCTTGGTGACTGTGGTCCCACCTGGTCCTCACCCGGACGAGGTGACTGGTTCCCACAGGGACCTCACCTGGACCTGGTGAATCTGGTCCTCACATGGGCATCATGAAACCTGGTTACTCAGTTCCACTTCGGGGCCTCACCTGGACCTAGTAACTCTCATCCCCCTCTGGGCCTCACCCTGACATGGTGACTCTGGTCCCCACCTGGATATAACCTGGACCGGGTGACTCTGGTCGCCCTTTGGGCCTCACCCGGACCTGGGGACTCTGGTCCTCAACTGGGCCTCAACAGGACCTGGTGAATATAATCCTCACTTAGGCCTCGTCTGGACCATGTGACTCTGCTCCACCTGGGCATAATTGGACATGGTATTCTGTTCCCCACCTGGGACACACCTGGACCTGATAACTTTGATCTTAACTTTGGCCTCACAAGGCCCTGATGACTCTGGGCCCCCCACCTAGGCCTCAATCTGGACCTGGTGACTGTGGTCCCCACCTGGGTCTCATCTGGACATGGTGACTCTCGTTACCACATGAGCCACACCTGGACCTGGGGCCTGTGGTGTCCTTCTAGCCTCACATTTACCTGGTGACTCCAGTCCCCACCAGGGCCTCACCTGGATCTGGTGACTCTGGCTTGCAAGTTGGCCTCACCTGGACCTGGTGAGTGGGGTTGCCACCTGGGTCTCACCCATACCAGGTAACTCAGGTCCCCACGTGGGCCTCACTTGGACCTGGTGAATCTGGTCCTTACCTGGTCCTCACCTGGAATTGGTGACTCTGGTCACCACCTGGTCCTCACCTGGACCTGCTGAATCTGGTCCCCATCTGGGCCTCACCCAGTCCTGGTGACTTTGTTCCCCACCTGGACCTGATTGCTGTGGACTACTTCTTGGCTTCACCTGGAAATTGTGACTCTGATCCTATCTGGGCCTCACCCAGATTTGGTGACTCTGGTCCTCACATGGGCATCATTATGACCTGGATACTCTGTTCCACACCTGAGACTCACCTGGACATGATGCCTCTGGAACCAATCTGGGTCTCACCCTGACCTGGTGACTCTCATCCCCATCTGAATGTCACCTGGACCAGGTGAGACTGGTACCCCTCTAGGTCTCAGCCAGACCTGGAGACTCTGGTCCTCAACTGGGCCTCACCTGGACCTAGTGAATATACTCCCCACCTGGGCTTCTTCTGGACCTGGTGACTCTGGTCCCTACCTGGGCATCATCGGGACATGGTTACTCTATTCCCCACTGGGACTCACCTGGACCTGGTAACTCTGGTCCTCACTTTGGCCTCTTCTGTACCAGGTGACTCTGGCCCCACCTGGGCCTCACCTGGAACTGGTGACTCTGATCCTCAGCATGGCCTCACCTGACCTGGTGACTGTGGTTCCCACCGGGACCTCACCTGGACCTCATGTCTCTGGTCCCCACCTGGGTCTCACCTGACCTGGTGTCTCTGGTACCCACCTGGGTAGCATCAGGACATGGTTACACTGTTCCCTAACAGGGACCCACCTGGACCTGTTAACTCTGGTCTTCACCTGGGCCACTCCTGGACATGATGACACTGGTTCCCACCTGGGTCTCACCTAGACCTGGTCAGTCGGATCCCCACCTGGGTCTCACCTGTAAATGGTGATTCTCGTTCCCACATGGACCTCATGTGGACCTGGTGGCTGCAGTGTTTCTAACCTCTCATGTACCTTTTGTCTCTGGTCCCCATCAGGGCCTCACCGGGACCTCGTGAGTGTAGTTGCCACCTGCACCTCACCTGGACCTGGTGACTCTGGTCTGCACCTGAGACTACCCTGGATCTAGTGACTGTGGTCCCCACCTGGGCCTCACTTGGACCTGGTGACTCTGATCTCCATCTGGGCCTCACCTGGCCTTGTTGATGATGGTCCTCAAATGGGCATAATTGGGACCCGGTTACTGTGTTCCACAACTGGAACTCACCTGTACCAGGTGACTCTGGTCCCCCTCTGGGTCTCACCCTGACCTGGAGACTGTGAACCCCCCTATGGCCTGACTTGGACCTTCTGACTCTGGTTGCCACCTGCGGCTCAACTCGAACTGTTGACTCTGGTTCTTTCAAGGGCCTCCCCTGTACCTGGTGATCCGGGTCACCACCTGGGCCTCACCTGGACGTGGTGACTGTGTTCCACACCTGGGCCTCACGTAGACATGTTGACCATGGTCTTCAGCCGGCCTCACATGGACCTGTTGCCTCTGGTCCCCACCTGGGACAAGTGTACCTGATAACTCTTATCCTAACCTAGGCCTCATCTGGACCTGGTGACTCTGGACCCACCTGGGCTACACCTGGATCTGGTGACTCTGGTCCCCACCTGGACCTCTCCTGGACTTTGTGACTCTCTTTCCAACATGGAACTCACCTGGATCTGGTGGCTCTGGTCCTCAGTTTGGCCTCACCTCAACCTGGTGACTCTCATCCCCACTTTGACCTAACTCAGACCTGGTGAATCTTGTCCCCACCTAGGCCTCACCCAGACCTGGTGACACTTGTCCCCAGTTAAGCCTCAATTCGACCTGATTAATCTGATCCTCACGTGGGCTTCCCATGGACCTGGGACTCAGCTGGATATAGTGGCCCTGGTTCCCACATGGGGCTCACCTGATACTGGTGACACTGGTGTCCTTCTATGCCTCACCAGGACCTGGTGATTCTGATCCCCATCTGGGCCTTGCATGGCCATAGTGACTCTGGTCCTCACCTAGGCATCATTGGGACCTGGATATGATATTCCACACCTGGGCCTCACTTTCACCCGGCACCTCTGGTCCCACTCTGGGCCTCAAACTAAACTGGTTACTCTGGTTCCCACTCTGGGCCTCACCCTTACCTGGTGACTCTGGTCCCCCCTTGGGCTTCACTTGGACCTGGTGAATCTGGTCCTTACCTGGTCCTCATCTGGACTTGGTGACTCTGGTCACCACCTGGGTCTCACCTGGACTTGGTGAATCTTGTTGCCACCTGGGCCTCACCTGGACTTTGTGACTGTGGTCCCCACCTGGCCCTCATCTGGATCTGGTGGCCTGGTTCCCACATGGGGCTCTCCTGGACCTGGTTCCTGTGGTCTCCTTCTGGCCTCACCTGGAACAAAACGACTCTGATCCATATTTGGACCTCACGTGGACATGGTGACTCTGGTCCTTAGCTGGGGATCATTGGGACCTGGTTACTCTCTTCTCTACCTGGGCCTCACCTGGACCTGGTGACTCGGGTCACCCTCTGGACCTCACCCTGACCTGGTGACTGTGGTCCCAGTTTCCATGAATCCTTTTAATTCTTCCTCAATTTCTTGGTTGAACCTTTCATCTTTTAGCAGGATGGTCCTTAACCTCCACGTGTTTGAGGTCCTTCCAAACTTCTTGTTGTGATTTAGTTCTAATTTTAAGGCATTATGGTCTGAGAATATGCAGGGGATGATCTGAATCTTTTGGTATCAGTTCAGACGTGATTTGTGACCCAGTATGTGGTCTATTCTGGAGAACGTTCCATGTGCACTTGAGAAGAATGTTTATTCAGTTCAGTTTGGATGTAAAGTTCTGTAGATATCTGTGAAATCTATCTGCTCCAGTGTATCATTTAAAGCTCTCGTTTCTTTGGAGATGTTGTGCTTAGAAGACCTCTCGAGGGTAGAAAGACCTAGATTGAAGTCACCAAGTATAAGATAATTATTATCTCAGTATTTCTTCACTTTTGTTATTAATTGGTTTAAATATTTGGCAGCTCCGATATTAGGGAATATATATTGAGGATTGTTAAGCCCTCTTGTTGGATAGATCCTTTAAGTATGATTTAGTGTCCGTCTTCATCTCTCACTATAGTCTTCGGGGTAAATTTTAGTTTATCTGATATATGGATGGCTACCACTGCTTTCTTTCTTTTTTTTTTTTCACTGCTTTCTTTTGAGGACCATTTGGATGGTAAATGGTTCTCCAACCCATTATTTTCAGATTGTAGGTGTCCTTCAGTCTAATATGAGTCTCTTGTAGAAAGCAAATAGTTGGGTCCTGATTTTTTATCCAGTCTGAAACCCTGCGCCTTTGAAGGGGTTATTAAGCCCATTCACGTTCAGAGTTACTATCAACAGATATAAGTTTAGTGTCATCAGGACATCTATTCAGTCCTTGTTTTTGTGGATTGTTCCACTGAACTTCTTCTTAAATGGGAATTTTAAGAGTCCCCCTTAAAATTTCTTGCAGAGCTGGTTTGGAGGTCACATATTCTTTCAGTTCCTGCCTGTCTTGAAAGCTCTTTATCTCTCCTTCCATTTTGAATGAGAGCCTGGCTGGATAAAGTATTCTTGGTTGCATGTTATTCTCATGGAGGACTCTGAATATATCCAGCCAGCACTTTCTGGGCTGCCAGGTCGCTGTGGAGAGGTCTGCTCTTCCCCATAAAGGTCAGGGATTTCTTGTCTCTTGCTGCTTTAAGGATCTTCTCTTTACCTTTGGAATTTGCAAGCTTCACTATTAAATCGAGGTGTTGGACGGTTTTTATTGATTTTAGGGGGGGGGATCTCTCTATTTCCTGGATCTGAATGCCTGTTTCCCTTCCCAGATTAGGAAAGTTTTCAGCTAGGATTTGTTCAAATACATATTCTGTCCCTCTGTCCCTTTCGGCGACCTCAGGATCCCCAATTACACATAGGTTTTTCTTCCTCAGGCTGTCGTTTATTTCCCTCAATCTGTCTTCCTGGTCTCTTAATTGTCTGTCTCTTTTTTCCTCAGTTTTCCTCGTTGCCATCAACTTGTCTTCTATGTCACTCACTCGTTCTTCCACCTCGTTAACCCTCGTCATTAGGACTTCTAGTTTGGATTGCATCTCATTCAATTGATTTTTACTTTCTGCCTGATTGTATCTAAATTCTGCAGTCATGAAGTCTCTTGAGTCCTTTATGCTTTTTTCTAGAGCCACCAGTAGCTGTATAATAGTGCTTCTGAATTGGTTTTCTGACATGGAGTTGTAATCCAGATTTGTAACTCTGTGGGAGAGAGGACTGTTTTTTCTTTTGAGGTGAGGTTTTCCTTCTAGTCATTTTGCTCAGTGCAGAGTGGCCATAAACAAGTTGTATTGGGAAAAGGAGAAAAAGAGAAGAGAGAAAGAAAAAAAGAGAAGAGAAAAAGAAAAAAGGAAAAAGGAAGAAAAAAGCAAAAAAGAGAATAAAAGGAGAAAGAAAAAGAAAGAAAGGGGGGAAAGGATGGGGGAAGCAATCAGAAATTTAAAAAAAAAACATGGGGGAGTATCTTCTGATTCTGTCTACTTTAAGTTCCTTGACTTCCCCTGGAACTTGTCCGTCTAGCAGGTCTTCTGGGGGGAGGGGCCTGTTGTGCTGATTTTCAGGTGCTAGCCCTTGGGGGAGCTCCTCTCCCCCTGCCTGGTGAAGCGCTCAGTGGGGGTTGTATACCCTGTGACGCCCAAGGAGGAACAACCCCAGTGGCAGCAGCCAGGTCGGAACACCTGTATTCAGCCTCCCCAGTAACTCTGGAGCAGTCCGTCTGCAGGGCCTGGAGGCTCTGGGGCAGGGCTGCTGATCTTCTCAGCTCTGAGCAGGAGCGTCCTTGCTGTCCTGGGCCCTCCAGGCCTCTGCCTGTCCCGGGGGAGGCCGAATCCTGGGCTGTGTCCCGGCCCTGTGCTCCCCAACCTGCGCTGTTGGATTTTCGCTCCCGGCCGGGTAGGCACCTCTCCACGGAGCCACCATAGCCCCTCTGAGCTGCCCCTGGAGCCCCGCAGCCCCCTCCACACGAAGCCACTTCCTCTGCCCTAGGCGCCGCCACCTAGCTGTTCCCAGGGACCCGCTGCCCCCTCCGCACAGAGCCGCTGCCGGATCCCCTCAGAGCTGCTCCTGGGTCAATGCATGTGCCCTACAGCCCTTAGGGAGCTCGGTGCAATCTCCTGGGAGTGCAGGTGTATGTCTGTGTCCCATGGAGCCCGAGGGTATCCCCGCCCTCCTGGGGTCTTGCTCTGAATCCCTGCGGGCGTCATTTCCCCCTGGAAGAATGGTACAGCTCCTGCTTCTCTGGGACAGAGCTCTCCTGCCCGGGGGGCACTCGCCCTGGCCTTAGCCTGGCTCTGTGGGGCCCCTCCCCCTTGGATTCCTTTTGTATCTTTATTTCTTTTTCCCCATCTTCCTACCTTGATAGAAGTGTGAACTTTTCTCACTGTAGCATTCTATCTGGTCTCTGTTTAAGTCTCAGGCTGGATTCCTAGATTTTCAGGATGATTTGAAGTTTATCTAGGTAATTTGGTCAGGACAGGTGACTTGGGGACCCTTCTCTCCCGCCATCTTGCCTCTCCTCCTGTATGTTGCTTTTTAGCTTTAGTTGTTTCCTTCACTTTGCAGGAGCTTTTCAATTTGATGAAATCCCGTAGTATTTTTGCTTCTGTTTCCCTCACCTCAGAGGCATATCCTGAAAGAAGATCCAATGGACAATGTCAAAGACTTTGCTGCCTATCTTTTCTTCTTTGTATGGTACAGGTCTCACATTTAGGTCTTTCATCCATTTTGAATTTATTTTTTATATATATGGTGTAAGAAAGTGGTTCAGTTTCATTCTTCTGCATGTGGCTGCCTGGTTTTCCCAACACCATTTGTTCTTATCCTGGGGTCAGGTTTAGGGTTTCTTTAAGAGACTGTCCTTGTGCCATTGGATATTCCTTCCTGCCTTGTTGTCCATTAATGGATCATAGAGTTACAGGTTTGTATCTTGTTTTGGCTTTCCATTCTGTTCTATTGATATAAGCATCTCCTGTTGGGAGATCCCTGATTACTGATTCAATTTCTCTGCTGGTTAACGGTCTGTTCAAGTTTCTTATTTCTTCATTTTTCATTTTTGATATGTTATATATTTCCAGGAATTGATCTATTTCTTCCAGGTTCTAGGTTGCTGGCATGCAGTTTTTCATCATATTCTCTTATAATTGTTTGTATTTCTCTAATGTTGTTATTTCTCTTTTCTCATTTGTGATTTTATTTGGTCCTTTCTCATCTTTTTATCTTTTTTCGTTTTTAAAGATTTTATTTATGTATTCATGAGAGACACAGAGATGCATAGGTATAGGCACAGGGAAAATGAGGCTCCATGTGGGGAGCCTGATGTGTGACTTGGTTCCCCAAGACCCCGGGATCATGACCTGAGCCAAAGCACATGCTCGACCACTGAGGCACCCAGGTGCCTTGCTGATTCAATTCCTCTGCTAGTTATGGGTCTATTCACATTTTCTATTTCTTCCTATTTCAGTTTTTCTTGTTTGCACATTTCTAGGGATTTGTCCATTTCTTCCAGGTTTCCCAGTTTGTTAACATATAATCTTTCATAGTATTCCCTTATGATTGTCTTATTTTTCTGGGTTGATTGTGATCTCTCTTCTCTCTTTTGTGATTTTATTTATTTAGGTCTTTTCTCATTTCTCGTTCATTTGGCTGGCTAGGGCTTGATCCATTTTATTAATTATTTTGAAGAACCAGCTCTTAGTTTCGTTATTCCATTCTACTGTTTCTGTATTGTTTATTTCTGCTCTCATCTTTATTTTTTCCCTTCTTCTGTAGGCTTTAGGATTTGTTTTCTATTCCTTTTCCAGCTCCTTTAGGTGTAAGGTTAGGTTGTGCATTAGAGACTTCTTGTTTCCTGAGATAGGCCTGTATTGCTATGTACTTCCCTCTGGACTGCCTTTGCTACATCCCAGTGGTTTGGAGAAACATGTTTTCATTTTCATTTGTTTTAAATTTCCTCTTTAATTTCCTGGTTGCTCCATTCCTTCTCTGGTAGGATGTTCATAATCTCCACGTATTTTAGGTCTGTCCAAATTTTTTCTTACTGTCGACTTCGAGTTTCATAGCGTCGTGGTTGAAAATGTACAGGGTGTAATATCAACCTTCTTGTACCTGTTGAACCAGTTGAGGGCTGATTTGTGGCCCATGATATGATCTGTTCTGGAGAATGTCCCATGTGCACTTGAAAGGAATGTGTATTTTGCTTTAGGAAGAAATATTCAGACTATATCTGTGGAGTCACTGTGGTCCAGTGTGTCAAGGCTATTGTTCCTCTGTTGATTTTCTGCATAGATGATCGGTCCATTGCCATAAGTGGGTAGGTGTTAAAATCCCCTGTCATTGTATTATTATCAGTGAGTTCCTGTACGTTTATTGGTAATTGGGTTCCATATGTAGGTACTCGCATGTTGGCAGCATAAATATTTAGTTGTTTGATCCTGATGGAGAGTCTTTTTAACTATGAAATAATGCCCTTCTTCATCACTTCTTACAGTATTTGTTCTTTCTTTTTGAGATTAAATATTTTATTTATTTATTTATTTATTCATGAGAGATACACAGAGAAGCAGAGGCAGAAACATAGGCAGAGGGAGAGAGGCTCCCCAAAGGGATGCCAATGTGGGACTCGATCCTGGGATCCCACGAACACACGTTGAGCTGAAGTCAGATTCTCAACCACTGAGCCACCAGGTGACCCCCAGGGTTTGGTATCAAATCTAGTTTCTCTAATATAAGTATTGGTATCCAGCTTTCTTTTCATAACCATTAGCATGATAGATGATTTTCCATCCCCTGCCTTTCAATCTGCTGTTGTCTATAGGTCTAAGGTGAGCATCTATTAGGCAGCATACCGATGGACCTTGTTTTTTTAATAACAATTTTATTTTTTTAATTATTATTATTTTTTAAATTTTTATTTATGATAGGGACACAGTGAGAGAGAGAGAGGCAGAGACACAGGCAAAAGGAGAAGCAGTCTCCACGCGCCGGGAGCCTGACGTGGGATTCGATCCTGGGTCTCCAGGATTGCGCCCTGGGCCAAAGGCAGGCACCAAAACACTGCGCCACCCAGGGATCCCAACAATTTTATTTTTGAGAGCATGAGAGAGAGAGAGACAGAGACAGAGACAGAGACAGAGGCAGAAAATTAGGCCAAGAGAGAAGCAGGCTCCCCACCGGGACCCCAATATGGGACTCTATCCCAGACTCTAGAATCACACCCTGAGTCAAAGGCAGAGACTTAACCCCTGTGCCACCCAGGCATCCCGGATCCTGTTTTTTAAGCCACTCTGATACCCTATATCTTTTGATTGGAGCATTTAGTATTAGCATTCAAAGTGCTTATTCAAAGATATGAACTTTGTGCCTTTGTTTTACCTGTAGAGTTGGTGTTTCTGGTGACGTTCTCTGGTCCTTTCTAGTCTTTGTTGCTTTTGTATCTTTTTTCCCCCACTAGAATAGTCCCTCTTAAAATTCCTTAGTGGACTGGTTTAGCAGTCATGAACTCCTTTATACTTTGCCTGTCTGGGAAAATCTTTCCTTCTATCCTGAATGACACCCTTGCTGAAGAAAGAATTCATACATATTGGACTCCAATAAAAAGAAATTTAAAAACATAAAATAAATTTTTGCTATTATGATTGAGGAAAATGGCATTTAGGAGGAAAAGCAGAAGCTGAAAGGGAAGAGGAAAGATTTCACCAACCGTAGCCTTCACAGGGACTTGGTGTCCTTTCCTAGGAGGCCCCCCCCCTCCGTAGGATGCTTCCTGCCCCTCTGCATTCCTTTTTGGAACACAGCAGGCACATCTCCATGCCTCCAGCACCTCTGCAGTCATGGTTTATAGCGTCTTCCAGGTATCCTATTGGGGACCACAGCGTCGTGTATGTAACCATCCAGCTGCTGTTTGACAACATTGGGGGGATTCTGACTTTTGTTGGTTGTGGGGTGTGTGTGTGTCTATCACATGAAGCTATCATGTGCAGCTTTCAGATCCTCTGTCTGGGTAGCCCAAACGCCGAAATGGTTGGTACAACATCATTTCTCGTGCTGATGCTGGGTGGCTAGCTGGGCTTTCCTGGTTGACCCGCAGCTCGCTCCTGTTGTGAATTTCAGCTGGAGGGTCAGCTGAGGTGGTAGGTCTGGCTTGGCCACATTCCCATGTCCGGCAGTGGGTCTTGCCGAGGTCCGGCTGCTTCTGTTCTCCCCGATGCCTCTCCAGCAGGGAGTCAGACTTCGGGGCCACCCTGGCGGGAGCTCCTGAGGATCTGGGTGCCCATGGCAGGGAGCACTGAGGCTGCATCTGTGTGGTCGGGGTGGGGACGGGACTGGGTTCCTCAGTCCCCTGTGCTGCCTGGCTTTCAGGCCGATCCCCATGCTCACCCAGCCCCTACTCACTAGGGCAAGGAGGGTGTCCTCCACACGCTGGTGTGATAGATCCAGCACCACAAGGTGTGCACGCTGAGTCCACCTGGTGAGCGTAGCCCAGGTGCGTGAGCTGCAAGTTGGGACCCAGGAAATTTAACAAAATTCCCGTAGCCCTGGACAAGCAGAGCAGGACTGATTCCATTTTGTGCTACACCCACCACCTCCCCTATGACCTCCAAATGACCAGCTTATGGCTTAAGGCGCTGCCCCACCCAAGTCAAGCTGCTGGGCACACCCTAATCGGAAATCGGCTCATAACAATGTAACCCTGCTTTGTGTCCCCCAAAACTGCGCACCGATTCTGACCAAAGTAATAGGCCAGCTCAAGTGGATACTATAGTGTAAGGTGTAATTCAATCAGCCACCTGCTTGTTGACCGACATGACTGTGCAAATTTCTGCATATCCCACGGTCCACTGACCCTATAAATCTGCTATGCCTCTTAGTCTCGGGGTCCAAGTCCCTGCTCTGCTGTGTCGGGTGAACTTGGACCCAAGCTCCACCTTGTAGAGAAACCCTCGGGAGTTTGCTGCGGTGTCGGCTCCTTGGTGGTTTCTCAGATTCGTAGTCTTGGGCACAACACAAGGGCCTGCTGTCCTGACATCCCTTCCAGGGCCACGCTGAGCGCCCCACAGGCCCTCTGTGCCCCAGGCACACTGGCATGGGGATGCAGGGAGGGTAGTACGTGCCCTGGAACCGGGCCAGCCCCGGCCTCCTGGACAGAGGGAGCACAGACCTCCCAGGTCGCTTTGAACAGACCCTGGTGACCTGAGGTTCCCTGGCTGTCACTCTGTCCTAGCCCATTCTGGCCCAAGGGGCACAGGATGAGTCCCAGTATAGTCTGTGGGGTCCTGACCCTGGCGTCTGGCCACCCCTGGAAGGCACGTGGGGACGTCAGCTGTGTATTCCTTGCAGTGTCCCTGTAGGGGCTGTCTGGGGCCTGGGTGATGCCCCCTCCTCCTCTCTGTGGGTCTCTCCACACCCCGTGCACAGAGTTCTGGGAGACACAGAGAAGGGCTGGCTGTGCATTTTTACACCACTACACTTTATTGACTTTCTACAGTAAACGTGCTCAGAGCCGTGGGTGTGCGCCTTCACCTGGGAAGGGAGACCTTTCAGTCCTTTATGGGAGGACAAGAATCACATGGGTTGGGGGTTGAGTGCTGGAGTTCCCAACCTGGGAGCATGTGTGGACTCTGGGTGGGGGCATGTGTCCTGAGGTTTCAGCCTGAGAGACGGTTATGAGGACAGCAGAGCTGAACTGGACCTGCAGCTCATGGGCTCCTGCGCTGGGTTCCCGCAGGGCAGCTGGACCCTGGCCTCGGGCCTCCTGGGGCCCAAATATCTGGAGGAGCTTGCCTCCTGGTGTGGGTGTGGGTGGGGCCCACCGGCCTACCCCTGCTCTCCCCACCCTGGGGTGTACCGGGATCATCACGGCTGCCCTAGGTCTGCGACCTGGATCTGTGGGTCACGCCCAGGAGGCCACATCCAGCTGTGAGAGGGCTCGCTCAGCGTGGGGCCAGAATCCAGGCCTGCCCAGGGCCATGGGGGGCTGGAACACATTCGTCTTTGTCTTGGGCCCTCGGGGGGGCCAAAATCAACCCAGCCCCCACAGATCCTGGTGCCAGGGCAGCCCAGGTCCCACTGGGTTAGGGGCTGTTGTCCTGTGCAGGGTGTGTCACCCTCCAGGAGGGAGAGTGGGCGGAGGCAAGGCACAGTGGTTCCTTTACACCACTCACCTGCACCCACTCTGTTGGGGATTCCGTGCCTTCACTCCTCCCTGAAACCCCTGTGTGCTCTATTGAACACCCGGTCTTCTGATGGGAACAGGGTATCCAGAGAATCACAGGGAGGCTGAGCATGTCTCACAGGGGTCACCTGCACCGGGTCTTTGCTGGGGGCCGATGGTGTGGGGTAGATGGTGTGAGACCAGGGGTATGATGGTGGTGGAGTGTGGGGAATGGTGTAGGGGGGATGGTGTTGTGGTGTAGTGTGGGTTAGGATTGTGTGGGGCTGTAGGGCTGTGAGGGGGATGGTGTTATGTGGAATGCCATTGGGGATAATGATGTAGGGGGATGATGTGGGGGTGGGGAATGAGCAGGATGGCGTGGGGGGCCTGCGGACACAGGGCATCCCCTTCCTCTAAGATGCACAAGGAGACTTCTACAGTTAAAGGCTACCCCAGTCTAGGGTTTGCTGAGACACCTGCCCCTGTGGCACCGTGTGGTCAGTGCAGGGCCCTGGCTGGACCAGGGTCATTATCTGGGGGTCATCATACTATGTATGTTTTCAAATTGCAAATTGTCTCAAATGAAATGCATAGAATTTAGAAATATATAAAGCACCGAGAGTGGGTGTCACTCTGACCCGTCCGACCCTCATGGGATTGATGTGTGTCCTGCTCTAGCCGTGGCCATGCCGCCTGGCCCCCAGGCCTGGTTCCTGCCCCCCACGTCCCCCACCCCATCCCCTCCCCTGCTTCTCAGGGCACCGTCCCTCTCCCCTATGGGGTTCAGCTCCCATGGCACCACTGGAGGCCCCATCCAATTGGCCTCCTCATCCCTGAGGCCCCGGGGTTGGGGGCATGTGGGTCATCCCCATCACCCTACCATGGAGCGGTGTGTTGTTGGCTGCTGTTGCTCCCCTCGGCTTCAGAAGCCCCATTTTCCCTACCCGAAGCCCCCAGGCCTCCCCTGGGGCCCCTAAGCCCCCTGGCCCAGCAGCCTTACCTGAACCCCTAGCAGGCCCAAAACATAGTGTGGCTGCTGAACGTCCTGTTGACGTCCAGGTCTACCTGCCTGATGTCCCTGGAGGAGACCAGGGCCTCCTCCTTCATTTCCTGTGGGAAAACCAGGGAGCAGGAGCTCACATCAGGGACACAGACCCCGACCTGTCACGAGCTGCCATGCTGGGCAGGGAGCCCTATGGCCACCATGGGAGTGGGTTTGCCGAAACATCCTGTCTTGCCCTGGGAGGCTGGGGATGGCGGGAGTGCCCACCGAGCCCATGCGAACTGTGTGAGGGCATGTCCCAAGCTGTTGTGGGTGGGGAGGTAACTGAGGGTCAGCCTGGGGGGGAGGGGACAGGGGGTCAGCCCAGGTGGGGAGAGGACATGGAGGTGTTGTGCCCAAGATTGCAAATACGAGAAACCACTGAGGAGCCGACACCAATGCAAATACACGATGGTTGATTTCCAAACTCGAGCTTGCGTTCAAGTACACCCGACACAGAGGAACATGCACTTGGACCCCGAAGTGGGTTTTAGCTTAGTTTTAAGGGCTGGTCTCGGTGACCTCCAGAAGGGCTGGAGCAATTCCTCAAGTTCTGTTTACATTTTGATATTGGGCCTTCATGGGCATTGAGCTCTGTTCTCAGTCTAATATGGGGCTTTCTGGGACCTTAAGCTCTAAGCTGTTTTTTTCTTTTTTTCCTGTAACTGAAGTAATGTAAATTTTAGCTCTTATTCACAGGGGCCTGGGATGGCAGTACTTGTGCTAACAGTGAACTTAAAGTGGAACCGCCTCAATTTTGTCAGCCTCCACACAGACAAGTTACTGATGTTTAAAACTCCAAATTTTAGGGGCTGCCCTGGTGGAGACTTGCGCTCTTTGTGTCTGGGAGAGTGTCCTCCCACTCCTGGCCTTTGCTGGCCTGTCCCAGGAACGCGGCCCGGTGACTGCACAGGGGTTTGCAGCTTATGGCCACACAGGGCAGACAGCTGGCCCGAGTCCCACTGCTCTCAGCCGCGTTCCCGCTCCTGTGCCTGGGAACAGTTGGTGCCACCATCCTTGGGTCCCATGGGATCCTGAGCCCACCCTGTCACTCCAGGGACTGTACCTGACTTCTCCACCTGAACACCTTAAGGCTGGTGTGTTCCCCGCTCTAGGAGACTTCTGAAAATTCACATTTTGTGCTCTGCTGCATATAATACTGTGCGTAGAATCATCAGCTGGCTCCTTGCCCTTGTGGAATCCGGGGCTATGTCTCCCCAAGATAAACTGATTGATTTTTTTTAAGATTTTATTTTTCTGTAATCTCTACAGCCAACATTGGGCTTGAACATGCTACCCCAGGAACAAAGTCCCATGTTCTTACGAAGCACACCGAGCCAGTTAGTCTCCCTTTGATTGATTGATACATGTTAATTGAAGCAGGGATGTTGCATGTGTCAGGGCAGAAACTGAGCCCACGCTTTGAGGTGTGGTGGAGTCATTTGGACCTTGATCAATGTTAAAGAAACCATAGCTTCCCTGGGAGCCCAGGGAACAGGGACCACATACGTGAAAATTTGATAATTTCCTTTTCTGTAGTAGTTATCTTACTGACTATTTATTTAAAGTGCTATTCAATGGTAAATGTCAATCTAGGATTGGGATACAGTGAGAACATTCTAGGATTCGGAAGTAACTAAAGCTCCCCGTCAAGGACTCAATGTTCCAGTTCGATGCAGAGATAGGCAAGGAAGCAAAGAGTTATGAAACATGGCACTGGGGTGCCTGGCTGGCCTGGTTGGGGGATCTTGAAATCAGGGTTATGAGTTTGAACACCGTATTGGGTATCGACAGGACATAAAATTAAAATATTTAACAAATAATAAATGGATGAACAAATAAAGCATGACATCAAAGGTAAGTGTTTGCTTATGTCTCACCTGCGAACTATTTTTTTTTTTTTGCGAACTATTCTTGATCGCTCCGTTTACACTACTTGGCCCAGATGACGTCCTCCACAAGGGATAGTCCCGCCCGAGTGGAAGTGGGCGTCTTTCATTGTAAGACCTGTGGTTCCCCTCATTCTGCAGAGAGAGAAGGGCCACGAAGGCAGGAGTTCGGGGGATCAGCATACACCTAGAAAATGATCATTTCTGAACCCGGTAGCCAGAGCTCAGCCTCCTTTTAGGACCGGATATCATAAATAAGCCTCTTTGGTCATTGGTTTGGATGCAAGGGTGGAGGCTAACCTAGAATTAGGAAGAAAAAGGAGGAGGAAATTCAGAAGCTGAAAGAGAGGAGGAAAGATTTCACCATCGGTAGCCTTCACAGGGACCTGGTGTCCTTTCCTAAGAGGGGCCCCCCCATTGAAGTATGCTTCCTGTCCCTCTGCTCTCCTTGTAGGAACCCAGCAGGCACATCTCCTTGCTTCCAGCACCTCTGCAGTAGTGATTTATAGCGTCTTCCATGTATCCTATTGGGGACCACAGCGTCATGTATGTAAACATTCACATGCTGTTTGACAACATTGGGGGATTCCGACTTTTGTTGGTTTCGGTGTGAGTGTGTGTCTATCACATGCAGGTATCACGTGCAGCTATCGGATCCTCTGGCTGGGTCACCCAAACACCGAAATGGTTGGCACAACATCATTTCTGGTGCTGGCGCTGGGCAGCTAGCTGGACTCTCCTGGCCGACCCGGGGCTGGCTCGTGCAGTGACTTTCAGCTGGAGGGTCAGCTGAGCTGGAAGTTCTGGCTCGGCCACATTCCCATGTCCGGCAGTGGGTCCCGCTGAGCGCCAGCTGCTTCTCTTCTCCCCAGTGCCTCTCCAGCAGGGAGCCAGACCTCAGGGCTGCCCTGGGGGGATCTCCAGAGGTGCCGGGTGCCCATTTCGGAGAGCCATGGGGCAGCCTGTGTGTGGGAGTAGGGGTGGTGATGAGGCTGGGGTTCCTCGATCCCCTGTGCTGCCTGGCCTCCATGCTGAGCCCCATGCTCACCCAGCCCCTACTCACTCGGGCAAGGAGGGTGCCCTCTACACGCTGGTGTGAGAGATCCAGCACCACAAGGTGTGCACACTGAGTCCACCTGGTGAGGGTGGCCCAGGTGCGTGAGCTGCAAGTGTGGGACCCAGGAAATTTAACAAAAATCCCCTACCCCTGGACAAGCAGAGCAGGACTGATTCCATTTTGTGCTACACCCTCCACCTCCTCTATGACCCCCACATAACCTGCTTATGTCTTAAGGCACTGCCCCAACCCAGTCAAGCCGCTGGGTGCACCCTAATCGGAAATCGGCTCATAACAATGTAACCCTGCTCTGTGCCCGCCAAAACTGTGTGCCGATTCTGACCAAAGTAATAGTCCAGGTCAAGTGGATCCTATAGGGTAAGGTGTCATTCAATCGGCCACCTGCGTGTTGACCGACACGACTGTGCAACTTTCTGTGTATCCCATGGGCCACTGGCCCCTTTAAAGCTGCTATGCCTATTAGTCTCAGGGTCCAAATCCCTGCTCTGCTGTGTCGGGTGCACTTGGACTCAAGCTCCAGCTTGTAAAGAAATCCTCGGAGTTTGCATCGGTGACGGCTCATCGGTGGTTTCTTGGATTTGCAATCTTGGGCACAACACAAGGGCCTGCTGTCCTGACATCCCTTCCAGGGTCATGCTGACGGCCCCACAGGCCCTCTGTTCCCCAGGCACACAGGCACAGAGATGTGGGGAGGGGAGGAAGTACCTCAGAAACCAGCCAGCCCCGGCCCCCTTGACAGAGGGAGCAGAGACCATCCAAATTCGTTCTATGAGGCCAGCATCACCTTAATTCCAAAACCAGACAAAGACCCCACCAAAAAGGAGAATTACAGACCAATATCCCTGATGAACATGGATGCAAAAATTCTCAACAAGATACTGGCCAATAGGATCCAACAGTACATTAAAAAAATTATTCACCATGACCAAGTAGGAATTATCCCTGGGACACAAGGCTGGTTCAACACCCGTAAAACAATCAATGTGATTTATCATATCAGCAAGAGAAAAACCAAGAAGCATATGATCCTCTCATTAGATGCAGAGAAAGCATTTGACAAAATACAGCATCCATTCCTGATCAAAACTCTTCAGAGTGTAGGGATAGAGGGAACATTCCTCGACATCTTAAAAGCCATCTATGAAAAGCCCACAGCAAATATCATTCTCAATGGGGAAGCACTGGGAGCCTTTCCCCTAAGATCAGGAACAAGACAGGGATGTCCACTCTCACCACTGCTGTTCAACATAGTACTGGAAGTCCTAGCCTCAGCAATCAGACAACAAAAAGACATTAAAGGCATTCAAATTGGCAAAGAAGAAGTTAAACCCTCCCTCTTCGCCGATGACAAGATACTCTACATAGAAAACCCAAAAGTCTCCACCCCAAGATTGCTAGATCTCATACAGCAATTTGGTAGCGTGGCAGGATACAAAATCAATGCCCAGAAGTCAGTGGCATTTCTATACACTAACAATGAGACTGAAGAAAGAGAAATTGAGGAGTCAATCCCATTTACAATTGCACCCAAAAGCATAAGATACCTAGGAATAAACCTCACCAAAGATGTAAAGGATCTATACCCTCAAAACTATAGAACACTTCTGAAAGAAATTGAGGAAGACACAAAGAGATGGAAAAATATTCCATGCTCATGGATGGGCAGAATTAATATTGTGAAAATGTCAATGTTACCCAGGGCAATATACACGTTTAATGCAATCCCTATCAAAATACCATGGACTTTCTTCAGAGAGTTAGAACAAATTATTTTAAGATTTGTGTGGAATCAGAAAAGACCCCGTATAGCCAGGGGAATTTTAAAAAAGAAAACCATATCTGGGGGCATCACAATGCCAGATTTCAGGTTGTACTACAAAGCTGTGGTCATCAAGACAGTGTGGTACTGGCACAAAAACAGACACATAGATCAGTGGAACAGAATAGAAAGTCCAGAAGTGGACTCTGAACTTTATGGGCAACTAATATTCGATAAAGGAGGAAAGACTATCCATTGGAAGAAAGACAGTCTCTTCAATAAATGGTGCTGGGAAAATTGGACATCCACATGCAGAAGAATGAAACTAGACCACTCTCTTTCACCATACACAAAGATACACTCAAAATGGATGAAAGATCTAAATGTGAGACAAGATTCCATCAAAATCCTAGAGAAGAACACAGGCAACACCCTTTTTGAATTCGGCCATAGTAACTTCTTGCAAGATACATCCACGAAGGCAAAAGAAACAAAAGCAAAAATGAACTATTGGGACTTCATCAAGATAAGAAGCTTTTGCACAGCAAAGGATACAGTCAACAAAACTAAGACAACCTACAGAATGGGAGAAGATATTTGCAAATGACATATCAGATAAAGGGCTAGTTTCCAAGATCTATAAAGAAGTTATTAAACTCAACACCAAAGAAACAAACAATCCAATCATGAAATGGGCAAAATACATGAACAGAAATCTCACAGAGGAAGACATAGACATGGCCAACATGCACATGAGAAAATGCTCTGCATCACTTGCCATCAGGGAAATACAAATCAAAACCACAATGAGATACCACCTCACACCAGTGAGAATGGGGAAAATTAACAAGGCAGGAAACAACAAATGTTGGAGAGGATGCGGAGAAAAGGGAACCCTCTTACACTGTTGGTGGGAATGTGAACTGGTGCAGCCACTCTGGAAAACTGTGTGGAGGTTCCTCAAACAGTTAAAAATAGACCTGCCCTACGACCCAGCAATTGCACTGTTGGGGATTTACCCCAAAGATACAAATGCAATGAAACCCCGGGACACCTGCACCCCGATGTTTCTAGCAGCAATGGCCACTATAGCCAAACTGTGGAAGGAGCCTCGGTGTCCAACGAAAGATGAATGGATAAAGAAGATGTGGTTTATGTATACAATGGAATACTACTCAGCTATTAGAAATGACAAATACCCACCATTTGCTTCAACATGGATGGAACTGGAGGGTATTATGCTGAGTGAAGTAAGCCAGTCGGAGAAGGACAAACATTATATGTTCTCATTCATTTGGGGAATATAAATAATAGTGAAAGGGAATATAAGGGAAGGGGGAAGAAATGTGTGGGAAATATCAGAAAGGGAGACAGAACGTAAAGACTGCTAACTCTGGGAAATGAACTAGGGGTGTTGGAAGGGGAGGAGGGCGGGGGGTGGGAGTGAATGGGTGACGGGCACTGGGGTTTATTCTGTATGTTAGTAAATTGAACACCAATAAAAAAAATAAAAATAAAGTAAAAAATAAAAAAAATAAAAAAAATAAAGGTAAGGAATTGTCCCCCCCCAAAAAAAATTATTTGAAAATCTTCTACATGGGAGATTTCTTTTCCCTCTGGGTTTGTTTGTTTCTTTCTCAAAGATGCTATTTAATTATTTGAGAGAGAGAAGACTGATAAACATGTGCTAGAGGGACAGAGGGCAAGGGAGAAGCAGGATCCCTGCTGAACAGGGAGCCTTCCTTGGGACCTGGATCATGATTTGACCCTAAGGCAGAAGCTTAAGTAACTGAGCCACTCAGGTGTCACTCTTTCTTCCTTTCTTTCTTTCTTTCTTTCTTTCTTTCTTTCTTTCTTTCTTTCTTTCTTTCTTTCTCTTCTTTCTTTCTTTCTTTCTTTCCTTCTTTTCTTTCTTTTCTTTCTTTCTTTCTTTCTTTCTTTCTTTCTTCTTTCTTTCTTTCTTTCTTTTACTTAATAATAAATTTACTTTTTATTGGTGTTCAATTTGCCTACATACAGAATAACAACCAGTGCTCATCGCGTCAAGTGCCCCCCTCAGTGCCCGTCACACATTCACCCCCATCCCTGCCCTCCCCCCCTTACATCACCCCTAGTTCATTTCCCAGAGTTAGGAGTCGTTATGTTCTATCTCCCTTTCTGATATTTCCCACACATTTCTTCTCCCTTCCCTTATATTCCCTTTCACTATTATCTATATTCCCCAAGTGAATGAGAACATACAATATTTGTCTTTTTCTGATTGACTTACTTCACTCAGCATGATACCTTCCAGGTCCATCCACGTTGAAGGAAATGGTGGTTATTTGTCGTTTCTAATGGCTGAGCAAGCCCAACTTTCCTCTGTCTTCATCTTGGGAGTCTCGCATGATATGAATGTTATTGTTTTAATAAGTGGCTGAGTTCCGAAGTCTGCCTTTGTGGTCCATAACCTTCCTTGTTTTTAAGGCTTCCACTTGGTACTGCATCTCAGTTATAGCATTTTGAACGTTGGCCTGACTAGATTTTAATTCTTTCATTTCTACAGTAAGGGATTCTCTAGTTTTCTTCTGTGCTCTTTCTCCAGCCCAGATGCTATCTTTATAATCATTGTTTTAAACTGTAGTTAGACATCATATATTTGTATTGATGGACTTCCTGGCTGTGAGTACTACCTCATATTATTTTATGGAGGTGAATTTCTCCATCTCATTATTTTTTCCAGAAACGAAAGAAGACAAAGAAAAACCAAGAAAAACAATAACAACTGCCATCCCCCAACAAAACTACCAGATTATTTTTGCCTGGTTGTTAAAAGATTCTAAATCCCAAAATAAGAAACACAATTAAAGTACCATGAAACCTAAAATGAGAAATATATAAGGTACATACATAAAAGTTAAAATAAGGCAATTTATAAAACAGAATCAAAGAAAATAAATGAAAATAAATCACAAAGTACAAAGAAAGCTAGACCCTTGTTTCCAAGCAGAGCTGAAGCTCTGCAACCTCTGTGGTCCGACAACTTGGTGGCAGCGAATGGTCTGTGCGGGGTCTGGGGATTGGCCATGGCGCTGATTGTCAGGTGCACATCTGCCTGGGAGATGCATCTGCAGGGTCAGAGGCGGGGTGGGCATCAGCGTGTCTGGACTCCAGCGGGCAACGCTGTGCTGCTCACTCGGACCCGGCCCAGATGGGCGGGATATGGGTGGGGTCTCTGGGTCCTCTGGCTCTGGGGCTGAGCATCCTGCCCCCCGTCTGCAGGGGCCTCCACAGAAGAGCCCACAAGCCCCCGGGTCTCCGCCGCTTCTCTCAGAATCCTGCGTTCACTCTACCTGTGTCCGAGCTTCTTTCGGTTTTCTTTTTTTATCTCAGACTGTTGTGCCCAAGATTGCGAATCCGAGAAATCTCCGAGAAGCCGACACTGATGCAAACACACGAGGGTTTATTTACCACCTCAAGCTTGTGTCCAAGTATACCCGACAGAGTGGAGCAGGGACTTGGACCCTGAGGTGGCTTTTAGCTTAGTTTTAAGGACTGGTCTCGGGGACGTCCAGAAGGGCTGGAGCAATTCCTCAAGTTCTGTTTACATTTTGATATGGGACCTTCAAGGGCATTGAGCTCTGTTCTCATTCTAATAGGGGCTTGGGATCAGTTTTGATTCAATAGTGGGGCTTTCTAGGACATAAAGCTGTAAAAATCAAAGGATCCACACCTGGAAGGGGGACGTCACACTGTCCCTATATGCTGAAGACGCGGAACTAGAAACAGGCAACCCCAGAGCCTCCACCAAAACCTGTTAGAACTAAGGAGTGGGTTCAGTAAAGTCACGGGACACAAACTGAAACTACAGAGCAGAGTAGCCTTGCTGTGTCCCGACAATGAGCACTCAGGAAGGAAAGGAAGGATGTGAAGGCCTTCTCAGGAGCATCAAGGAGAATAAATAATGAGACTGAACCAAAGGAGCACAAGACTTGTGCACTGAACCATACCAGGCTCTGGGAGGCCATCCTGGGCTTGTGGGTTGGGAGCCTCATCTTGTGAAAATGTCCGCAGTTCCTGAAGCCACCCTCAGTTTCAAAGTCATTCCTATCAAAATCATGGTGGCAGAACTTAGAAATAGTAAAAAAAAACATAACATCCATCCTCCTCAACAAATAACCCCGGACAACAAATCAGTATTGGAGAAGCAGGACAGAGTGAGACGCAGCACTTTCCTATTTCCCCTGTTATGCCCCATCCCTCCAGCGACCCTCAGTTCATTTCCTATCGTTAAGAGTCTGTAATTCCTGCATCTGTTTTGATCTTATTTGTCTTTCCTTCCCTTCACAGTAGTTCATCTGCTTTGCTTCTTGAATTCCACCTATGAATGACACCACACGGTCATTCTCTTTCCCAAGTGACTTACTTCACTTAACATGATCCCTTTAGTTCTATCCACATCATTGCAGGTGACAAGATTTCCTTCCCTTTGATACCTGAGTAGCATTCCTCTCTCTATGACCATCATCTATCTCCCATCCTCTTTATCCATGATCTGCCACAGGGCACTGAGGCTCCTCCCACAGTTTGGCTAATGTGGACCCAGCTGCTGTGGACATTGGGGTGCAGTTGTCCCACGTCTCACTGCATCTGTATCTTTGGAGTAAGCTCCAGGCCATTCACCTGCTGGTCGCAGGGTGGCTCTATTTGTAACTTCCTGAGGGGCCTCCACAGTGTTTCCAGGGCGGCTCCACCAACCCGCGGTCCCGCCCACAGTGGAAGAGGGTTGAGTGAGTTTTGCAGGACGTGGTAAAAGTCTGGTCCACATTTCATTTCGCGTCCTGTGGGCTCCAATTCCTTGTTCTTATGTATTTCTGGGAAGCCGGGTGTTGGGCTCCTTTTCAGTGATATGTTTCCGAAGCTAACAGGCCCCAGCTGGAGCCTGAAAGAGTCCCGCAGGGGACGCCCGAGGCCAGACCCCTCCCATGGAGCAGGCATGTGCAGTAGGCCTCCTCTGCCTGCACTATCAGGAGCCAGCCTGTGCTGAGGAGGCCTGAGGGGGATGTGGGGAGGCATCTATGCTGATGAGCTGCAGCCTCCAGAGGACCCGCGGGAAGTCTTCAGGGGGAAATTGGGTCCCGTTCATGCTGACAGGAGCCCCGGTCTCCTCAGGACCCGCGGTGAGGCTTTACGAAGATGTGGGCCCGCATCCACCCTGACAGGAGCCCCTGGGCCCACTCAGGACCTGCGGGGAGTCTTCAGGAAGATGTGGGCCTACATCCACACTGACAGGAGCCCTGAGCCACCTCAGGACCCACGGGGAGGTTTCAGGAAATTGTGGGCCCGCATCCACGCTGACAGGCGCCCCTGAGCAGCCTCAGGACCAGCGGAGAGGCTTCAGGAAGATATGGGCCTATATCCACACTGACAGGAGCCCCTGAGCCGCCTCAGGACCTGCGGGGAGGCTTCAGAAAGTTGTGGTGCGATGTCCACTCTGGCAGGAGCTCCCAGGCCCCTCAGGACATAAGTTGAGGCTTCTGGAAGCTGGGGGCCGCATTCATGGTTACAGGAGCCCCGGCCTCCTCAGAACCCTCCGTGATGCTTTGGGAGGACTTGGGGCCACATGGACAGAACAGGACCCTGACTTCCTCAGGACCCCCGGTGTAGACTTGGGGAAATATGGGTCTTTTATCCATTTTGAATTTATTTTATATATATGGTGTAAGAAAGTGGTCCAGTTTCATTCTTCTGCATGTGACTGCCTGGTTTTCCCAACACCATTTGTTCTTATCCTGGGGTCAGGGTTAGGGTTTGTTGAAGAGACTGTCTTTGTGCTTTGGATATTCCTTCCTGCCTTGTTGATTATTGGGTCATAGAGTTACAGGTTTGTATTTTGTTTTGGCTTTCCATTCTGTTCTATTGATCTAAGCATCTCCTGTTGGGAGATCCTTGATTAGTGATTCAATTTCTTAGCTGGTTTTGTGTCTGTTCAAGTCTTATTTCTTACTTTTTCATTTTTACTATGTTATATATTTCTAGGAATTGATCTATTTCTTCCAGGTTCTAGGTTGTTGGCATATATTTTTTCATAATGTTCTCTTATAATCGTTTGTATTTCTCTAGTGTTGGTTGTTATATCTCTTTTCTCATTTGTGATTTTATTTGGGTCCTTTCTCATCATTTTATCTTTTTTCATTTTTTAAAGATTTATTTATGGATTCATGAGAGACACAGAGAGGCAGAGGTATAGACACAGGGAAATTGAGGTTCCATGCGGGGAGCCTGATGTGGGACTTCATTCCCCAGGACCCCGGGATCATGACCTGAGCCAAAGCACATGCTCAACCACTGAGGCACCCAAGTGTCCTGCTGATTCAATTCCTTTGCTAGTTATGGGTCTGTTCATATTTTCTATTTCTTCCTATTTCAATTTTGCTCGTTTGCACATTTCTGGGGATTTGTCCATTTCTTCCAGGTCTCCCAGTATGTTAGCGTATAATCTTTCATAGTATTCCCTTATAATTGTCTAATTTTTCTGGTGTTGATTGTGATCTCTCTTCTCTCATTTGTGATTTTATTTATCTAGGTCTTTTCTCTTTTGTCGTTGATAAGGCTGGCTAGAGCTTGATCCTTTTTCTTAATTATTTTGAAGAACCATCTCTTTGTTTCTTTATTCCATTCTACTGCTTTGTTGTTTCTGTAGTTTATTTCTCCTCTCATCTTTATTTTCCCCCTCTTCTATAGGCATTAGGCTTTGTTTGCTATTCCTTTTTCAACTCCTTAAGGTGTAGGGTTAGGCTGTGTATTGGAGACTTCTTCTTTATTGAGGTAGGCCTGTATTGCTATGTACGTCTCTCTCAGGACTGCCTTTGCTACATCCCAGAGGTTTGAAGAAACATGTTTTCATTTTCATTTGTTTTAAATTTCCTCTTTAATTTCCTGGTTGCTCCATTCATTCTCTAGTAGGATGTTCATAATCTCCACGTATTTTTGGTCTGTCCAAATTTTTTCTTACTGTCGACTTCGAGTTTCATAACATCGTGGTCCAAAAATATACAGGGTGTGATATCAACTTTCTTGTACCTGTTGTACCTGTTGAAGCCTGATTTGTGGCCCATGATATGATCTGTTCTGGAGAATGTCCCATGTGCACTTGAAAGGAATGTGTATTCTGCTTTAAGTTAAAATGTTCAGACTATATCTGTTGAGTCCCTGTGGTCCAGTGTGTCAAGGCTATTTTTCCCTTGTTGATTTTCTGTATAGACGATAGGTCCATTGCCATAAGTAGGTGTTAAAATCCCCTGTCATTGTATTATTATCAGTGACTTTCTATACGTTTGTTGTTAATTGGTTTCTATATTTAGGTACTCCCATGTTGACAACATAAATATTTAGTTGTTTGAACTTTTAAAAAAAAATAAATTTATTATTTATGGTGTTCAATTTACCAACATACAGAATAACACCCAGTGCTCATCCCTGCAAGGACCCCCCTCAGTGCCCTTCAAACATTCAACCGTAACCCCATCTCTCCTCCCCTTAAAGCATCCCTAGTTCCTTTCTCAGAGTTAGGAGTATTTATGTTCTGTCTCCCTTTCTGATATTTCCCACACATTTCTTCTGCATTCCCTTATATTCCCTTTCACTATTATTTATATTAATCAATTGAATGAGAACATATGTTTTTCCTTCTCCAATTGACTTACTTCACTCAGCATAATACCCTCCAGTTCCATCCATGTTGAAGCAAATGGTGGGTATTTGTCATTTCTACTGGCTGAGTAATATTCCATTGTATACATAAACCACATCTTCTTTATCCATTCATCTTTTGATGGAAATCATGGCTCCATCCACAGTTTGGCTATTGTGGACACTCCTGCTAAAAACTTTGGGGTGCAGGTGTCCCGGCGTTTCATTGCATCTGAATACTTTGGGTAAATCCCCAACACTGCAATTGCTGGGTCTTAGGGCAGGTCTATTTTTAACTCTTTGAGGAACTTCCACACAGTTTTCCAGATTGGCTGCACCAGTTCACATTCCCAGAAACAGTGTAAGAGGGTTCCCTTTTCTCAGCATCCTCTCCAACATTTATGGTTTCCTGCCTTGTTCATTTTCCCCATTCTCACTGGTGTGAGGTGGTATCTCATTGTAGTTTTGATTTGTATTTCCCTGAGACAAGTAATGCAGAGCATTTTCTCATGTGCATGTTGGCCATTTCTATGTCTTCCTCTGTGAGATTTCTGTTCATGTGTTTTGCCCATTACATTATTGGATTGTTTGTTCCTTTGGTGTTGAGTTTAAGAAGTTTTTTTATAGATCTTGGAAACAAGCCCTTTATCTGATACGTCTTTTGCAAATATCTTCTCCCATTCTGTAGGTTGTCTTTTAGTTTTGTTGACTGTATCCTTTGCTGTGCAAAAGCTTCTTATCTTGATGAAGTCCCAAGAGTTGATTTTTGCTTTTTTTCTTTTGCCTTTGTGAATGTACCTTGCAAGAATTTACTGTGGCCGAGTTCATAAAGGGTGTTGCCTGTGTTCTCCTCTTGGATTTTGATGGATTCTTGTCTCACATTTAGATCTTTCATCCATTTTGAGTTTATCTTTGTGTATGGTGAAAGAGAGTGCTCTAGTTTCATTCTTCTGCATATGGGTGCCCAATTTTCCCACCACCATCTATTGAAGAGACTGTCTTTCTTCCAATGGAGAGTGTTTCCTCCTTTATCGAATATTAGTTGACCATAAAGTTCAAGGTCCACTTCTGGGTTCTCTATTCTGTTCCATTGATCTATGTGTCTGTTTTTGTGCAGGTTCCACACAGTATTGATGACCACAACTTTTAATGCAACCTGAAATCTGCCATTCTGATGTCCCCAGATATGTTTTTCTTTTTTAAAATTCCCCTGGCTATTCGGATTCTTTCCTGATTCCACACAAATCTTAAAATAGTTTGTTCTAACTCTCCGCAGAAAGTCCATAGTATTTTGATAGGGATTGCATTAAACGTGTACATTGCCTGGGTAACATTGACATTTTCACAATATTAATTCTGTCAATCCATGAGCATGGAATATTTTTCCATCTCTTTGTGTCTTCCTCAATTTCTTTCAGTAGCATTCTATAGTGTTTATGGTTGAGATCCTTTATCTCTTTGGTTAGGTTTATTCCTAGGTATCTTATGCTTTTGGGTGCAATTGTAAATGAGATTGACTCCTCAATTTCTCTTTCTTCAGTCTCTTTGTTAGTGTATAGAAATGCCATTGATTTATGGGCATTGATTTTGTATCCTGCCATGCTACCAAATTGCTGTATGAGTTCTAGCTATCTTGGGGTGGAGGCTTTTGGGTTTTCTAGGGAGAGTATCATGTCATTGGTGAAGAGGCTGAGTTTGACTTCTTCTTGGCCAATATGAATGCCTTTAATGTCTTTTTGTTGTCTGATTGCTGAGGCTAGGATTTCCAGTACTATGTTGAATAGCAGTGGTGAGAGTGGACATCCTGTCTTGTTCCTGATCTTAGGGGAAAGGCTCCCAATGCTTCCCCATTGAGAATGATATTTGTTGTGGGCTTTTCGTAGATGGCTTTTAAGATGTCGAGGAATGTTCCCTCTATCCTTATGTTCTGAAGTGTTTTGATCAGCAATGGATGCTCTATCTTGTCAAATGCTTTCTCTGCATCTAATGAGAGGATCATATGCTTCTTGGTTTTTCTCTTAGTGATATGATGAATCACATTGATTATTTTCGAGTGTTGAACCAGCTTTGTGTCACGGGGATAAATCCTACTTGGTCATGGTGAATAATTATCTTAATGTACTGTTGGATCCTATTGGCTAGTATCTTGTTGAGAATTTTTGCATCCATTTCATCAGGGATATTGGTCTGTAATTCTCCTTTTTGGTGGGGTCTTGTCTGGTTTTGGAATTAAGGTGATGCTGGCCTCATGGAACGAATTTGGAAGTACTCCATCTCTTTCTATCTTTCCAAACAGCTTTAGTAGAATAGGTATGTTTTCTTCTTTAAACGTTTGATAGAAATTCCCTGGGAAGCCATCTGGCCTTGGACTTTTGTGTCCTGGGAGGTTTTTGATCACTGCTTCAATTTCCTCTCTGGTTATTGGCCTCTTCAGGTTTTCTATTTCTTCCTGTTCCAGTTTTTGTAGTTTCTGGCTTTCCAGGAATGCGTCCATATCTCTAGATTGCCTAATTTGTTGGCATATAGCTGTTCATAATATGTTTTTAAAATCGTTTGTATTTCCTTGGTGTTGGTAGTGATCTCTCCATTCTCTTTCATGATTTTATTTATTTATTTATTTATTTTTATAATTTTTTTAAAATTTTTATTTATTTATGATAGTCACAGAGAGAGAGAGAGAGAGGCAGAGACATAGGCAGAGGGAGAAGCAGGCTCCATTCACCGGGAGCCCGACGTGGGATTCGATCCCGGGTCTCCAGGATCGCGCCCTGGGCCAAAGGCAGGCGCCAAACCGCTGCGCCACCCAGGGATCCCCATTCTTTCATGATTTTATTAATTTGAATCTTCTCTCTCTTCTTTTTAATAAGGCTTACTAATGGCTTATGTATGTTATTAATTCTTTCACAAAACCAACTCCTGGTTTTTTGTTGTTTTTCTGTTCCACAGGTCTTATGGTCTCGATTTCATTGAGTTCTGCTAAAATCTTAAATAACTATCTTCTTCTCTTGGGTGTAGGATCTATCTGCTGTTTTTTCCCTAGCTCCTCTATGTGTAAGGTTAGCTTGTATTTGAGTTCTTTACAGTTTTTGAATGGAGGCTTCTATTGCGATGTATTCCCCCCTTAGGACTGCTTGTGCTGCATCCCAAAGATTTTGAACAGTTGTATCTTCATTCTAATTAGTTTCAATGAATCTTTTTTTAATAAGTTAATTTTTTATTTGTGTTCAATTTACCAATATACAGAATAACACCCAGTGCTCATCCCGTCAACTGCCCCCCTCAGTGCCCATCACCCAGTCACCCCCAACCCCCGCCGACCTCCCCTTCCACCACCCCTAGTTCGATTCCCAGAGTTAGGAGTCTTTATTTTCTGTCTCCTATTCTGATATTTCCCTCACATTTCGTCTCCATTCCCTTATATTCCCTTTCACTATTATTTATATTCTCCAAATGAATGAGAACATACACTGTTTGTCTTTCTCCGATTGACTTACTTTACTCAGCATAATACCCTCCAGTTTCATCCATGTTGAAGCAAATGGTGGGTATTTGTCGTTTCTAATGCCTAAATAATATTCCATTTTATACATAAACCTCATCTTCTTTACACATTCATCTTTCAATGGACACCAAGGCTCCTTCCACAGTTTGGCTATTGTGGACATTCTGCTATAAATATTGGGGTGCAGGAGTACCGGTGTTTCCCTGCATCTGAGTCTTTGGGGTAAATCCCCAGAGGTGCAATTGCTGGATCGTCGGGCAAGTCAATTTTTTATCTCTTGGAGGAACCTCCACTCAGTTTTCCAGAGTGGCTGCACCACATCACATTCCCACCAACAGTGTAAGAGTCTTCCCTTTTCTCCGCATCCTCTCCAACATTTGTGGTTTCCTGCCTTGTTAATTTCCCCCATGCTCACTGGTGTGAGGTGGTATCTCATTGTGGTTTTGATTTGTATTTCCCTGTATGCAAGTGATGAAAAGCATGTTTTCATGTGCTTGTTGGCCATGTCTTTGTGTTCCTCTGTGAGATTTCTCTTCATGTCTTTTGTCCATTTCATGATTGGATTGTTTGTTTCCTTGGGTTTGAGTTTAAAACGTTCTTTATAGATCTTGGAAACTAGCCCTTTATCTGATACGTCTTTTGCATATATATTCTCCCATTCTTTAGGTTGTGTTTTAGTTCTGTTGACTGCATCCTTTGCTGTGCAAAAGCATCTTATCTGGATGAAGTCCCAATAGTTCATTTTTGCTTTTGTTTCTTTTGCCTTCATGAATTTATCTTGCAAGAATTTACTGTGGCCGAGTTCAAAAAGGGTGTTGCCTGTGCTCTCCTCTGGGATTTTGATGGACTCTTGTCTCACATTGAGATCGTTCATCCATTTTCAGTTTATCTTTGTGTATGGTGAAAGAGAGTGGTCTAGTTTCACTCTTCTGACTGTGGATGTCCATTTTCACTGCACCATATATTGTAGAGACTGTCTTTCTTCCAATGGATCGTCTTTCCTATTTTATCGAATATCAGTTGACCATGAAGTTCAGGGTCCACTTCTGGGTTCTCTATTCTGTTCCATTGATCTATGAGTCTGTTTTTGTGGCAGTACCACACTGTCTTGGTGACCACAGCTTTGTGGTACACCCTGAAATCTGGCATTGTGATGCCTCCAGATATGGTTTTCTTTTTTAAAATTCCCCTGGCTATTCGGGGTCTTTCCTGATTCCACACAAATATTAAAATAGTTTGTTCTAACTCTCTGAAGAAAGTCCATGGTATTTTAATTGGGATTGCATTAAACGTGTACATTGCCCTGGGTAACATTGACTTTTTCACAATATTAATTCTGCCAATCCATGAGCATGGAATATTTTTCCATCTCTTTGTGTCTTCCTCAATTTCTTTCAGTAGTGTTCTATAGTGTTTATGGTTGAGATCCTTTACCTTCTTGGTTAGGTTTATTCCTAGGTATCTTATGTTTTTGGGTGCAATTGTAGATGAGATTGCCTCCTCAATTTCTCTTTCTTCAGCCTCATTGTTAGTGTATAGAAATGCCATTGATTTCTGGGCATTGATTTTGTATCCTGCCATGCTACCAAATTGTTGTATGAGTTGTAGCAATCTTTTGGGGGACGGTTTTGGGTTTTCTAGGGAGAGTATCATGTCATTGGTGAAGAGGGAGAGTTTGACATTTTCTTTGCCAATTTGAATGCCTTTATTTCTTTTTGTTGTCTGATTGCTGAGGCTAGGACTTCCATTAAATGTTCAATAGCAGTGGTGAGAGTGGACATCCCTGTCTTGTTCCTGATCTTAGGGGAAATACTCCCAGTGCTTCCATATTGAGAATGATAATTGCTTTGGGCTTTTCCTGGATGGCTTTTAAGATGTCGAGGTATGTTCCCTCTATCCCTATGTTCTGAAGGGTTTTGATCAGGAATGGATACTCTATTTTTTCAAATGTTTTCTCTGCGTCTAATGAGAGGATCATATGGTTCTTGGTTTTTCTCTTGCTGATATGATGAATCACATTGATTGTTTTACGAGTGTTGAACCAGCCTTGTGTCCCGGGGATAAATCCTACTTGGTCATGGTGAATAATATTCTTAATGTATTGTTGGATCCTATTGGCTAGTATCTTGTTGAGAATTTTTGCATCCATCTTCATCAGGGATATTGGTCTGTATTCTCCTTTTTGGTGGGGTCCTTGTCCGGTTTTGGAATTAAGATGATGCTGGCTTCATAGAATGAATTTGGAAGTACTCCGTTTCTTTCTATCTCTCCAACCAGCTTTAGTAGGATAGGTATGGTTTCTTCTTTAAAGTTTTTTAGAATTCCCCAGGGAAGCCATCTGGCCCTGGTCTTTTGTGTCTTGGGAATTTTTGGATGAGTGCTCAATTTCCTCCCTGGTTCTTGGTCTGTTCAGGTTTTCTATTTCTTCCTGTTCCAGTTTTGGTAGTTTCTGGCTTTCCAGGGAAGTGTCCATTTATTCTAGATTGCCTAATTTTTTGGCGTATAACTGTTCATAATATGTTTTTAAAATCATTTGTATTTCCTTGGTGTTGGTAGTGATCTCTCCTTTCTCATTCATGATTTAATTAATTTGAGTCTTCTCTCTCTTCTTTTTAATAAGGCTGGCTAATGCTTTAGGTATCTTATTAATTCTTTCAAAGAACCAATTCCCGGTTCTGTTGATCTGTTCCACATTTCTTCAGGTCTCCATTTCCTTGAGTTCTGCTCGAATTTTAATTAACTTTCTTCCTCTGTTGGGTGTAGGATCTATCTGCTCTGTTGTCTCTAGCTCCTTTATGAGTAAGGTTAGCTTTTGTATTTGAGTTCTTTCCAGTTTTTGAATGGATGCTTGTATTGCGATGTATTTCCCTCTTAGGACTGCTTTTGCTGCATTCCAAAGATTTTGAACGGTTGTATCTTCATTCTCATTAGTTTCCATGAATCTTTTTAATTCTTCCTTAATTTCCTATGACCCTTTCATCTTTAGCAGGATGGTCCTTCACCTCCACGTGTTTGAGGTCCTTCCAAACTTCTTGTTATGATTTAGTTCTAATTTCAAGGCATTATGGTCTGAGAATATGCAGGGGACAATCCCAATCTTTTGGTATTGGGTCAGACTTGATTTGTGACCCAGTATGTGGTCTATTCTGGAGAAAGTTCCATGTGCACTTGAAATTGAAAAGAATGTGTATTCAGTTGAGTTTGGATGTAATGTTTTGTAGATTTACGTGAAATCCATCGGGTCCAGTGTATCATTTAAAGCTCTCATTTCTATGGAGATGTTGTGCTTAGAAGACCTATTGAGTATAGAAAAGGCTAGACTTAAGTCACCAAGTATAAGTGTATTATTATCTAAGTATTTCTTTACTTTGGTTATTAATTGATTTAAATGTTTGGGAGTCCCACATTCGGGGCATATATGTAGAGGATTGTTATGTCCTCTTGTTGGATAGATCCTTTAAGTATGATGTAGTGTCCCTCTTCGTCTCTCACTACAGTCTTCAGGGTAAATTTTAGTTTATCTGATATAAGGATGGCTACCCCTGCTTTCTTTTGAGGACCATTTGAATGGTAAATGGTTCTCCAACCTTTTATTTTCAGGCTGTAGGTGTCCTTCTGTCTAAAATGAGTCTCTTGTAGACAGCAAATAGATGGGTCCTGCTTTTTTATCCAGTCTGAAACCCTTCGCCTTTTAATGGGGTCATTAAGCCTGTTCACATTCAGAGTTACTAATCGACAGATATGAGTTTAGTGTCATCATGATATCTCTTCAGTCCTTGTTTTGTGGATTGTTCCACTGAACTTCTTCTAAAGGGGAATTTTAAGAGTCCCCCTTAAAATTTCTTGCAGAGCTGCTTTGGAGGTCACATATTCTTTCAGTTCCTGCCTGTCTTGGAAGCTCTTTATCTCTCCTTCCATTTTTTTTAATTTTTATTTATTTAGGATAGTCACACAGAGAGAGAGAGAGAGGCAGAGACACAGGCAGAGGGAGAAGCAGGCTCCATGCACCGGGAGCCCGACGTGGGATTCGATCCTGGGTCTCCAGGATCGTGCCTTGGGCCAAAGGCAGGCGCTAAACCGCTGTGCCACCCAGGGATCCCTCTCTCCTTCCATTTTGAATGAGATCCTTGTTGGATAAAGTATTCTTGGTTGCATGTTCTTCTCATGGAGGACACTGAATATATCCTGCCAGCCCTTTCTGAACTGCCAGTTCTCTGTGGAGTGGTCTGCTGTTACCCTAATGCTCCTCCCCATAAAGGTCAGGGATTTCTTGTCGCTTGCTGCTTTAAGGATCTTCTCTTTATCTTTGGAATTTGCAAGCTTTATTATTAAATGTAGAGGTGTTGATGGTTTTTATTGATTTTAGGGGGGGGATCTCTCTATTTCCTAGATCTGAATGCCTGTTTCCCTTCCCAGATTAGGAATGTTTTCAGCTAGGATTTGTTCAAATACACATTCTGGCTCTCTGTCCCTTTCGGCGCCATCGGGACCCCCAATTACACGTAGGTTTTTCTTCCTCAAGCTGTCGTTTATTTCCCTTAATCTGTCTTCCTGGTCTTTTAATTGTCTGACTCTTTCTTCCTCAGTTTCCCTCTTTGCCATCAACTTGTCTTCTATGTCACTCAGTCGTTCTTCCTCCTCGTTAACCCTCGTCGTTAGGACTTCTAGTTTGGATTGCATCTCATTCAATTGATTTCTAATTTCTGCCTGATTGGATATAAATTTTGCAGTCATGAAGTCTATTGAGTCCTTTATGCTTTTTTCTAGAGCCACCAGTAGCTGTATAAGTGCTTCTGAATTGGCTTTCTGACATTGAATTGTAATCCGTATTTTGTAACTCTTAGGAGAGAGGACTGTTTCTTTCTTTTGAGGTGAGGTTTTCCTTCTAGTCATTTTGCTCAGTGCAGAGTGGCCAAAAACAAGTTGTTTGGGAAAAGGAGAAAAAGAGAGAGAAAGAAGGAAAGAAAAGAGAAAAAGAGAAAAGGAAGAAAAAGAGAAGAAAAAGAGAAAGAGAAAGAAAAAGAAAGAAAGGAAGAAAGGGTGGGGGATGCAAGCAAATCAAAAAGAAAGAAAAGAAAAGAAAAGAAAAGAAAAGAAAAGAAAAGAAAAGAAAAGAAAAGAAAAGAAAAGAAAAGAAAAGAAAGAAAGAAAAGAAAAAACAACGGGGAGTATCTTCTGATTCTGTATACTTAATTCCCTTGACTTCCTCTGGAACTTGTCCGTCTAGCTGGTCTTCTGGAAGAGGGGCCTGTTGTGCTGATTTTCAGGTGTTAGCTCTTGGGGGAGCTGCTCTGCCCTCTGCCTGGTGCAGGGCTCAGTTGGGGTTGTTTAACCCGTGAGGCCCCAGGAGGAACCATCCCAGTGACACCGGCAGCTCTGGAGCCCTGGATGCAGCTCCCACAGTAACTATGGAGCTCTCCCTCTGCAGGGCCTGGAGGTGCCAAGGCGGGGACGCTGATCTGCTCAGTTATGGGCAGAAGCGTCCTAGCTGTTGTGGGCCTTCCCGGGCTCTGCCTGTCCCAGGGGGAGGCCAGATCCTCGGCTGTGTCCTGGCGCCCTGTGCTCCAGTGCCTGCGCTGTTGGATTCCCCCTCCCAGCCACACACCCGCCTCTGCGGTGCCGCCGCCCGAGCCCCTCTGAGCTGGTCCCAGATCCCCGTAGCCCTCTCCGCAGGGATCCTCTTCCTCTGCCAGAGCCCCCTCCGAGCTGCTCCTGGCCTCGCAGCCCCCTCCATGTGGAGCCGCCGCCCGAGCCCCTCCGAGCTGCTCCAGGTCCAGCCGTGGGCCCTGCAGTCTTTTAGGGAGCTCAGCCGCGGGGTATGGTGCAGTCTCCTGGGTGCGCAGGTGTCTGTTAGTGTTCCAGGGAGCCCGAGGGCATCCCCACCATCCTGGCGTCCTGCTCCAACTCCCTGCGGGTGCCTTTCCACCCAGGAAGATTGGTGAAGCTCCTGCTTCTCCGGGACAGAGCTTTCCTGTCCTGGGGGCACTCGCCCCAGGCCTTAGCCCGGCACCTCGTGGGGCCCCTCCCCCTTGGATGCCTTTTGTTTCTTTATTTCTTTTTCCCCCTCTTCCTACCTTGATAGAAGTGTGAACTCTTCTCACTGTAAGCATTCCAGCTGGTCTCTCTTTAAATCTCAGGCCTAATTCATAGATTTTCAGGATGATGAAGATTATCTAGGTAATTTGGTGGGGACAGGTGATTTGGGGACCCTACTCTTCAGCCATCTTGCCCCTCCCTCCACTTTCCTATTTCAAACAATGTCACAGAGACACAGGATAAAGCAGTGTGGTTCTCGGGTCCTGGCTGGCTCCATTGGTTAAGCATCCGACTCCTGACTTCACCCTTGGACTTGATCTCGGGGTCATGAATTCTAGCCCTGTGCTGAACTGTGGACGAGGCATGGAGCCTACTTAAACAAACCAAAGCCACAGGGGTGTGGTTCTGGCATAAGATGAAGGAGCAGAATAGAGAGCCTGGAAGAAAATGCACTCCGATACCGTCAACTGATTTTTTAAACTTAATTTAATTTAAACCCAATTAATTAACAGTATAGTGTATTATACTTTCAGAGGTAGAATTTAGGGATTCACCAGTTGGAGATAACACCAGGGCTCATGACATCACGTGCCCTCCGTCATGCCCCTCTACCAGTTACCCTGTCCCTCCACTCCCCTCCCTTCCAGCGACCCTCAGTTTGTTTCCTGTGATTGAGTCTTTTTTTCCTCCATCTCTGTTTTCATCTTATTTGTTTTTCCTTCCCTTCACAGATGCCCATCTGCTTTGCTTCTTTAATTTCACCTATGAATGCAACCATACGGTAATTTTCTTTCCTGACTGACTTATTTCACTTAACATGATCCCTCTAGTTCTATCCACGTCATTGCAAATGGCAATATTTTCTTCTCTTTGATAGCTGAGTACCATTCCTATCATCTAACTATCTATCATCTATGACCATCATCTATCTTCCATCCTCTTTATCCATCATCTGCCTGAGGGCACCGAGGCTCCTCCCACAGTGTGGCTACTATGGACCCGGCTGCTGTGGACATTGGGGTGCAGGTGTCCCTGAGTCTCATGCATCTCTATCTTCGGGGTGAGCTAAGGCTGTGCACCTGCTGGTCCCAGGGCGTTTGTAACTTCCTGAGGAGCCTCCACACTGTTTCCAGGGTGGATGCACCAGCCTGCGGTCCCGCCCACAGAGGAAGAGGGTTGAGTGAGTTTTGCAGGGCGTGGTTAAAGTCTGGTAAACATTTCTTTTTGTGTCCTGTGGGCTCTAATCATTGTCCTTAAGTATTTCTGGGGAAGCCGGGTATTGGGCTCCGTTTCAGTGAGACGTTTCCAAAGCTCATAGGCCTCAGCTGGAGCCTGGAAGGAGGCAGTTGTGGCCCTGTGCATGGGGACCCTGCCTCCTGCATGGCCTCCTGCAGTGCCTGAGCATCCCGCAGGAGGCTCCCAAGCCCAGGTCCGGCCCAAGGGCCGCGAAGGCTCAGTAGGCCTCGTCCACCTGCACTAACAGGAGCCCACCTGTGCTGGGGAGGCCTGAGGAGGACGTGGGGACGCATCCACGCTGATGAGCCCCGGTCTCCTCAGGAACCGCAGTGAGGCTTCAGGAAGATGTGGGCCCGCATCCACCCTGACAGGAACACCTGGGCCGCTTCAGGACCTGCAGGGAAGCTTCAGGAATCTGTGGTGCCGTGTCCACTCTGGCAGGAGCTCCCGGGCCGCTCAGGATATAAGTTGAGGCTTCTGGAAGGTGGGGGCCGCATCCACGGTGTCAGGAGCCCTGGCCCCCTCAGAACCCGCAGTGACGGTATGGGAGGACATGGGGCCACGCCCACACAACAGGACGCTGACGTCCTCAGAACCCCAGGTGTAGACTTCGGGAAATATGGGGATGCTTCCATGCAGACAGAGACCCCAGGCTTGTCAGAGCCTGTGGTGAGGCGTAAGAAAGATGTGGGTGCCAAATCCACACTGACAGGAGTCTCTGGCCTCCTCAGGACCTGCCCTTTGGCTTCGGGATATATGGGGCTGTGTCTATGCTTACAGGAGCCCTCAGCCCCCTCAGGACCCGCAGTGAGTTTTCTGGGGGCCATGGGGCCATGTCCAGGCTGACAGGAGCCCTCAACCTCCTGAGGACCTGCTGTGAGACTTCCAGAGGATGTGAGGCATAGTCCACAGTGACAGGAGACCCGGCGTCCTCAGGACTCGCTGACTATGACTCAGGAACACGTGGGGCCACGTCCACACTCACAGGATCCTGGCTTCCTCAGGACCCCCTGGAGGACTCTGGAGGCGCCATTGGGGGCCACGTCCACATCAGAAGGGACTACTCAGAACCACAGGGTAAGTGAATGGGTAGAATGAATGGTAGGGTCAGGGGAGGGGAGGCAGTTGGTGGTTAAGTTAGGTTAGATGTTAGGGTTTAGTGATTATGCTTATGGTTACGGATTAGAGGATAGCATGAGGGATAAGGGTAAGTGTGAGTGGTTAGGAGTTGGATGGGGGTTAGGGATTAGGGAAAGGGGTTAGGGTTAGTGTTAGGGACAGGATTTAGAGTTAGGGTTAGGGTTTAGGCTTAGGGATTAGGGCAGGATGTTAGGATTTGGGGTTAGGGTTATGGTTAGTGTTAGGGTTGTGATTAGGTTTGCAGTTAGGGTTAGGGGTTAGGGTGTGAGTTAGGGTTAGTTGTTAGGGTTAGGGGTTAGGGTTAAAGTTAGTGCTAGGTTTAGAGTTAGGGTGAGCGGTAGGGTTAGGATAGGGGTTAGGATTAGGGTTAGTGTTTGGTCAGGGGTAATGGTCAGGTCAGGGTCAGGGTAGGGTCAGTGTACGGTTTTGGAAAAGGATAAGAGATAGGATTAGGAAGTGGGCTAGGGGTTAGTTTTAGGGTACGGGTTAGGGTACAGTTTGGGGTATGAGATAGGATTAGTATTAGAGGGTAGGGTTAGGGTACAGGATAAGGTTAAGAATAGGATTTGAATACATTAAGTTAAGGTTAGGGTTAGAGGTTAGGGTTAGGGTTAGAATTAAGGTAGGGGTCAGTGTTAAGGAAACCTAAGAATAGGTTTAGGAGTTAGGGTGAGGCTTGGCAGGTAGGTTCAGTGAATGTGTTCGGTCTTGGGGTTTGTGTTTGGTTTTTGATTAGTGATAGGTCTTGTTTAAGGTTTAGGTTAACATTAGGCTTAAGTGTAGGGTTAGGGATATGTCTGTGTATGGTTAGAGTTTGGGTCTTGGCCTGTGCGTGCACTGGGACTCCTAGTATCCTGGGCAGTTTAGTTTTATGCACTCTATTTAGGTTTTGGGTTCAAAGATAGCTTGACTCCAACAAGTCAGTGGCCTCCCCAGAGAATCAAAATCCAGGCTTCTGCTGGGGTCAGAAAAGACATGGCAGGCTTCTCCCGAGCTGAGCTAAGGAGGGGATTTGTGGCTCTAAATACTCTTTATTTGGATTTTCAGTTGCCTTTCTGATTTTATCTCTTGTGCACACATGTTTCATCAATACTAACAATTATTATTTTAAACTTTTATTGAATTCCTGTTTGTAAACACAGTATGATATAGTTTCTGGTTTACCACATAGTGATTCAACCCTTGGATGCAACGCCTGGTACTGGTCACAGGTGCCCTCCACTATCCCCATCCCCTGATTCCCCATCCCCCCCACCTTCCTCTGGTATCTATTAGTTTATTCTCTGTGGTTAAGAGTGAGTTTCTTGGTTTGCTTCTCTCATCCCACCCCATCGATCCCCTTGCCAGTTTGTTTGGTTTCTTAAAATTCACATGTGAATGCAATTGTGTGGTATTTGGTATCTGTCTTTCTCTGACTGACTGAGTTCCTTGAGCATAAGTCCTTTACAATTCTCCCACGTCATTGTAAATGGCTTCATTTCATCCCTTGTGATGACCAAGTGATGTCGCAGTGTGTATATTTACCACATCGTCTCTGCCCATTCATGTGTCGATGCACATCTTGGCTGTAACGACAGTTTGGCTATTGTTGATAACGCCGCTACAAACACTAGGCTACGTGTCCCTCTTTGAATCTAAGAGACTACTTTTATATCCTAAAGATAAATACCTAGCTGTGCAATTTTGGAATCATAGGGTACTTCTACTTTTAACTTCTTGAGGACACTCCAGACTGTTTTCCACAGTAGCTGCACCTGTTCACATGACCACGAGGAGTGTAAGGGGGCTCCCCCTTCTCCATAGCCTCACCAACACCTGTTGTTTCTTGTGTTAATTTTAGCCATTCTGTCGGCTGTCAGGTGACATCTCATTGTGGTTTTGGTTTGCATTTCCCTGATGATGGGTGACGCTGAGTGTCTGTCCATGTGTCTGGTGGCCATCTGTATGTCTTGTCAGAGACAAAGTCCATTCATGTCTTCTGCCCATCTGCAGTTGGATAATTTGTGTTTAGGATGCTGAGATTTATATTTGCTTTACGTATTTTGCATACTAACTCTTTATTGGATGTGTTGTTTACAAATATCTCCTCTCATTTTGTATGTTGCATTTTAGCGTTGCTTGTTTCCTTCACTTTGCAGAAGCTTTTCAATTTGATGAACTCCCAATAGGATTTTTGCTTTTGTTTCACTCACCTCAGATGCATATTTGGAAAGAAGATCCAATGGCCAATGTCAAAGACGTTGCTGCCTATCTTTTCTTCTTTGTATGGTTTCAGGACTCACATTTAGGTCTTTCATCCATTTTGAATTTATTTTTTATATATATGGTGTAAGAAAGTTGTCCAGTTTCCTTCTTCTGCATGTGGCTGCCTGGTTTTCCCAACACCATTTGTTCTTATCCTGGGGTCAGGGTTAGGGTTTGTTGAAGAGACTGTCTTTGTGCCATTGGATATTCCTTCCTGCCTTGTTGTCGATTAATGGACCATAGAGTTACAGGTTTTTTTTTAATTTTTTATTTATTTATGATAGAGAGAGAGAGAGAGAGGCAGAGACACAGGCAGAGGGAGAAGCAGGCTCCATGCAGCGGGAGCCCGACGTGGGATTCGATCCCGGGTCTCCAGGATCACGCCCTGGGCCAAAGGCAGGCGCCAAACCGCTGCGCCACCCAGGGATCCCCGAGTTACAGGTTTGTATCTTGTTTCGGCTTTCCATTCTATTCTATTGATATAAGCGTCTCCTGTTGGGAGATTCTTGATTGCCGATTCAATTTCTCTGCTGGTTATCTGTGTGTTCAAGTTTCTTATTTCTTCCTTTTTCATTTTTGCTATGTTATATATTTCTAGGAATTGATCTATTTCTTCCAGGTTCGGGGTTGCTGGCATATAATTTTTCATAATGTTCTCTTATAAACGTTTGTATTTCTAGTGTTGGTGGTTATTTCTCTTTTCTCATTTGTGATTTTATTTGGGTCCTTTCTCATCTTTATATCTTTTTCTTTTTTAAAGATTTTATTTATGTATTCATGCGAGACGCAGAGAGACAGAGGTATAGGCAGAGGGAAAATGGGGCTCCATGTGGGGAGCGTGATGTGGGACTTGATGCCCCAGGATCCTGGGATCGTGACCAGAGCCAAAGCACATGCTCAACCACTGAGGCACCCAGGTGCCTTGCTGATTCAATTCCTTTGCTAGTTATGGGTCTGTTCACATTTCTATTTCTTCCTATTTCAGTTTTGATTGTTTGCACATTTCTAGGGATCTCTCCAATTCTTCCTGGTCTCCCAGTTTGTTAGCATATAATCTTTCATAGTATTCCCTTATAATTGTCTTATTTTTCTGGTGTTGATTGTGATCTCTCTTCTCACATTTGTGACTTTATTTATATAGGTCTTTTCTCTTTTCTCGTTGATAAGGCTGGCTAGGGCTTGTCTATTTTATTAATTATTTTGAAGAACCAGCTCTTTGTTTCGTTATTCCATTCTACTGTTTTGTTGTTTCTGCATTGTTTATTTCTGCTCTCATCTTTATTTTTTCCCTTCTTCTGTAGGCTTCAGGCTATGTTTGCTATTCCTTTTCCAGCTCCTTTAGGTGTAGGGTTAGGTTGTGTATTGGAGACTTCTTGTTTCTTGAGGTAGGCTGCTATGTACTTCCCTCTTAGGACTGCCTTTGCTACATCCCAGAGGTTTTGAGAAACATACTTTCATTTTCATTTGTTTTAAATTTCCTATTTAATTTCTTGGTTGCTTCATTCATTCTCTAGTAGGATGTTCATAATCTCCACGTATTTTTGGTCTGTCCAATTTTTTTTTCTTACTGTCGACTTCAAGTTTCATAGTGTCGTGGTCCAAAACTGTACAGGGTGTGATATCAACCTTTTTGTACCTGTTGTACCTGTTGAGGGCTGATTTGTGGGCCATGATATCTGTTCTGTAGAATGTCCCATGTGCAGTTGAAAGGAACGTGTAGGGATCCCTGGGTGGCGCAGCAGTTTAGCGCCTGCCTTTGGCTCAGGGTGCGATCCTGGAGACCCGGGATCGAATGCCACATCGGCCTCCCGGTGAAAGGAGTCTGCTTCTCGCTCTGCCAATGTCTCTGCCCCTCTCTCACTCTCTCTCTCTATGTGCTATCATAAATAATAAAAAACGAAAGGAATGTGTATTCTGCTTTAGGATGAAATGTTCAGACTCTATCTGTTGAGTCCCTGTGGTCCAGTGTGTCAAGGCTATTGTTACCCTGTTGATTTTCTGTATAGACGATCGGTCCATTGCCATAAGTGGGTGTTAAAATCCCCTGTCACTGTATTATTATCAGTGAGTTCCTGTACTGTTGCTGTTAATTGGTTTCTATATTTAGGTACTCCCATGTTGGCAGCATAAATATTTTGTTGTTTGATCTTGATAGAGAGTCTTTTTAAGTATGAAATAATGCCCTTTTTCATCTCTTCTTATACTAGTTGTTCTTTCTTTTTTGAAATTTAAATATTTTATTTATTTATTCATGAGAGATACACAGAGAAGCAGAGGCAAAACATAGGCAGAGGGAAAGGCAGGCTCCGCAAAGGGAGGCCGATATGGGACTCGATCCTGGGATCCCAGGATCACCCCTGAGCCGAAGGCAGATGCTCAACCACTGAGCCACCAGGTGTCCCCCAGGGTTAGGTTTCAATTCTCCTTTGTCTGATATAAGTATGGGTCCTCCAGCTTTCTTTTGATATCCATTAGCATGATAGATGATTTTCCATCCCCTGACTTTCAATCTCCTGGTGTCTATAAGTCTAATGTGAGCATCTTGTAGGCAGCATACAGATGGATCTTGTTTTTTTAATAATGATTTTATTTATGAGAGAGAGAGAGAGAGAGAGAGAGAGGCAGAAAATTAGGCAGAGAGAGAAGCAGGCTCCCCACCAGGAGCAGAATATGGGACTCGATCCTAGACTCCAGGATTACACCCTGAATCAAAGGCAGAGGCTCAACCACTGAGCCACCCAGGCCTCCCGGATCCTGTTTCTTAAGCCCCTCTGATACCCTATATCTTTTGATTGGAGCATTTAGTCTATCAGCCTTCAGAATGATTATTCAAAGATATGAACTTTGTGCCTTTGTGTTTCCGGAAGAGTTGGTGTTTCTGGTGACTTTCTCTGGTCCTTTCTAGTCTTTGTTTCTTTTGGTCTCTTTTTCCCCCCACTAGAAGAGTCCCTCTTAAAATTCCTTACTGGACTGGTTAAGTGGTCATGAACTCCTTTATATGTTGCCTGTCTAGGAAAATCTTTATCTCTCCTTCTCTCCTGAATGACACCCTTGCTGAAGAAAGAATTCATACAAATTGGACTCCAATAAAAATAAATTTAAAAACATAAAATAAATTCTTTCTAATATGATTGAGGAAAATGGCATGTAGGAGGAAAACCAGAAGCACAAAGAGAAGGGGAGAGATTTCACCCTCTGTAGCCTTCACAGGGACCTGGTGTCCTTTCCTAGGAGGTGCCCCCTGTCCGTAGGATGCTTCCTTCCCCTCTGTGCTCCTTGTTGGAACCCATCAGGCACATCTCCGTGCCTCCAGAATGTCTGCAGTCGTGGTTTATAGCGTCTTCCATGTATCCTATTGGGGATCACAGTGTCTTGTATGTAACCATCCGGCTGCTGTTTGACAACATTGGGGGGATTCCGACTTTTGCTGGTTTTGGTGTGTGTGTGTCTCTATCACATGCAGCTATCACGTGCAGCTATTGGATCCTCTGGCTGGGTAACCCAAAACCCCGAAATGGTTGGCAAAACCTCATTTCTGGTGCTGGCGCTGGGTGGCTAGCTGGGCTCTCCTGTCCACCCCGCGGGAAGCTCATGCAGTGACTTTCCACTAGAGGGTCAGCTGAGCTGGAAGGTCCGGCTCGGCCACATTCCCATGTCCGGCAGTGGGTCCTGCCAAGCGCTGGCTGCTTCTCTTCTCCCCAATGCCTCTCTAGCAGGGAACCAGACATTTGGTCCACCCTTGGGGGGAGCTCCTGAGGAGCCGGCTGCCCATGGCGGGGAGCCATGGGGCTACCTGTATGTGGGAGTCAGGGTGGGGATGGGGCGGGGGTTGTCGGTCCCCAGTCCTGACTGTCCTTCAGGCCGAGCCCCATGCTCACCCACCCCCTACTCACTCGGGCAAGGAAGGTGCCCTCCACACATTGGTGTGAGAGATCCAGCACCACAAGGTGTGCACGCTGAGTCCACCTGGTGAGGGTGGCCCAGGTGCATGAGCTATAAGTGTGGGACCCAGGAAATTTAACAAAAATCCCCTACCCCTGGACAAGCAGAGCAGGACTGATTCCATTTTGTGCTACACCCGCCAACTCCCCTATGACCCCCAAATGACCTGCTTATGGCTTAAGGCGCTGCCCCACCCTAGTCAGGCCACTGGGCACACCCTAATTGGAAATCGGCTCATAACAATGTAACCCTGCTTTGTGCCCACCAAAATCGTGCACCAATTCTGACCAAAGTAATAGACCAGCTCAAGTGGATACTATAGGGTAAGGTGTAATTCAATCGGCCACCTACATGTGGACCGACATGACTGTGCAACTTTCTGCATATCCCATGGTCCACTGGCCCCTATAAAGCTGCCTCGCCTCTTAGTCTCGGGGTCCAAGTCCCTGCTCCAATGTATCTGGTGCACTTGGACCCAAGCTCCAGCTTGTAAAGAGACCCTCGGGAGTTTGCATTGGTGTCGGCTCCTTGGTGGTTTCTCGGATTCGCAATCTTGGGCACAACACAAGGGCTGCTGTCCTGAAATCACTTCCACAGCCACGCTGACCGCCCTGCAGGCCCTCTGTGCCCAAGGCACCCAGGCACGGGTTGCGGGGAGGGGAGGAAGTGCCCCGGAACCCGTCCAGGCCCGGCCCCCTGGACAGAGGGAGCAGTGACCTCTCAGGTCACTTTGCACAGACCCTGGTGACCTGAGGCTCCTTGGCTGTCACTCTGTCCTGCCCATTCAGGCCCACGGGGCACCGGCTGAGTCCCAGTAAAGTCTGTGAGGCCTGACCCTGGCGTCCGGCCACCCCTGGATGGCACGTGGGGACGTCAGCTGTGTGTGCCCAGCAGGGCCGCTGCATGGGCTGGTTGGGGCCTCGGTGGTGCCACCTCCTCCTCTCTGGGGGTCTCTCCACGCCCTATACACAGAGTTCTGGGAGACACAGAAATGGGCTGGTTGTGCATTTTCGCACCACAACACTTTATTGAATTTGTACAACAAACGGTCTCAGAGCAGAGGGTGCGTGCCTTCCCCTGGGGAAGGAGACCTTTTTGTCTTTAGGGGAGGGTAAGAATCACACAGGGTGAGGGGGCGAGTGCTCGAGTCCCCCACCTGGGAGCATGTGTGGACTCTGGTTGGGGGCGTGTGTCCTGAGGTTTCAGCCTGAGAGACGGTTCTGAGGACAGCAGAGCTGAGCTGGAACTGCACCTCATGGGCTCCTGTGCTGGGTCCCTGCAGGGCAGCTGGACCCCGGCCTCGGGACCCCTGGAGCCCCAACACCTATAGGAGCCTGCCTCCTGGTGTGGGTGTGGGTGGGGCCCACCGGCCTACCCTCCTCTCCCCACCCTGGGGTGTACCGGGATCCCCCGGTCTGCCCTAGGTCAGCAACCTGGATCTGTGGGGCACGCCCAGTGCCCAGGAGGCCACATCCAACTGTGAGAAGGCTCGCTCATCCCGGGGCCAGAATCCAGGGCTGGCCAGGGCCATGGGGGGGCTGGATCCCATTAGTCTTTGTGTTGGGCCTGGTGGGGGCTCAAATCAACCCTGCTCCCCAGAGCCTGGTGCCCAGTCAGCCCAGGTCCCTCTAGGTTAGGGCCTGGTGTCCTGTGCAGGGTGTGCCGTGCTCCAGGAGGGACAGTGGGCGGAGGCAGGGCACAGTGGGTCCTCTGCACCACTCACCTGCACACACCCTGTCGGGGGCTCCCTGTCTTCCCTCCTCCCTGCAACCCCTGGGTACTCTATGGAACAGCCAGGCTTCTGATGGGAGCAGGGTATCCAGAGAACCCCGTGGAGGCTGAGCATGTCCCACAGGGGGCAGCTGCACCAGGTCCTTGCTCAGGGCCGATGGTGTGGTGGTGGATGGTGTGGGGGCATGGGTATGATGGTGGTGGAGTGTGGGGGCCGGTGTAGGGGGGATAGTGTTGAGGTATAGTGTGGGTGGGGATTGTGTGGGGCTTTGTGTGTGTGAGGGGGATGGTGTAGGGGCAATGCCATGGGGGATGATGATGTAGGGGGATGATGTGTTTCTGGGAAATGGGGGGATGGGGTGGGGGGCTGGCAGACACACGGCAAACCCTTTCTCTAAGATGCACAAGGAGACGTCTACAGATAAAGGTGACCCCAGTCTGGGGTTTGCTGTGACACCTGCCCCTGGGGCTCCCTGTGGTGAGTGCAAGGCCCTGGCTGGACCGGGGGCAATATCTCGGGTCATCATACTATGTATGTTTACAAATTGCAAATTGTCTCAAATTAAATGCATAGAATTTAGAAATAAATAAAGCACTGAGAAGGGGTGACACCCTGACCCGTCCGACCCTCATCGGATCGATGTGTGTCCTCCTCCAGTCACAGCCATGCACCCAGCCCCCAGGTCCCCTTACTGCCCCCCACGGCCCACAACCCCGCCCCCTGCTTTTCAGAGGGCCGTCCCTCACACCTTTGGGGTTCAGCTCACATGGCAACCCCTGGAGCCCCCATCCTAGTGGCCTCCTCATCCCTGAGACCCCGGGGGAGGGGGCACGGGGGTTATCCCCAGCACCTTACCATGCAACTGTGTGTTGCTGGCTGCTGTTCTTCTCCCAGCCTCAGAAACCCTGTGTTCCCGACCCAGAAGCCCCTGGTCCTCCCCTGGAGCCCGATCCCACCTGGCCCCTCAGCCTCACCCTACCCTTTAGAAGTACCAAAACATGATGTGACTGCTGAATGTCCTGTTGACGTCCAGGTCTACCTGCGTGATGTCCTAGGAGGAGACAAGTGCCTCCTCCTTCATTTCCTGTGGGAAAACCGGGGAGGAGGAGCAGGTGTCAGGGATACAGACCCCGACCTGTCACGAGCTGCTGTGCTGGGCAGGGAGCCCTGGGGCAACCATGGGAGTGTGTCCTGCAGAAACCTCCTTCCTTCCTCTGGGAGGCCGGGGAAGGTGGGAGTGCCCACTGTGCCCGTGGAACTGTGTGAGGGCCTGTGCCCAGCTGTTGTGGGCAGGGAGGTGACTGAGGGTCAGCCTGGGTGGGATGGCATAGGGGTTCAGCCCAGGTGGGAGGGGACATGGGGTTGTTGTGCCCAAGATTGCGAATCTGAGAAACCACTACGGAGTTGATACCAATGCAAACACATGAGGGTTGATTTCCAAACTCGAGCTTGCGTCCAAGTACACCCGAACCCAATACAGCGGAGCAGGGACCTGGACCCCGAGTTGGGTTTTAGCTTAATTTTAAGGCCTTGTCTCACGGACCTCCAGAAGGGCTGGAACAATTCCTCAAGTTCTGTTTACATTTTGATATGGGGCCTTCATGGGCATTGAGCTCTGTTCTCATTCTAATAGGCGCTTCCAGCCCTTGGCGTGGGCTCAGTTCTTATCCTATTGTGGGGCTTTCCAGGGCAATAAGCTGTAAACTTTTGTTTTTTTCCTGTAACTGAAGTAATGTAAATTTCAGCTCTTCTTCACAGGGTCCTGGGATGGCTTGACGTGTTCGAACGCTGAACTTAAAGTGGAAAGGCCTTTATTTTGTTGGACTCTTGCGTCCATTCCCATCCTATCTAGCTCCTTCCCCCTTACCTGGAGCTCCTAAGAGATCAATTGCAAATGACCTCAGCCTGACAGCCAGTGTTGGGGGACAGGCCCAGGGATTTGGGACCAGGAAGACCTGGCTCCTGGGCGTCCCAGCTGTGCAGCGGGATTCGATGCTGCAGACTCTACTCCCTGAGGCTATCTTGACAACTGACTTTGTACATACAAAAGCTGTCCTTTCTCTTTATAAGATGAAGAGCGAGTCAAAGTGTTTTTTCTCTGCACTTCTGATTGCTCAGATTCCAATCTGAGACGTATTTCCTGTTAATAAGGATAATTTACTATCCGTAGTACTATGGTTAAAATATTGTGACACAAGTAAATAGAGGGATGAGGGATTGTCTTCTCTTTCTTCACAGCTCAGTCACTCATTAGGAAGTGCATCTTTATCATTTGGAAAGAACTGAGAGACATTATTACCAATGGTCCTATTATTATCTGAAGGATTCTTCCCTGAGATACTTCCCCTGTTTCAACTGACACTGAAACACTGTGAACTCTTTGGAAGACAAATGTCCAGGAAATAAATGTTATGAATTGCTAATTTTAAATGCACTTGCAATATGGTGTCTAATATAAAAGAAGTATTTTTATCTGATTTTTGCTATTTATTATCCGTTCCTGCTTTTCAGGTTGAGGAGGCATTATACGTGTTCATAAGTGTTTTTCTTTCCTTCTGATCTAAAATTCTTACTTTGTTCCCATCGAAGGAACTCTTTAAGAATAAGGCAAAAGTTAATTCAACGATTCTTAAAATGTCTTTACACTTGGAGCCTGATTCATTTAAGTCAATTTTCAAAATAAATCTTATTTATTAGGAAAAAAACAAAGATTTATAGGGAAATTGAGAAGATAGTACAGAGCATTCACATGCACTTGCACTCAATTTCTCCAATTATTGATATCTTATATTAGTACGGTACAAATATGAGCTAATGAATCAATATTAAAATATTCGCATTAACCAAAGACCATACTTTATTCAGATTTCCTTAGTTTTTGCTAAGTTACCACCCCTCATATGACATTCCATTTGTCCTCATGTTTTCTTAGGCTCCTCTGGATTGTGACAGTCTTTCAGCCTTTCCTTGTTTTTGTTGAACTGGAACACTTTGAGAAGTAGAGTATTTTGTAAAATTTCCCTCAGTTGGGACATGTCTGTTGTTTATATCATGATTTAAATATTTCTGTGGATTATATACAGAGATATACTCCCATTTTCATTATAGCATATAAAGAATAGATACTATCTACATGATTTATCAGTCTTGGCATCGTTCTGGTCATCTTGCTGAAGTAGGGATTGTCAGCTTTCTCCGTAGTAAACTGATTCTTTATGATTATTATTATTATTATTATTATTATATTAGCATTATTATTTTAAGTTTTTCATAATATATTTTGTAGAAGGAAGTTACTATGTGTATTGCACACATAAGAGTGGGAAGCTATGCTCATGAACTTGACGGTGGAATGTCTGCACAAATTGTTTGAAATTCTTCTACATGGGAGATTTCTCTTCCCTCTAGGTTTGTTTCATTGTTTTTCTTCAAAGATGTTATTTATTTATTTTAGAGATAGAGGAGAGAAAAAGCATGAGTGAGCGGGACAGAGGGAGAGGGAGAAGCAGGTTCCCAGATGAACAGGAAGCCTGCCTTGGGACCTGGATCGTGATCCGAGCCTAAGACAGAAGCTTAACTGACTGAGCAACCCAGGTGCCACACTTTGTTTCTTTCTTTTTTTTAATAATAAATTTACTTTTTATTGGTGTTCTATTTGCCAGGATACAGAATAACACCCAGTGCTCATCCCATCTAGTGCCCCCCTCAGTGCCCGTCACCCATTCACCCCCACCCACCGCCCTCTTCCCCTTCAATCACCCCTAGTTCTTTTCCCAGAGTTAGGAGTCTTTATGTTCTGTCTCCCTTTCTGATATTTCCCACACATTTCTTCTCCCTTCCCCTATATTCCCTTTCACTATTATCTATATTCCCCAAATGAATGAGAACATACAATGCTTGTCCTTCTCCAATTGACTTACGTCACTCAGGATAATACCTTCCAGTTCCATCCACTTTGAAGCAAATGGTGGGTATTTGTCGTTTCTAATGGCTGAGCAAGGCCCACCTTTTCTCTCTCTTCATCTTCTGAGTCTCCTATGATATGAATATTATTGTTTTAATAAGTGGCTGAGTTCCCAAAATCTGCCTCTATGGTCCATAACGTTTCTTGTTTTTAGGGCTTCCACTTGGGACTGCATCAGAGTTATAGCATTTTCAACGTTGGCCTGACTAGATTTTAGTTCTTTTATTTCTACAGTAAGGGATTCTCTAGTTTTCTTCTGTGCTCTTTTTCCAGCCCAGCTGCTATCTTGATAATCATTGTTTTAAACTGTATTTAGACATCATATATGTGTATTGATGAACTTCCTGGCTGTGAGTACTACCTCATGTTATTTTATGGAGGAGAATTTCTCCATTTCATTATTTTTTCCAGAAAAGAAAGAAGGAAGAAAAAGAAAAACCAAGAAAAACAATAACAACTGCCCTCCCCCCCAAAAAAAACCCACCAGGTTATTTTGGCCTGATCATTAAAAGATTCTAAATCCCAAAATATGAAACACAATTAAAGTACCATGAAAGTAAAAATAAGAAATATATAAGGTACATACATAAAAGTTAAAATAAGGCAATTAATAAAATAGAATCAAAGAAAAAAATGCAAAAAGAGCACAAACTACAAAGGAATCTAGACTCTACTTTCGAGGCAGAGCTGAAGCCCTGCAGCCTCTCTGGTCTGACAACTTGGTGGCAGCAAATGGTCTGTGTGGGGTCTGGGCATGAGCCGGGGCGCTGATTGTCAGGTGCACATCTGCCTGGGAGTTGCACCTGTGGGGGTCAGAAGCGGGGTGGGCGTCAGCGCCTCTGGGCTCCAGCGGGCGGTGCTGTGCTGATGGGTGGGATGCGGGTGGGGTCTCTGTGTCCTCTGGCTCTGGGGCTGAGCATCCTGCCCCCCAGTCAGCTGGCGCCTCCACAGGAGAGCTCCCAAGCCCCCGGGTCTCCGCTGCTTCTCTCAGAACCCTGCGTTCACTCTACCTGTGTCCGAGCTTCTTTTAGTTTTGTTTTTTATCTCAGACTGTTGTGCCCAAGATTGCGAATCCGAGAAACCACCGAGAAGCTGACACTGATGCAAACACACGAGGGTTTATTTACAAACTCGAGCTTGTGTCCATGTATACCCGACACAGTGGAGCAGGGACTAGGAACCCAAGGTGGTTTTTAGCTTAATTTTAAGGGCTGGTCTCGGGGAACTCCCGAAGGGCTGGAGCAATTCCTCAAGTTCTGTTTACATTTTGATATGGGGCCTTCAAAGGCATTGAGATCTGTTCTAATAGGGGCTTCCTGCCCTTGGCCTGGGCTCAGTTTTTATTCTATTGTGGGGCTTGCTGTGTCCTGACAATGAGCACTCAGGAAGGAAATGACGGACGTGACTCCCTTCTCAGGAGCATCACAGAGAATAAATAATCAGACAGAACCAAAGGAGCACAAGACTTGTGCACTGAGCCATACCAGGCTCTGGGAGGCCATCTTGGGCTCGTGGTTTGGGAGCCTCATCTTGTGAAAATGTCCGCAGTTCCTGAAGCCACCCTCTATTTCAATGTCATTCCTGTCAAATCATGGTGGCACATCCTATAAATAGGAAAAAAAACCCATAACATCCATCTGCCCCCACAAATGACCCCGGAGAGCAAATCAGTATTGGAGAAGCAGGACAGAGTGGGACGCAGCACTTTCCATTTCAAACGATGTCACAGAGACACAGGATAAAGCAGTGTTGCCTTTGGGACCCCACCTGGCTCCGTCGGTTAAGCATCCGACACTTGACCTCACCTCCCGTCCTGATCTCGGGGTCGTGAGTTCTAGCCCTGGGCTGGTCCATGGACGAGGCCTGACGCCTACTTAAACAAACCAGACCCACGAGAGTTGGTCCCACCATAAGCTGAAGGAGCAGAACAGAGAGTCCAGAAGGAAACGTGCTCTGATACAACTGATTTTTTAACTTAATTTAATTTAAAACCAATTAATTAACGTATAGTGTATTATACTTTCAGAGGAAGAATTCAGAGATTCACCAGTTGGAGATAACCGCAGTGCACGTGACATCACATGCCCTCCTTCATGCCAGTCCCGTTATGCTCTCCCCCATCCCCTCCCCTGCTGTGACACTCAGTTTGTTTCCTAAATATAAGAGTCTGTATTCCCTGCATCTGTTTTCATCTTTGTTTTTCCTTCCCTGCACAGATGTTCATCTGCTTTGCTTCTTTAATTCCACCTATGAATGACACCACACGGTCATTCTCTTTTCCGACTGACCTATTTCACTTAAGATGATCCCTCTCCTTCTATCCACGTCATTGCAAATGGCAAGATTTCCTGCTCTTTGATAGCTGAGTACCATTCCTCTCTCTATGACCATCATCTATCTACCATCCTCTTTATCCATCATCTGCCACAGGGCACCGAGGGTCCTCCCACAGTGTGGCTACTGTGGACCCGGCTGCTGTGGACATTGGGGTGCAGTTGTCCCATGTCTCACTGCATCTGTATCTTCGGAGTGAGCTCCAGGCTTTACACATGCTGGTCGCAAGTCGGCTCTATTTGTAACTTCAGGAGGAGCCTCCACACTGTTTCCATGGCGTCTGCACCAACCCGCGGTCCTGCCCACAGTGGAAGAGGGTTGAGTGAGTTTTGCAGGACGTAGTAAAAGTCTGGTCCACATTTCGTTTCGCATCTTTTAGGCTCCAATTCCTTCTCCTTAAGTATTTTTGGGGAAGCTGTGTGTTGGGCTCCTTTTCAGTCAGACATTTCCGAAGCTAACAGGCCACAGCTGGAGCGTGGAAGGAGGCAGAGGTGGGCCTGGGGACGGGCACGTGCCTCCTGTAGTGCCTGAGGATCCCGCAGGGGTGCCTGAGCCCAGGCACCGCCACTGGGCAGGCATGTGCAGTAGGTCTCGTCTGCCTGCACTAACAGGAGCCAGCCTGTGCTGGGGAGGCCTGAGGAAGACGTGGGGACATGTCCACGCTGATGAGCCACAGCCTCCTAAGACCTGCAGGGAGTCTTCATGGGGATATTGTGCAGCCTTCATGCTGACAGGAGCCTCGGTCTCCTCAGGACACACGGTGAGGCTTCAGGAAGATGTGGGCCCACATCCACCCTGACAGGAGCCCTTGGACCACTTCAGGACCTGCGGGGAGGCTTCAGGAAATTGTGGGCCCGCACCCACCCTGACAGGAGCTCCTGGGCTGCCTCAGGACCCGCGGGGAGGCTTCAGTAAGATGTGGGCCCCCATCCACGCTGACAGGAGCCCCTGGGCCGCCTCAGAACATGTGGGGAGGCTTCTGAAAGATGGGGCACTGCTTCCACTCTGGCAGGAGCTAATTGGCCCTTCAGGACATAAGTTGAGTCTTCTGGAAGCTGGGGGCCGCATCCACAGTGACAGGAGCCTCGGCCACCTCAGAACCTGCGGTGACACTTCGGGAGGATGTGGGGCCACGTCCACACAACCGGACGCTGATGTCCTCAGGACCCCCGGTGTAGACTTCGGGAAATATGGGGATGCGTCTATGCGGACAGAAGACCCCAGCCTTGTCATAGCCAGTGGTGAGGCCTAAGAAATATGTGGATGCCGAATCCACACTGATAGAAGTCTCCAGCCTCCTCAGGACACACTGAACGATTGGGATGATTTGGGACCACGTCCATTCTGACAAGAGCCCCCAGCCTCCTCAGGTCTTATGGTGAGGCTGAGGAAAATGTGGGGCCACGTCAAGACTGAGAGGACCTCCGTCCTCCTCAGGACCTGCACTTTGGCTTCGGGACACATGGGGCTGTGTCTAGGCTGACAGGAACCCACAGCCTCCTCAGGACCCGGGGTGAATTTTCAGGGGACATGGGGCCATGTCCAGGCTGACAGGAGCCCCCGGCCTCCTGAGAACCTGCTGTGAGGCTTCCAGAGGATGTGAGGCATCCAGAAGGATGTTCCTCCTCCTTCCAGAGGCGGCATACTCCACGTTGACAGGTGACCCGGTGTACTCAGTACCCGCTGACTATGACTCTGGAACACGTGGGGCCACATCCGCATTCACAGCAGCCCGGCTTCCTCAGGACCCCCTGCAGGACTCTGGAGGCGCCGTTGGGGGCCACGTCCATGTCAGAAGGGACTCCTCAGAACCATAGGATAAGTGAATGTGTAGAATGAATGGTAGGGTCAGGGGAGGGGAGGTGGTTGGTGGTTAGGCTTAGGTTAGATGTTGGGATAGTGATTATGCTTATGGTTACAGATTAGAGGTTAGGGTGAGGGATAAAGGTAAGGGTCAGTGGTTAGGAGTTAGGATGGGGGTTTGGGTTAGGGACAGGAGTTAGAGTTCTAGGATTAGGGTTTAGACTTTAGGGATTAGGGCACGAGGTTTGGAGTTGGGGTTTGGGTTATGGTTAGAGTTAGGGTTTGGCTAGGCTTGCAGTTAGGGTTAGGAGTTAGGGTGTGAATTAGGGTTAAGGGTTAGCGTTAGGGTTAGAGTTAAAGTTAGGGCTAGGTTTAGGGTTAGGGTGAGGGTTAGGTTTAGGATACGGGTTAGGGCTAGGATTAGGGTTAGAGTTTGGTTAGGGGTTATGGTTAGGGTCAGGTCAGGGTCAGGGTACGGTTTTGGAAAAGGGTAAGAGAGGGTTAGGCAGCGGGTTAGGGATTAGTTTTAGAGTCCGGGTTAGGGTACAGTTTGGGATATGAGATAGGATTAGTATTAGAGGGTTAGGGTTAGGGTACAGGTTAAGGTTAGGAATAGGATTTGAGTACATTAAGTTAAGGTTATGGTTAGAGGTTAGGGTTAGTGTTAGATTTAAGATAAGCGTCAGGGTTAAAGGTTTAGAAGAGGTTTAGGAGTTAGGGTGAGGGTTGGCAGGAAGGTTCAGTGAATGTGTGTGTGTCTTGGGGTTTGTGTTTGGTTTTTGATTAGTGATAGTTCTTGTTTAAGGGTTAGGTTAACATTAGGCTTAAGTTTAGGGTTAGGGTTATGTCTCTGTATGGTTAGAGTTTGTGTCTTGGCATGTGCCTGCACTGGGACTCCTAGCATCTTGGGCAGTTTATTTTTATGCACTCTATTTAGGTTTTGGTTTCAAAGATAGCCTGACTACACCAAGTCAGCGGCCTTCCCTGAAAATCAAAATCCAGGCTTCTCTGGGGTGAGAATAGGCATGGCAGGCTTCTCCTGAGCTCAGCTAAGAGGAGGGGATTTGTGGCTCTAAAGACTCTTAGGATTTTCAGTTTCCTTTCTGATTTTATCTCTTGTGTGCCCATGTTTCCTCTATACTACCAATTATTATTTTAAAGTTTTACTTGAAGTCCTGTTTATAAACATAGTATGATATAGTTTCATTTTTACCACATAGTGATTCAACCCTTGAATACAACGACTGGTACTGGTCAGAAGTGACTTCCACAATCCCCATCCCCTGATTCCCCATCCCCCCCACCTTCCCCTGGTATTTATTAGTTTAATCTCTGTGGTTAAGAGTGTGTTTTTTTGTTTGCTTCTCTCATCCCCCCCTCTGCCCCTTTACCAGTTTGTTTGGTTTCTTAAAATTCACCTGTGAATGCAATTGTATGGTAGTTGGTATCTGTCTTTCTCTGACTGACTGAGTTCATTTAGCATAAGTCCCTTCCACTTCTCCCATGTCATTGTAAATGGCTTCATTTCATCCCTTCTGATGACCAAGTGATGTCGCAGTGTGTATATTTACCACATCGTCTCTGCCCATTCTTCTGTCGATGGACATCTGGGCTCTATACACAGTTTCGCTGTTGTTGGTAATGCTGCTACCAACACTGGGCTGTGTGTTCCTCTTCGAATCTACTAAACTACTTTTGTATTCTAGGGGTAAATACCTGGGTTTGCAATTTTGGAATCGTAGGGTAGCTCTATTTTTAACTTCTTTTTTTAAATTTTTTTTATGATAGTCACAGAGAGAGAGGCAGAGACACAGACAAAGGGAGAAGCAGGCTCCATGCACAGGGATCCCGACGTGGGATTCGATCCTGGGTCTCCCGGATCACGCCCGGGGACAAAGGCAGGTGCCAAATCGCCGCGCCAACCAGGGATCCCCTATTTTGAACTTCTTGAGGACCCTCCAGACTGTTTTTCACAGTGGCTGCACCTTTATTTATGTATTCATGAGAGACACAGAGAGGCAGAGGTATAGACACAGGGAAAATGAGGCTCCATGCGGGAAGCCTGATGTGGGACTTTATTCCCCAGGACCCCGGGATCATGACCTGAGCCAAAGCAGATGCTCCACCACTGAGGCACCCAGGTGCCTTGCTGATTCAATTTCTTTGTTACTCATGGGTCTGTTCGTATTTTATATTTCTTCCTATTTCAGTTTCGCTCGTTTGCACATTTCTAGGGATTTGTCCATTTCTTCCAGGTCTCCCAGTTTGTTAGCGTATAATCTTTCATAGTATTCCCTTATCATTGTCTTATTTTTCTGGTGTTGATTGTGATCTCTCTTCTCTCATTTGTGATTTTATTTATTTAGGTCTTTTCTCTTTTCTCGTTGATAAGGCTGGCTAGGGCTTGATCCATTTTATTAATTATTTTAAAGAACCAGCTCTTAGTTTTGTTACTCCATTCTACTGTTTTGTTGTTTCTGTATTGTTTATTTCTGCTCTCATCTTTATTTTTTCCCTTCTTCTAAGGCTTTAGGCTTTGTTTGCTATTCCTTTTTCAGCTCCTTCAGGTGTAGGGTTAGGATGTGTATTGGAGACTTTTGTTTCTTGAGGTAGGCCTGTATTGCTATGTACTTCCCTCTTAGGACTGCCTTTGCTACATCCCAGAGGTTTGGAGAAACATGTTTTCATTTTCATTTGTTTTAAATTTCCTCTTTAATTTCCTGGTTACTGCATTCATTCTCTAGTAGGATGATCATAAACTTAACATATTTTTGGTCTGTCCAAATTTTTTCTTACTGTCGACTTCCAGTTTCATAGCGCCGTGTTCCGAAAATGTACATGGTGTGTTATCAACCTTCTTGTACCTGTTGTACCTGTTGAAGGCTGATTTGTGGGCCCTGATATGATCTGTTCTGGAGAATGTCCTATGTGCACTTGAAAGGAATGTGTATTCTGCTTTAGGAAGAAATGTTCAGACTATATCTGTTGAGTCCCTGTGGTCTAGTGTGTCAAGGCTATTGTTCCCTTGTTGATTTTCTGCTAGACGATCTGTCCATTGCCATAAGTGGGTGTTGAAATCCCGTCAGTGTATTATTATCAGTGAGTTCCTGTACATTTGTTGTTAATTGGTTTCTATATTTAGGTACTCCCTTGTTGGCAGCATAAATATTTAGTTGGTTGATCTTGATAGAGAGTCTTTTTAATTATGAAATAATGTTCTTCTTCATCTCTTCTTACAGTATTTGTTTTTTCTTTTTGAGATTTAAAGATTTTATTTATTTTTTCATGATAGATACACAGAGAAGTAGAGGCAGAAACATAGGCAGAGGGAGAGGCAGGCTCCCCTAAGGGAGGCCGATGTGGGACTTGATCCTGTGATCCCAGGTTCACACCCTGTGCTGAAGGCAGATGTTCAACCACTGAGCCACCAGGTGTCCCCCAGTGTTTGGATTCAAATCTCGTTTGTCTGATATAAGTATGGGTCCTCCAGCTTTCATTTGATATCCATTAGCGTGGTAGATGATTTTCCCTCCCCTGACTATGAATCTGCTGGTGTGTATAGGTCTAAGGTGAGCATCTTGTAGGCAGGGTAAGGATGGATCTTGTTTTTTTAATGACGATTTTATTTATGAGAGACAGAGAGAGAGAGAGAGAGAGAGAGAGAGAGAGAGAGAGAAAATTAGTGAGAAAGAGAAGCAGACTCCCCACCAGGAGCCCAATATGGGACTCGATCCCAGACTCCAGGATCACAGCCTGAGTCAAAGGCAGATGCGCAACCCCTTGAGCCACCCAGGCATCCCGGATCCTGTGTTTTAAACCACTCTGATACGCTATATCTTTTGAATGGAGCACTTAGTCTATCAGCATTCAGAGTGATTATTCAAAGATATGAACTTTGTGCCTTTGTGTTACAGGAGGAGTTGGAGTTTCTGGTGATGTTCTCTGGTCCCTTCTAGTCTTTGTTGCTTTTGTTCTCTTTTTTTCCCCCACTAGAAGAGTCCCTCTGAAAATTCCTTACAGGACATGTTAAGTGGTAATGAACTCCTTTATATTTTGCCTATCTGGGAATTCATGATCTCTCCTCCTCTCCTGAATGACACCCTTGCTGAAGCAAGAATTCATACAAATTGGACTCCAATAAAAAGAAATTTAGAAACATAAAATAAATTTTTGGTTTTATGATTGAGGAAAATGGCGTTTAGGAGGAAAACCCGAATCTGAAAGAGAGCAGGACAGATTTCACCATCCGTAGCCTTCACAGGGACATGATGTCCTTTCCAAGGAGGGGCCTCCCCTCCGTAGGATGCTTCCTGCCCTTCTGTGCTCCTTGTTGGCACCCAGCAGGCACATCTCTGTGCCTCCAGCACCTCTGCAGTCGTGGTTTATTGCGTCTTTCATGTATCCTATTGGGGACCACAGCGTCGTGTATGTAACCATCCAGCTGCTGTTAGACAACATTGGGGGATTCCGACTTTTGTTGGTTTTGTGGTGTGTGTGTCTCTATCACATGCAGCTATCATGTGCAGCTACTAATCCTCTGGCTGGGTCACCCAAATGCTGAAATGGTTGGCACAACATCATTTCTGGTGCTGGCGCTGGGCGGCTAGCTAGGCTCTCCTGGCAGACCCGGGGCTCGCTCTTGCAGTGACTTTCTGCTGAAGGGTCAGCTGAGCTGGAAGGACGGGCTTGGCCATATTCCCATGTGTAGCAGTGGGTCGTGCCATGCGCTGGCTGCTTATCTTCTCCCCAATGCCTCTCAAGCAGGGAGCCAGACCTCGGGGCCGCCCTGGTGGAAACTCCTGAGGATCCAGCTGCCCATTGGGGGGAGCCCTGGGACTGCCTGTGTTTGGGAGTCTGGGTAGGGACAGGGCTGGGGTTTCTCGGTCCCCTGTGCTGCTTGGCCTTCAGGTCGAGCCCCATGCTCACCCAGCCCCTATTCACTAAGGCGAGGAGGGTACCCTCAAAATGCTAGTGTGAGAGATCTAGCACCACAAGGTGTGCAGGCTGAGTACACCTTGTGAGGGTGGCCCACGTGCATGAGGTGCAGTGTGGGACCCAGGAATTTTAACAAAAATCCCTTACCCCTGGACAGGCAGAGCAGGACTGATTCCATTTTGTGCTCCAAATGGTCATAGGCCATCTCCCCTATGACCCCACATGACCTACTTATGGCTTAAGGCGCTGCCCCACCCGACTCAAGCCGCTGGGCACACCCTAATCTGAAACCCGTTCATAACAATGCAACCCTGCTTTGTGCCCCACAAAGCTCTACGCCAATTCTGACAAAGTAATAGGCTAGTTCATGTCGATACTATAGGATAAAATGTAATTCAGTCAGCCACCTGCATGTGGACCGACATGACCATGCATCTTTCAGCATTCCCTTGGGCCACTGGCTCCTATAAAGCTGCTACACCTCTTAGTCTTGGGGTCCAAGTCCCTTCTCCTCTGTGTCCAGTGCACTTGTACCCAAGCTCCAGCTTGTAGAGAAACCCTCGGGAGTTTGCATCAGTGTGGGCTCCTTGGTGGTTTCGAATTCGAATTGCGAATTCGCAATCTTGGGCACAACACAAGGGCCTGTTGTCCTGACATCCCTTCCAGGGCCACGCTACCGCCCTGCAGGCCCTCTGTGTCCCAGGTACACAGGCACGGGGATGCGGGGAGGGGAGGAAGTGCCCCGGAACTCGGCGAGCCCCGGCCCCCTGGACAGGCGGAGCACAGACCTCCCAGGTCGCTTCCACAGACCCTGGTGACCTGAGGCTCCCTGGCTGTCACTCTGTCCCAGCCCCTCCTGGCCTACTGGGCACAGGCTGAGTCCCAGTAAAGTCTGTAGGGCCTGACCCTGGTGTCTGGGCACCCCTGGAAGGCATGTGGGTACGTCAGCTGTGTGTGCCTGGCAGCGCCACTGCAGGGGCTGTTTGGGGTGTGGATGTAGCCCCCTCCTCATCACTTGGGGTCTCTCCAAGCCCTCTGCTCAGAGTTCTGGGAGACACAGAAACGGGCTGGCTGTGCAATTCCGCACAACACTTTATTGACTTTCTACAGCAAAGGGGCTCAGAGCCAAGGGTGCGCACTTTCCCCTGGGGAGGGAGAACATTCTGTCCTTTAGGGGAGAGCAAGAATCACATGTGGGGCGGGGACGGGTGCTGAAGTCCCCCACCTGGGAGCATGTTTGGACTCAGGGTAGGTTCGTGTCCTGAGGTTTCAGCATGAGAGACGGTTCTGAGGGCAGCAGACCTGACCTGGACCTGCAGTTCATGGGCTCCTGCTTTGGGTTCCCGCAGGGCAGCTGGACCCCGGTCTCAGGCCCCCTGGGGCCTCAGAACCTGGTGGAGCCTGTCTCCTGCTGTGGGTGCGGGTGGGGCCGACTGGCCTACCCCTCCTCTCCCCAACCTGGGGTGTCCCGGGATCCCCAGGGCTGCCCTAGGTCAGCGACTTGGATCTGTGGGGCACACCCAGTCCCCAAGAGGCCACATCCAGCTGTGGGAGGGCTCTCTCAGCCTGGGGCCAGAATCCCGGGCTGGCCAGGGCCATGGGGGTTTGGATCCCGTTAGTCTTTCTGTTGGGCCTGGGGGAGGCTCAAATCAACCTAGCCCACACAGACCCTGGGGCCAGGCCAGCCCTTGTCCCTCTGCGTTAGGGGCTGGTGTCCTATGCAGGGTAGTGCCGCCCTCCAGGAGGGACAGTGGGTGGAGGCAGGGCACAGTGGGTCCTCTGCACCACTCACCTGCACCCATCCTGTCGGAGACTCCCTGCCTTCCCTCCTTCCTGCAACCCCTGGGTACACTATGGGAAACCCGGTCTTCTGGTGGGAACAGGGTATACAGAAAACCCCGGTGAGGCTGAGTATGTTCCACAGGGTGCAGTTGCACTGGGTCCTTGCTGGGGGCAGATGGTGTGGGGGTGGATGTTGTGGGGTGCCGGGGCATGATGGTGGTGGAGTGTGGGGGATAGTGCAGGGGGGATAGTGGGGGTATAGTGTGGGTGGGGATTGTGTGGGACTGTGTGGGTGTGAGGGGGATGGTATGGGTTGGAGCCATTTGGGATGATGAAGGGGGATGGTGTTGGGGTGGGGAATGAGGGGGATGACATGGGGGCCTGCTGACACAGGGCATCCACTTTCTGTCAGACGCACATGGATACGTCTACAGATAAAGGTGACCCAAGTCTGGAGTTTGCTGTGACCCCTGCCCCTGGGGTCCCCGTGTAGTCAGTGCCGGGCGCTGGCTGGACCAGGGGCATTATCTGCTGGGGATCATACTATGTATGTTTACAAATTGCAAATTGTCTCAAATGCATAGAATTTAGATATATATAAAACACCGAGTGTGGGTGTCACCCTGACCCGTCCGACCCTCATGGGATCGATGTGTGTCCTGCTCCAGCCACGGCCATGCCACCTGGCCCCCAGGTCCAGTTACTGTCCTCCACAGGCCGTCCCTCGCCCCTTTGGGGTTCAGCTCCCATGGAAACCCCTGAAGGCACCGACCTAGTGACCTCCTCATCCCCGAAGCCCCAGGGGTTGGGGCACGGGGGTTATCCCTGGCACTCTACCATACAGTGGTGTGTTGCTGGCTGCTGTCGCTTCCCCCGGCCTCTTAAGCCCCGTGTTCCCTACCCAGAAGCCCCTGGGCCTCCCCCAGGGCAATTAGACCCAAGCTCCAGCTTGTAAAGAAACCCTCGGGAGTTTCCATCGGTGTGGGCTCCTTAGTGGTTTCCCTGATTTGCAATCTTGGGCACAACACCAGGGCCTGGTGTCCTGACATCCTTTCCAGGGCCACGCTGACCGCCCCACAGGCCCTCTGTGCCCCAGGAACACAGGCACAGGGATGCGTGGAGGGGAGGAAGTGCCCTGGAACTTGGCCATCCGCAGCCCTCTGGACAGAGGGAGCACAGACCTCCCACGTCGCTGTTCACAGACCCTGGTGACCTGAAGCTCCCTGGCTGTCACTCTGTCCCAGCCCCTCCTGGCCTGGGGGGCAGAGCCTGAGTCCCAGTAAAGTCTGTGGGTCCTGACCCTGGCATCTGGACGCCCCTGTAAGGCACATGGGGACATCTGCTGTGTTTACCTGGCGGCGCCCCTGCAGGATCTGTTTGGGGTCTGGATGGTGCCCCCTCCTCCTCTCTGGGTGTCTCTCCACACCCCATGCACAGAGTTCTGGGAGACACAGAAATGGCCTGGCTGTGCATTTCCCACCACAACACTTTATTGATTTCTACAGCAAACAGGCTCAGAGCCTACTGCGCGCCTTCCCTTGGGGAGGGAGACCTTTCTGTCCTTTAGGGGAGGGCAAGAATCCCACGGTGTGGGGGGGCGGGTGCTAGAGTCCACATCGTGGGAGCATGTGTGGACTCTGGGTGGGGGCGTTTGTCCTGAGATTTCAGCCTGAGTGACTGTTCTGAGGACAGCAGAGATGACCTGGACCTGCAGCTCATGGGCTCTTGCACTGGGCCCCCGCAGGGCAGCTGGACCCCGGCCTTGGGCACTCTGGGCCCCAATACCTGGAGGAGCCTGCCTCCTGGAGTGGGGTCGGGTGAGGCCAACTGACCTATCCATCCTGTCCCCACTCTGGGGTGTCCTGGGAACCCATGGCCTGCCCTAGGTCAGCGACCTGGATCTGTGGGGCACGCCCAGGGCCCAGGAGGCCACATCCAGCTGTGAGAGGGCTGGCTCACCCTGGGGCCAGAATCCAGGGCTAGCCAGGACCATGGGGGCCTGGATCCCATTAGTCTTTGTGTTGGGCCTGGGGGGGGGCTCAAATCAACTCAGCCCCCACAGAGCGTGGAGCCAGGTCAGCCCAGGTCCCTCTGGGTTAGGGGCTGGTGTCCTGTGCAGGGTGTGCCCGCCCTCCAGGAGGGACAGTGGGCGGAGGCAGGGCCCAATGTGTCCTCTGCTCCACTCACCTGCACCCACCATTTCGGGGATCCCTGCCTTCCCTCCTCCCTGCAACCCCTGGGTTCTCTATGGAACAATCTGGCTTCTGATGGGAGCAGGGTATGCAGAGAACCCTGGGGAGGCTGAGCATGTCCGACCGGACAGCTCCACTGGGTCCTTCTGGGGGCCAATGGTGTGGGGGTGGATGGTGTGGGGCAGGGACATGACTGTGATGGTATATTAGTGCGGTACAAGTATTAGCTAATGAATCAATATTAAAATAGTCGCATTAACCAAAGACCATACTTTATTCAGATTTCCTTAGTTTTTGCTAAGTTACCATCCCTCATATCCCATTCCATTTGTACTCATGTTTTCTTAGGCTCCTCTGGATTGTGACAGTCTTTCAGCCTTTCCTTGTTGTCATTGAACTGGAACACTTTGAGAAGTAGAGTATTTTGTAAAATATACCTCAGTTGGGACATGTCTGTTGTTTAACTCATGATTGAACTGTTTTTGTGGATTATATACAGAGAGATAATACCATTTTTATTATATAAAGGATAGATATTATCAACATGATTTATCAGTCTTGGTATTGATCTGATCATCTTGCTGAGGTAGTGTTTGTCAGCTTTCTCCATAGTAAAGTGATTCTTTTTATTATTATTATTATTTATTATCATTTTTATATTAAGATTTTCATATTATATTTTGTAGAAGGAAGTTACTATGTGTATTCGACACATAAGAGTGGGAGGCTATGCTAATCAACTTGAGGGTGGAATGTCTGCACAACTTCTTTGAAATTATTCTACATGGGAGATTTCTCTTCCTTCTGGGTTTGTTTGTTTGTTTCTTTTTCAGGATGTTATTTATTTATTTGAGAGAGAGAGGAGAGAAAAACCATGAGCGAGAAGGGCAGATGGAGAAGGACAAGCAGGTTCCCTGCTGAACAGGGAGCCTGCCTTGGGACCTGGATCATGATCTGAGCCTAAGGCAGAAGGTTAACTGACTGAGTCAACCAGATGCCACTTTTTCTTTCTTTCAAACTTTTTTTTAATAATAAATTTACTTTTAATTGGTGTTCAATTTGCCCACATACAGAATAACACCCAGTGCTCAACCCGTCAAGTGCCCCCCTCAGTACACGTCACCCATTCACCCCCACCCCCGCCCTCCTCCCCTTCCATCACCCCTAGTTTATTTCCTAGAGTTAGGAGTCTTTATGTTCTGTCTCTCTTTCTGATATTTCCCACACATTTCTTCTCCGTTCCCTTATATTCCCTTTCACTCTTATTTATATTCCCCAAGTGAATGAGAACATACAATGTTTGTCCTTCTCCGATTGACTTACTTCACTCAGCATGATACCATCCAGTTCCATCCACGTTGAATCAAATGGTGGGTATTTGTCGTTTCTCATGGCTGAGCAAGGCCCACCTTTTCTCTCTCTTCATCATCTGAGTCTCCTATGATATGAATGTTATTGTTTTAATAAGTGGCTGAGTTCCCTATGTCTGCCTTTGTGGTCCATAACCTTTCTTGTTTTGAAGGCATCCACTTGGGACTGCATCTCAGTTATATCATTTTTAACATTGGCCTGACTAGATTTTAGTTCTTTTATTTCTACAGTAAGGGATTCTCTAGTTTTCTTCTGTGCTTTTTTTCCAGCCCAGATGCTATCTTTATAATCATTGTTTTAAACTGTAGTTAGACATCATATATGTCTATTGATGAACTTCCTGGCTGTGAGTACTACTTCATGTTATTTTATGGAGTTGAATTTCTCCATCTCATTATTTTTTCCAGAAAAGAAAGAAGGAAGAAAAAGGAAAACCAAGAAAAACAATAACAACTACCCTCCCCCAAAAAACCACCATATTATTTTGGCCTGCTTGTTAAAAGATTCTAAATCCCAAAATAAGAAACACAATTAAAGTACCATGATAGTAAAAGTAAGAAATATATAAGGTACAGAAATAAAAATTAAATTAAGCAATTAATAAAATAGAATCAAAGAAAATAAATGAAAATAAAGCACAAAGTACAAAGGAAGCTACACCCTACTTTCCAGGCAGAGCTGAGGCTCTGCTGCCTATGTAGTCTGACAACTTGTTGGCATTGAGTGGTCTGTGCAGGGTCTCGAGAAGGGCCTTGGTGCTGAATCTCAGGTGCACATCTGCCTGGGAGATGCACCTGCGGATCAGAGGCTGGGTGGGTGTCATCGCCTCTGGCCTCCAATGGGAGGCGCTGTGCTGCTCCCTTAGACTCCGCGCTGATGGGCGGGATGCGGGTGGGGACGCTGGGTCCTCTGGCTCTGGGGCTGAGCATCCCCGCCCCATCTGCAGGGGCCTCAACAGAAGAGCCGCCAACCCCCCGGGTCTCTGCTGCTTCTCTCAGAACCCTGCTTTTACTCTGCGTGCGTCTGAGCTTCTTTTGGTTTTGATATTTTATCTCAGACTGTTTTGCCCAAGATTGGGAATCCGAGATACCACCGAGAAGCTGACACCGATGCAAACACACGAGAGTTTATTTACAAGCTCGAGCTTGTGTCTAAGTGCACCCGACATAGCGGAGCAGGGACTTGGACCCCGAGATGGGTTTTAGCTTAGTTTTAAGTGCTGGTCTCGGGACCTCCAGGAGGGCTGGAGCAATTCCTCAAGTTCTGTTTATATTTTGATATGGGGCCTTCTAGGGCATTGAGTTCTGTTCTCATTTTAATAGGGGCTTCCTGCCCTTTGCCTGGACTCAGTTTTTATTCTATTGTGGGGCTTTCTAGGGCATTAAGCTGTAAACAGCAAAGGTTCCACAACTGGAAGGGGAACTCACACTGTCCCTATATGCTGAAGATGTGGTACTAGAAACAGGAAACTCGAGAGCCTCCACCAAGCCTCTTAGAACTAACGAGTGAGTTCAGTAAAGTCAGGGGACACAAACTGACCCTACAGAGCAGAGTAGCCTTGCTGTGTCCTGGCAATGAGCACTCAGGAAGGAAATGAAGGACGTGACTCCCTTCTCAGGAGCATCACAGAGAATAAATAATGAGACAGAACCAAAGGAACACAAGACTTGTGCACTGAGCCATACCAGGCTCTGGGAGGCCTTCCTGGGCTTGTGGGGTGGGAGCCTCATCTTGGAAAATGTCCGCAGTTCCTGAAGCCACCCTCAGTTTCAATGTCATTCGTATCAAAATCATGGTGGCAGATCTTAGAAATAGGAAAAAAAAAAAACCTTTACATCCATCTGCCCCCACAAATGACCCCAGAGAGGAAATCAGTATTGGAGAAGCAGGACAGAGTGGGACATAACACTTTCCTATTTCAAACGATGTCACAGAGACACAGGATATAGCAGTGTTGTTCTCGGGCCCCTGGCTGGCTCTGTCAGTTAAGCATTCGACACCTGACCTCACCTCCTGTCCTGACCTCGGGGTCCTGAGTTCTAGCCCTGGGCTGGGCCATGGATGAGGCGTGGAGTCTACTTAAACAAACCAGACTCAAGGGTGGTGTTCTTGACATAAGCTGAAGGAGCAGAACAGAGAGTCCAGAAAGAATTGTGCTCTGATACAACTGATTTTTTAACTTAATTTAAACCCAATTAATTAACGTATAGTGTATTATACTTTCAGAGGAAGAATTCAGGGATTCACCAGTTGGATATAACAGCAGTGCACATGACATCACATGCCCTCCTTCATGCTGGTTCCCTGTGATCCCCTCACCTGTCCCCTACCCTCCAGCGACCCTCATTTTTCCCCTATAATTAACAGTCTGTATTTCCTGCATCTGTTTTCATCTTATTTGTTTTTCCTTCCCTTCACAAATGTTCATCTGCTTTGCTTCTTTAATTCCACCTATGAATGACACCCCACGGTCATTCACTTTCCCGACTGACTTATTTCACTTAACATGATTTCTCTAGTTCTATCCACGTCATTGCAAATGGCAAGATTCCTTCTCTTTGATAGCTGAGTACCATTCCTCTCTCTATGACCATCATCTATCTCCCATCCTCTTTATACATCATCTGCCTGAGGGCACCGAGACTCCTCACACAGTGTGACTACTGTGGACACGGCTGTTGTGGACATTGGGGTACAGGTGTCCTGAGTCTCACTGCATCTGTATCTTCGAAGTCAGCTCCTGTCCCTGCACCTGCTGGTCGCAGGGCGGCTCTATTTGTACCTTCCTGAGGAGCCTCCACACTGTTTCCAGGGTGGCTGCACCAGCCCGCGTTCCCACCCACAGTGGAAGAGGGTTGAGTGAGTTTTGCAGGACTTGCTCAAAGTCTGGTCCACATTTCATTTTGCGGTCTGTGGGCTCCAACTCCTTGTCCTTAAGTATTTCTGGGGAAGCCGGGTGTTGGGCTCCGTTTCAGTGAGACATTTCCGATGCTAACAGGCCACAGCTGGAGCCTGGAAGGAGGCAGGTGCCGCCCCGTGCACCAGCAAGCCACCTCCTACACAGCTTCCTGCAGTGCCTAGCATCCCAAAGGGGGCGCCGGAGACCAGGCCCCACCCAGGGGACCCGCATGTGCAGTAGGCCTCCTCTGCCTGCATTAACAGCCTGTGCTGGGGAGGCCTGAGGAGGACATAGGGACGCATCGACCCTGATGAGCCGCAGCCTCCTCAGGTCGCTCAGGGAGTCTAAAGGGGGACATTGGGTTGCGTTCACGCTGACAGGAGCCCGGGTCTCCTCAGGACCCGCAGTGAGGCTTCTGGAAGATGTGGGCCCGCATACACCCTGATAGGAGACCCTGGGCTGCCTCAGGACTCGCGGGAAGGCTTCAAGATATTGTGGGCCCGCATCCATGCTGACAGGAGACCGTGGGCCACCTCAGGACCTGCGGGGAGGCTTCAGGAAGATGTGGCACTGCGTCCACGCTGACAGGAGCACTTGGCTGCCTCAGGACCCACGTGGAGGCTTCAGGAAATTGTGGGCCCGCATCCAGGCTGACAGGAGCCCCTGGGCCGCCTCAGGACCCGCGGGGAGGCTTCAGGAAGATGTGGCACCGCGTCCACTCTGGCAGGAACTCCCAGGCCCCTCAGGATATAAATTGAGGCTTCTGGAAGATGGAGGCCCCATTCAGGATGACAGGAGCCACGGCCTCCTAGATCCATTGGTGACAATTCGGGAGTATGTGTGGTAACGTCCACACAACAGGACGCTGACTTCCTCAGGACCCCTGGTGTAGTCTTCGGGAAATATGGGGATGCGTCCATGCGGACAGAAGAGCCCAGCCTTGTCAGGGCCTCTGGTGAGGCCTAAGAAAGATGTGGGTGCTGCATCCACACTGACAGGAATCTCTGGCCTCCTCAGGATGCACTGTGAAGTTTTGGGAATATTTGGGGCCCGTCCATGCTGACAGGAGCCCCCAGCCTCCTCAGGGCTTATGGTGAGGCTTGAGGAAAATGTGGGTCCACCTCAACACTGACAAGACCCCCGTTGTCCTCAGGACCTGCACTTTGGCTTTGGGATATATGAGGCTGGGTCTTTGCTGACAGGAGCCCACAGCCTCCTCAGGACCCACGGTGAGTGTTCTGGGTGGCGTGGGGCCATGTCCAGGCTGACAGAAGCCCCCGGCCTCCTGAGGACCTGCTGTGAGGCTTCCAGAGGATGTGAAGCATAGTCCACAGTGACAGGAGACCCGGCGTCTTCAGGACCCACTGACTATGGCTCAGGAACACGTGGGGCCACGTGCACACTCACAGGAGCCCGGTTTCCTCAACCCCCTGGAGGACTCTGGAGGTGTCATTGGGGGCCACGTCCATATCAGAAGGGACTCCTCAGAATCACAGAGTAAGTGAATGGGTAGAATGAATGGTTGGGTCAGGGGAGGGGAGGCAATTGGTGGTTAGCCTTACGTTAGATGTTAGGTGTTAGTGATTATGCTTATGGTTATGGATTAGAGGTTAGGGTGAGGGATAAGGGTAAGGGTCAGTGGTTAGGAGTTAGGATGTGGGTTAGGGCTAGGGACAGGATTTGGTGTTAGGGTTAGGGTTTAGGCTTTAGGGATTAGGGCAGGAGGTTCGGAGTTGGGGTTAGTGTTATGGTTAGAGTTAGGGTTGAGCTTAGGTTTGCAGTGAGGGTTAGGGGTTAGGGTGTGAATTATGGTTAGGGGTTAGAGTTAGGGGTTTGAGTTAAGGGTTAGAGTTAAAGCTAGGGCTAGGTTTAGGGTTAGGGCGAGGGTTAGGATTAGGATAGGGGTTAGGGTTAGGGTTAGGGTTAAGGTCTGGTTAGGGGTTAGGGTTAGGGTCAGGTCAGGGTCAGGGTACGGTTTTGGAAAAGGGTCAGATATAGGGTTAGGGTGTGTATTAGCGGTTGGTTTTAGCGTACGGGTTAGGGTACAGTTTGGGGTATGAGATAGGATTAGTATTAGAGGGTTAGTGTTATGGTACAGGTTAAGATTAGGAATAGGATTTGAATACCTTATTTTAAGGTTACGTACGGTTAGAGGTTCGGGTTCAGGTTAGATTTAACGTAGGGTTCAGGGTTAAGGAAACCTAAGTTTAGGTGAACCGATGTTTAGGAGTTAGGGTGAGGGTTGGCAGGAAGGTTCAGTGAATGAGTTTCGGTCTTGGGGTTTGTGTTTGGTTTTCGACTAGTGATAGGTCTTGTTTAAGGGTTAGGTTAACATTAGGATTAAGTGTAGGGTTAGGGTTATGTCTGTGTATGGTTAGTGTGGGTCTTGGCATGTGCTTGCACTGGGACTCCTAGTATCTTGGGCAGTTTAGTTTTATGCACTCTATTTAGGTTTTGGGTTCAAAGATAGCCTGACTCCACCAAGTCAGTGGCCTCCCCAGAGAATCAAAATCCAGGCTTTTACTTGGGTGAGAATAGGCATGGCAGTCTTCTCCCGAGCTGAGGTAAGGAGGGGTTTTGTGGCTCTAAATACTCTTTATTTGGATTTTCAGTTGCCTTTCTGATTTTATCTCTAGTGTGTACATGTTTCATCAATACTACCAATTATAATTTTAAAGTTTTACTTGAAGTCCTCTTTGTAAACACAGTATGATATAGTTTCAGGTTTACCACATAGTGATTCAACCCTTGGATACAACGCCTGGTACTGGTCACAGGTGCCCTCCACTATCCCCATCCCCTGATTCCTCATCCGCCCCACCTTTCTCTGGTATTTATTAGTTTATTCTCTGTGGTTAAGAGTGTGTTTTTTTGTTTGCTTCTCTCATCCCCACTCTGCCCCTTTGCCAGTTTTTTTAGGTTTCCTAATATTCACATGTGAATGCAATTGTATGGTATTTGGTATCTGTCTTTCTATGACTGACTGAGTTCATTTAGCATAAGTCCTTTCCACTTCTCCCACGTCATTGTAAATGGCTTCATTTCATCCCTTCTGATGACTGAGTGATGTCGCAGTGTGTATATTTACCACATCTTTCTGCCCATTCATCTGCCAATGGACATCTGTGCTGTATCCACAGTTTGGCTGTTGTTTATAATGCTGCTACAAACACTGGGCTACGTGTCCCTCTTGGAATCTACTAAATGACTTTTGTATCCTTGGGGTAAATACCTAGCTCTGCAATTTTGGAATCGTAGTGTAGCTCTATTTTTAACTTCTCTTTTTATTTTTTTTTATGATAGTCACGGAGAGAGAGGCAGAGACACAGGCAGAGGGAGAAGCAGGCTCCATGCACTGAGAGTCCGATGTGGGATTCGATCCCGGGTCTCCAGGATCGCGACATGGGCCAAAGGCAGGTGCCAAACCAGTGCGCCACCCAAGATCTCCTATTTTTAACTTCTCGAGGACCCTCCACAGTGTTTTCCACAGTGGCTGCACCTGTTCGCATGCCCACCAGGAGTGTAAGGGGGCTACCCTTTCTCCAAAGCCTCAACAACACCTGTTGTTTCTTCTCTTGTTAATTTTAGCCATTCTGATGGCTGTCAGGTGACATCTTATTGTGGTTTTGATTTGCATTTCCCTGATGGTGGGTGACGCTGAGTGTCTTTCCGTGTCTGGTGGCCATCTGGATGTCTTGTCAGAGACAAAGTCCATTAATGTCTTCTGCCCATCTGCAGTTGGATAATTTGTGTTTAGGATGCTGAGATTTATATTTGCTTTACTTATTTTGCATACTAACTCTTTATTGGATGTGTTGTTTACAAATATCTCGTTTCATTTTGTATGTTGCCTTTTAGCGTTGGTTGTGTCTTTCAATTTGCAGAAGCTTTTGAATTTGATGAAGTCCCAATAGTATTTTTGCTTTTGTTCCCCTCAAATCAGAGGCATATCTAGAAAGAAGATCCAATGGCCAACGTCAAAGATGTTCCTGCCTATCTTTTCTTCTTTGTATGGTTTCAGGTCTCACTTTTAGGTCTTTCATCCATTTTGAATTTATTTTTTATATATATGGTGTAAGAAAGTTGTCCAGTTTCATTCTTCTGCATGTGGCTGTCTGGTTTTCCCAACACCATTTGTTCTTATCCTGGGGTCAGGTTAGGGTTTGTTGAAGAGACTGTCTTTGTGCCACTGGATATTCCTTCCTGCCTTGTTGTCGATTAATGGATCATAGAGTTACAGGTTTGTATCTTGTTTCGGCTTTGCATTCTGTTCTATTGATCTAAGCCTCTCCTGTTGGGAGATTCTTGAGTGCTGATTCAATATCTTTGCTGGTTGTCTGTTCAAGTTTCTTATTTCTTCATTTCTCCTTTTTGCTATGTTATATATTTCCAGAAATTGATCTATTTCTTCTAGATTCTAGGTTGCTGGCATATACTTTTTCACCATATTCTCTTATTATCGTTGGTATTTCTGTAGTGTTGGTTGTTATTTCTCTTTTCTCATCTGTGATTTTATTTGGGTCCTTTCTCATCTTTTTATCTTTTTTCTTTTTTAAAGATTTTATTTATGGATTCATGCGAGATGCAGAGAGGCAGAGGTATAGGCAGAGGAAAAATGAGGCTCCATGTGGGGAGGCTCATGTGGGACTTGATCCACCAGGATCCTGGGATCATGACCTGAGCCAAAGCAGATGCTCAACCACTGAGGCACCCAGGTGCCTTGCTGATTCAATTCCTTTGCTAGTTATGGGTCTCTTTCATATTTTCTATTTCTTCATATTTCAGTTTTGCTCGTTTGCACATTTCTAGGGTTTTGTCCATTTCTTCCAGGTATCCCAGTTTGTTAGCATATAATCTTTCATAGTATTCCCTTATAATTGTCTTATTTTTCTGGTGTTGATTGTGATCACTCTTCTCTCTTCTGTGATTTTATTCATTTAGTTCTTTTCTCTTTTCTCATTCCTAAGGCTGGATAGGGTTTGATCCATTTTATTAATTATTTTGAAGAAATAGCTCTTAGTTTCGTTATTCCATTCTAATGTTTTTTATTTCTGTATTGTTTATTTCTGCTCTCATCTTTATTTTTTCCCTTCTTCTGTAGGCTTTAGGATTTGTTTGCTATTCCTTTTCCAGCTCCTTTAGGTGTAGGGTTAAGCTGTGTATTGGAGACTTCTTGTTTCTTGAGGTAGGCCTGTATTGCTATGTACTTTCCTCTTTGTTTTTTTGTTTTTTTTTTTTGTTTGTTTTGTTTTGTTTTTTTTTTGTGCTTTCCTCTTTGGACTGCCTTTTCTACATCCCAGAGTTTTGGAGAAACATGTTTTCATTTTCATTTGTTTTAAATTTCCTCTTTAATTTCCTGTTTGCTCCATTCATTCTCTAGTAGAATGTTCATAATCTCCACGTATTTTTGGTCTGTCCAAATTTTTTCTTACTGTGGACTTCGAGTTTCATAGCGTCATGGTTCAAAAAGGTACAGGGTGTGATATCAACCTTCTTGTACCTGTTGTACCTGTTGAGGGCTGATTTGTGGCCATGATATGATCTGTTCTGGAGAATGTCCCATGTGCACTTGAAAGGAATGTGTATTCTGCTTTAGGAAGAAATGTGCAGACTATATCTGTTGAGTCCCTGTGGCCCAGTGTGTCTACGCTATTGTTCCCCTGTTGATTTTCTGCATAGAAGATCAGTCCATTGCCATTACTGGGTAGGTTTTAAAATCCCCTGTCATTGTATCATTATCAGTGAGTTTCTGTACGTTTATTGGTAATTGGGTTCCATATTTAGGTACTCCCATGTTGGCAGCATAAATATTTAGTTGTTTGATCCTGATAGAGAGTCTTTTTAATTATGAAATAATGCCCTCCTTCATCTCTTCTTACAGTATTTGTTCTTTCTTTTTGAGATTTAAATATTTCATTTATTTATTCATGAGAGATACACAGAGGAGCAGAGGCAGAAACATAGCAGAGGGAGAGACAGGCTCCCCAAAGGGATGCCAATGTGGGACTCGATCCTAGGATCCCAGGAACACACCCTGAGCCGAAGGCAGATGCTCAACCACTGAGCCACCAGGTGTCCCCCAGGGTTTGGTTTCAAATCTAGTTTGTCTAATATAAGTATTGGTCCTCCAGCTTTCTTTTCATAACCATTAGCGTGATAGATGATTTTCCATCCCCTGACTTTCAAACTGCTGGTGTCTATAGGTCTAAGGTGAGCCTCTAGTAGGCAGCATACTGATGGATCTTGATTTTTTAATAACAATTTTATTTTTGAGAGCATGAGAGAGAGAGAGGAGAGAGAGAGAGAGGCAGAAAATTAGGCAGAGAGAGAAGCAGGCTCCCCACCAGGAGCACAATATGGGACTCGATCCCAGACTCCAGGATCACACCCTGAGTCAAAGGCAGAGGCTCAACCCCTGAGCCACCCAGGCATCCCGGATCCTGTTTTTTAAGCCACTCTGACACCCTATATCTTTTAATTGGAGCATTTAGTATCAGCATTCAGAGTGCTTATTCAAATATATGAACTTGTGCCTTGTTGTTAGTGGTAGAGTTGGTGTTTCTGGTGACGTTCTCTGGTCCTTTCTAGTCTTTGTTGCTTTTGGTATCTTTTTTTCCCCCACTAGAAGAGTCCCTCTTAAAATTCCTTACTGGACTGGTTTAGCGGTCATGAACTCCTTTATACTTTGCCTGTCAGGGAAAATCTTTCTCTCTACTTCTCTCCTGAATGACACACTTCCTGAAGAAATAATTCATACAAATTGGATCCAATAAAAAGAAAGTTAAAAACATAAAATAAATTTTTGCTCGTATGACTGAGGAAAATGGCATTTAGGAGGAAAACCAGAAGCTGAAAGGGAGGAGGACAGATTTCACCATCCTTAGCCTTCACTGGGACCTGGTGTCCTTTCCTAAGGGGTCCCCCCTCTGTAGGATGCTTCCTGCCCCTCTGCGCTCCTTTTTGGAACCCAGCAGGCACATCTCCGTGCCTCCAGCACCTCTGCAGTCGTGGTTTATAGCGTCTTCCATGTATCCTATTGGGGACCACGGTGTCATGTATGTAACCATCCAGCTGCTGTTTGACAGCATTGGGGTGATTCTGACTTTTGTTCGTTGTGGGGTGTGTGTGTGTCTATCACATGAATCTATGACGTGTAGCTATCGGATCCTCTGGCTGGGTAACCCAAACACCGAAATGGTTGGTACAACATCATTTCTGGTGCTGGCGCTGGGTGGCTAGCTGGGCTCTCCTGGCTGACCCGGGGCTCGCTCCTGCAGTGAATTTCAGCTGGAGGTTCAGCTGAGGTCGAAGGACTGGCTCGGCCAAATTACCATGTCCGACAGTGTGTCTCGCCGAGCGCCGGCTGCTTCTATTCTCGCCGATGCCTCTCCAGAAGGGAGTCAGACCTCAGGGCAACCCTGGGGGGAGCTCCTGAGGAGTCGGGTACCCATGGCGGGGAGCCCTGGGGTGGCCTGTGTGTGGAGGTCGGGGTGGGAATGGGGCTGGGTTTCTTTGGTCCCCTGTGCTGCCTGGCTTTCAGGCCGAGCCCCATGTTCACCCAGCCCCTACTCACTAGGGCAAGGAGGGTGCCCTCCACACGCTGGTGTGAGAGATCCAGCACCACAAGGTGTGCACGCTGAGTCCACCTGGTGAGCATTGCCCAGGTGGGTGAGCTGCAAGTTGGGACACAGGAAATTTAATAAAAATCCCCTACCCCATGGACAAGCAGCGCAGGACTGATTCCATTTTGTGCTACACCCGCCACCTCCCCTATGACCCCCACATGACCTGCTTATGGCTTAAGGCGCTGCCCCACCGGAGTCAAACTGCTGGGCAAACCCTATTGGAAATCGTTTCATAACAATGTAACCCTGCTTTGTGCGCCCCAAAACTCTGAGCCAATTCTGACCAAAGTAATAGGCCAGCTCAAGTGGATACTATAGGGTAAGGTGTAATTCAATCAGCCTCTTGTGTGTGGACCAACATGACTGTGCAAATTTCTGCATATCCCACAGTCCACTGTCCCTATAAAGCTGCTATGCCTCTTAGTCTCGGGGTCCAAGTCCCTGCTCCGCTGTGTCAGGTGCACTTGGACCCAAGCTACAGCTTGTAGAGAAACCCTCAGGAGTTTGCATTGGTGTCAGATCATCGGTGGTTACTCAGATTCGCAGTCTTGGGCACAACACAAGGGCCTGCTGTCCTGACATCCCTTCCAGGGCCACTCTGAGCGCCCCACAGGCCTTCAGTGCCCCAGGCACACTGGCACGGGGATGCAGGGAGGGGAGTACGTGCCCCGGAACCGGGCCAGCCTCGGCCCCCTGGACAGAGGGAGCACAGACCCTCCAGGTCGCTTTTCACAGACCCTGGTGACCTGAGGCTCCCTGGCTGTCACTCTGTCCCAGGCCCTCCTGGCCCATGGGGCACAGGCTGAGTCTCAGTATAGTCTGTGGGGTCCTGACCCTGGCATCTGGCCGCCCCTGGAAGGCACGTGGGGACGTCAGCTGTGCCTTGCAGTGCCCATGCAGGGGCTGTTGGGGCCTGGGTGGTGCCCCCTCCTCCTCTCTGGGGGTCTCTCCACGCCCCATACACAGAGTTCTGGGAGACACAGAAACAGGCTGGCTGTGCATTTTCACACCACAATACTTTATTGACATTCTACAGCAAATGGGCTCAGAGCCGAGGGTGCATGCCTTCCCCTGGGAAGGGAGACCATTTTGTCCTTTAGGGGAGGACAAGAATCACATGGGTGGGGGGGCAAGTGCTGGAGTCCCCCACTGGGGAGCATGTGTGGACTCCGGGTGGGGGCGTGTGTCCTGAGGTTTCAGCATGAGAGATGGTTGTGAGGACAGCAGAGCTGACCTTGACCTGCAGCTCATGGGTTCCTGCACTGGGTCCCCGCAGGGCAGGTGGACCCCGGTCGTGGGGCCCCTGTGGCCCCAGCACCTGGAGGATCCTGCCTCCTGGTGTGGGTGTGGGTAGGGTCCACCGGCCTACCTCTGCTCTCCCCAACCTTGGGTGTCCCGGGATCCCCAGGGCTGCCCTAGGTCAGCGACCTGGATCTGCGTGGCACCCCCAGGGCCCAGGAGGCCACATCCAGCTGTGAGAAGGCTCGCTCAGTGTAGGGTCAGAATCCAGGGCTAGAGAGGGCCATGGGGGGCTGGATCCCATTAGTCTTTTTGTTGGGCCTGGGGCGGGGTCTGAAATCACCCCCACCTTCACAGAGCCTGGGGCCAGGCCAGCCCAGATCCCCCTGGGTTATGGGCTGGTGTCCTGTGAAGGGTGTGCCGCCCTCCAGGAGGGACAGTGCATCCTCTGCACCACTCACCTGCACACACCCTGTCGGGGGCCCCTTGTCTTCGCTCCTCCCTGCAACCCCTGGGTACTCTATGGGACCCCTGGGCTTCTGATGGGAGCAGGGTATCGAGAGATCCCTGGAGAGGCTGAGCATGTCCCACAGGGGGCACCTGCACCGGGTCCTTGATGGGGGCTGATGGTGTGGGGGTGGATGGTGTGGGGGCATGGTGTTGGGGTATAGTGTGGGTGGGGATTGTGTGGGGCTGTGTGGGTTTGAGGGGGATGGTGTAGGTGGGATGCCATGGGGAATGATGATGTAGGGGGATGGAGTGGGAGTGGGGAATGAGGGGGATGTCATGGGGGGCCTGCGGACACAGGGCATCCCCTTCCTCTAAGATGCACAAGGAGATGTCTACACTTAAAGGCAACTCCAGTCTGGGGTTTGCTGTGACACCTGCCCCTGGGGCGGGGTGTGGTCATTGCAGGACCCTGGCTGGACCGGGGGCATTATCTGGGGTTCATCATACTATGTGTGTTTTCAAATTGCAAAATGTCTCAAATTAAATGCATAGAACTTAGAAATATATAAATCACCGAGAGTGGGTGTCACTCTGACCCTTCCGACCCTCATGGGATCGATGTGTATCCTGCTCCAGCCGTGGCCATGCCGCCTGGCACCCAGGTCCAGTTCCTGCCCCCCACGTCCCCCACCCCATCCCCTGCTACTCAGAGGACCGTCCCTCTCCCCTTTGGGGTTCAGCTCCCATGGCAAGCCCTGGAGACCCCATCCTAGTGTCCTCCTCATATCCGAGGCCCCGGGGGTGGGGGCACAGAGGTCATCCCCAACACCCTACCATGGAGCGTTGTGTTGTTGGCTTCTGTTCTGCCCCCCGACTCAGAAGCCCCGTTTTCCCTACCCAGAATCCCCCGGTCCTCCACTGGGTCCTGATCCCCCCTGGCCCCTCAACCTCACCCTACCCCGTAGTAGTCCCAAAATATGATGTGACTGCTGAACGTCCTGTTGACGTCCAGGTCCACCTGCGTGATGTCCCTGGAGGAGACCAGGTCCTCCTCTTTCATTTTCTGCGGGAAAACCTGGGAGGAGGAACTGGCATCAGGATACAGACCCCGACCTGTCACCAGGTGCTCTCCTGGGCAGGGAGCCCTGGGGCCACCATGGGAGTGTGTCCTGCCGAAACCTCCTTCCATCCCCTGGGAGTCCAGGGATGGCGGGAGTGCCCACCGTGCCCGTGGAACTGTGTGAGGGCCTGTGCCCAGCTGTGGTGGGTGGGAGGTGACTGAGGGTCAGCCTGGGTGGGAGGGGACAGGAGGTCAGTCCAGGTGGGGAGGGGTCATGCGGGTGTTGTGTCCAAGATTGCGAATCCGAGAAACCACTACGGAGCCGACACTTATGCAAACACACGTGGGTTGTTTTACAAACTCAAGCAAGGGTCCAGGTATACCCCACACAGTGGAGCAGGGACTTGGACCCTGAGGAGGGTTTTAGCTTAGTTTTAAGGGCTGGTCTCGGGGACCTCCAGAAGGGCTGGAGCAATTCCTCAAGTTCTGTTTACATTTTGTTATTGGGCCTTCAATGTCATTGAGCTCTCTTCTCATTCTAATTGGGGCTTCCAGCCCTTGGCTTAGGCTCAGTTTTTATTCTATTGTGGAGCTTTCTAAGACATTAAGCTGTCAACTTTTGTTTTATTCCAGTAACTGAAGTAATGCAAATTTCAGCTCTTCTTCACAGGGGCCTGGGATTGCTGGACGTGTGCTAATACTGAACTTAATGTAGAATGGCCGTAATGTTCTCGGCCTCCACGCATCCTGTCCTGTCCTATCTAGCTCATGCCCCCCTCCCTGGAGCTCCTAAAAGAGAAATTGCAAATGACCTCAGCCTGGCAGCCTGTGTTCGGGGACAGACCCAGGGATTTGGGATCAGGAAGACCTGGGGCACGGGCGTCCCGGCAGTGCAGCAGGATTTGATGCTGCAGAATCTTATTCCCTAAGGCTATCTTGACAACTGACTTTGTACATAGAAAAGTTCTCCTTTGTCTTTAAAACTTGAGGAGCGGGATCCCTGGGTGGCACAGTGGTTTGGTGCCTGCCTTTGGCCCAGGGCACGATCCTTGAGACCCGGGATCAAATCCCATATCAGGCTCCCGGTGCATGGAGCCTGCTTCTCCCTCTGCCTGAGTCTCTGCCTCTCTCTCTCTCTCTCTCTCTCTCTGTGACTATCATAAATAAATTTAAAAAAATTAAAAAAAATATAACTTGAGGAGCGATTTAAAGCATTTTTTCTCTGCCCATCTGATTTCTCAGATTTTAATCTGAGATGTATTTCCTGTTAATAAGGATAATTTACTATCCGTAGTACTATGGTTAAAATATTCTGACACAAGTATTTCAGAGGGATGAGGCTTTCTCATCTATTTCTTCACAGCTCAGTCATTCATCAGGAAATTAATCTTTATGGATTTGGAAATAATTGAGAGACATTAGTACCAATGGTCCTATTATTAAGTGACGGATTCTTCCCTGAGATTCTTCCCCTGTTTCAACTGACACTGAAACACTATGAACTCTTTGGAAGTCAAATATCAAGGAAATAAATGTTATACATTGCTAATTTTAAATGCACTTGCAATATGGTGTCTATTTTTTTTTAATTTTTATTTTTTGTGATAGTCACAGAGAGAGAGAGAGAGAATGAGGCAGAGACACAGGCAGAGGGAGAAGCAGGCTCCATGCACCAGGAGCCCGACGTGGGATTCGATCCCGGGTCTCCAGGATCGCGCCCTGGGCCAAAGGCAGGTGCCAAACCACTGCGACACCCAGGGATCCCTATGGTGTCTATTATACTAGAAGTATTTTTATCTGATTTTTGCTCTTTATTATCCTTTCCTGCTTTTCAGGTTGAAGAGGCATTATACGTGTTCATAAGTGTTTTTCTTTCCTTCTGATATAAAATTCTTACTATGTTCCCATCGAAGGAACTCTTTAAGAATAAGGCAAAAGTTAATTCAACTGATTCTTAAAATGTCTTCACACTGGAGCCTGATTCATTTAAGTCAATTTTCAAATTAAATCTTATTTCTTAGAAAGAAAACAAAGCTTCATAGGGAAATTGAGAAGATAGTACAGAGAATTCTCATGCACTTGCACTCAATTTCTCCAATTATTGATATCTTATATCAGTACGGTACAAATATTAGCTAATGAATCAATATTAAAATATTTGCAATAACCAAAGACCATACTTTATTCAGATTTCCTTAGTTTTTGCTAAGTCACCATCCCTTATATCACACTCCATTTGTCCTCATGTTTTCTTAGGCTCCTCTGGATTGTGAGAGTCTTTCAGCCTTTCCTTGTTGTTGTTGAACTGGAAAACTTTGAGAAGTAGATTAGTTTGTAAAATTTCCCTTAGTTGGGACATGTCTGTTGTTTATCTCATGATTGAACTGTTTTGGTGGATTATATACAGAGATATACTGTCATTTTTATTATATCATGTAAAGGATAGATACTATCAACACGATTTATCAGTCTTGGTATCGATTTGATCATCTTGCTGAGGTAGTGTTAGTCAGGTTTCTCCGTAGTAAAGTGATTCTTTATTGTTATTAATATTATTATTATATTATCATTATTAAGTTTTTCATAATATATTTTGTAGAAGGAAGTTACTATGTGTATTCCACACATAAGAGTGGGAAGCTATGCTCATGAACTTGAGTGTGGAATGTCTGCACAAATTGTTTGAAAATCTTCTACATGGGAGATTTCTCATCCCTCTGGGTTTGTTTGTTTGTTTCTTTATCAAAGATGCTATTTATTTATTTGAGAGAGAGAGGAGTGAAAAACATGTGCTAGAGGGGCAGAGGAAGAGGGAGAAGCAGGATCCCTGCTGAACAGGGAGCCTTCCTTCGGACCTGGATCATGATCTGACCCTAAGGCAGAAGCTTTACAGACTAGCACACCCAGGTGCCACTCTTTCTTTCTTTCTTCTTTCTTTCTTTCTTTCTTTCTTTCTTTCTTTCTTTCTTTCTTTCTTTCTTTCTTCTTTCTTTCTTTCTTTCTTTCTTTCTTTCTTTCTTTCTATTCTTAATAATAAATTTACTTTTTATTGGTGTTCAATTTGCCAACATACAGAATAACACCCAGTGCTCATCGCATCAAGTGCCCCCCTCAGTGCCGGTCACACATTCACCCCCAACCCCGCCCTCCTCACCTTACATCACCCCTAGTTCGTTTCCCAGAGTTAGGAGTCTTTATGTTCTGTCTCCCTTTCTGATATTTCCCACACATTTCTTCTCCCTTCCCTAATATTCCCTTTCACTATTATCTATATTCCCCAAGTGAATGAGAACATACAATGTTTGTCATTCTCTGATTGACTTACTTCACTCAGGATAATACCCTCCAGTTCCATCCACATTGAAGGAAATGGTGGGTATTTGTCATTTCTAATGGCTGAGCAAGGCCCACCTTTTCTCTCTCTTCATCTTCTGAGTCTCCCATGATATGAATCTTATTGTTTTAATAAGTGGCTCAGTTCCGAAGTCTTCCTTTGTGGTCCATAACCTTCCTTGTTTTAAGGCTTCCACTTGGGACTGCATCTCAGTTATAGCATTTTTAACGATGGCCTGACTAGATTTTACTTCTTTTATTTCTACAGTAAGGGATTCTCTACTTTTCTGTTGTGCTCTTTTTCCAGCCCAGCTGCTATCTTTATAATCATTGTTTTAAACTGTAGTTAGACATCATATATTTGTATTGATGGACTTCCTGGCTGTGAGTACTACCTCATGAAGAAAAAGAAATACCAAGAAAAACAATAACAACTGCCCTCCCAAAAAAAAACCCACCAGATTATTTTGGCCTGGTTGTTAAAAGATTATAAATCCCAAAATAAGAAACACAATTAAAATACCATGAAACTAAAAAAAGAAATATATAAGGTACATACATAAAAATTAAAATAAGGCAATTAATATAAAAGGATCAAAGAAAATAAATGAAAATAAAGCACAAAGTACAAAGGAATCTAGACCCTACTTTCCAGGCAGAGCTGAATCACTGCAGCCTCTGTGGTCTGACACAATGGTGGCAGTGAGTGGTCTGTGTGGGGTCTGGGGATTGGCCATGGCTCTGATTGTCAGGTGCACATATGCCTGGGGGATGGACATGTGGGGTCAGAGGCGTGGTGGGCGTCAGCACTTCTGGCCTCCAGTGGGCAGTGCCGTGCTGCTCCCTGAGACTCCGCGCTGATGGGCGGGATGCGAGTGGGGACACTGGGTCCTCTGGCTCTGGGGCTGAGCATTCCGTCCCCCAGTCTGCAGGCCCTCCACAGAAGATCACCCAAGCCCCCGAGTCTCTGCTGATTCTCTCAGAACCCTGCTTTCACTCTGCCCGTGTCCGAGCTCCTTTTGGTTTTGTTTTTTTATCTCAGACTGTGGGCCCAAGATTGCGAATCTGAGAAACCACTGAGAAGCCGATTCCGATACAAACACATGAGGGATTATTTACATGCTCGATCTTGTGTCCAAGTATACCCGACACAGCGGAGCAAGGACTTGGACCCCGAGGAGGGTTTTAACTTAGTTTTAAGGGCTGGTCTTGGGGACCTCCAGAAGGGCTGGAGCAAATCCTCAAGTTCTGTTTACATTTTAATATGGGGCCTTCAAGGGCATTGAGCCCTGTTCTCATTCTAATAGGGGCTTCCTGCCCTTGGCCTGGGCTCAGTTTTGATTCTATTGTGGGGCTTTCTAGGACATTAAGCTGTAAACAGCAAAGGTTCCACACCTGGAAGGGAGACGTCAAACTGTCCCTATATGCTGAAGATGCGGTACTTGAAACAGGAAACCCAAGAGCCTCCACCAAAACTTGTTAGAACGTAGGAGTGAGGGATCCCTGGGTGGCGCAGTGGTTTAGCACCTGCCTTTGGCCCAGGGCGCAATCCTGGAGATCCGGGATCGAATCCCACGTCGGGCTCCCGGTGCATGGAGCCTGCTTCTCCCTCTGCCTGTGTCTCTGCCTCTCTCTCACTGTGTGCTTATCATAAATAAATAAAAAATTAAAAAAAAAGAACTTAGGAGTGAGTTCAGTAAAGTCACGGGTCACAAACTGACCCTACAAAGCAGAGTAGCCTTGCTGTGTCCTGACAATGAGCACTCAGGAAGGAAAAGAAGGACGTGAAGGCCTTCTCAGGAGCATCAAGGAGAAGAAATAATGAGACTGAACCAAAGGAGCACAAGACTTGTGCACTGAGCCATACCAGGCTCTGGGAGGCCGTCCTGGGCTTGTGGGGTGGGAGCCTCATCTTGTGAAAATGTCCGCAGTTCCTGAAGCTACCCTCAGTTTCAATGTCATTCCTATCAAAATCATGGTGGTAGATCTTAGAAATAGGAAAAAAAAAACTATAACATCCATCCCCCCCAACAAATGATCCCGAACAGCGAATCAATACTGGAGAAGCATGACAGAGTGGGATGCAGCACTTTCCTATTTCAAATGATATCACAGAGACACAGGATAAAGCAGTGGGGTTCCAGGCCCCTGGCTGGCTCCATCGGTTAAGCATCCGACTCCTGACCTCACCTCTGGTCCTGATCTCAGGGGTCTTGAGTTCTAGCCCTGGGCTGGGCCATGGACGAGGCGTGGAGCCTACTAAGACAAACCAGACCCACGTGCGGTGGTCCCGGCATAAGCTGAATGAGCAAAACAGAGAGTCCAGAAGGAAATGTGCTCTGATACAACTGATTTTTTTAATTTAATTTAAACCCAATTAATTAATGTATAGTGTATTATACTTTCAGAGGAAGAATTCAGGGATTCACCAGTTAGAGATAACAGCAGTGCCCGTGACATCACGTGCCCTTCTTCATGCCGGTCCCCTGTTATCCTCCCCCCTCCAGAGACTCTCAGTTCATTCCTCATCGTTAAGAGTCTGTATTTCCTGCATCTGTTTTCATCTTATTTGTTTTTCCTTCCCTTCACAGTAGTTCATCTGCTTTGCTTCTATAATTCCATCTATGAGTGACACCACACGGTCATTCTCTTTCCGACTGACTTACTTCACTTAACATGATCCCTTTAGTTCTATCCACATCATTGCAAATGGCAAGATTTCCTTCTCTTTGATAGCTGAGTACCATTCCTCTCTCTATGACCATCATCTATCTCCCATCCTCTTTATCCATCATCTGTCACAGGGCACCGAGTCTCCTCCCACAGTGTGGCTACTGTGGACCCGGCTGCTGTGGACATTGGGGTGCAGGTGTCCCGAGTCTCACTGCATCTGTATCTTCGGAGTGAGCTCCAGCCCGTTCACCTGCTGGTCGCAGGGCGGCTCTATTTGTAACTTCCTGAGGGGCCTCCACACTGTTTCCATTGCAGCTGCACCAACCCGCTGTCCTGCACACAGTGGAAGAGGATTGAGGAGTTTTGCAGGACGTGGTAAAAGTCTGTTCCACATTTTATTCGCGTGCTGTGGGCTCAAATTCCTTGTCCTTAAGTATTTCTGGGGAAGCCGGGTGTTGGGCTCCTTTTCAGTGAGATGTTTCTGAAGCTAACAGGCCCCAGCTGGAGCCTGAAAGAGGCAGGTGCGGCCCATGAAGCACCCGCTGCCTCGTACACAGCCTCCTGCAGCACCTGAGCATCCCGCATGGGGCGCCCGAGACCAGAACCCTCCCATGGGGCGCGCATGTGCAGTAGGCCTCCTCTGCCTGCACTAACAGGAGCCAGCCTGTGCTGGGGAGGCCTGAGGAGGAGGTGGGGACGCATCTATGCTGATGAGCTGCAGCCTCCTCAGGACCCGCAGGGAGTCTTCAGGGGGAAATTGGGCCGTGTTCACGCTGTCAGGAACCCCGGTCTCCTCAGGACCCAAGGTGAGGTTTTAGGAAAATGTGGGCCCGCATCCACCCTGTCAGGAGTCCCTGGGCGCCTCAGGACCCGCGGGGAACTTCAGGAAGATGTGGGCTGACATCCTCACTGACAGGAACCCTGAACCTCTTCAGGACCGCCGGGAGGCTTCAGGAATTGTGGGCCCACATCCATGCTGACAGGAGCCCCTGAGCAGCCTCAGGACATGCAGGGAGGGTTCAGGAAGATATTGGACCACATCCACGTGGACAGGAGCCCCTGAGCAACCTCAGGACTTGCGGGGAGGCTTCAGGAAAATGTGGCACCGCGTACACTCTGGCAGGAGCTCCTGGGCCCCTCAGGACATAAGTTGAGACATCTGGAAGCTGGGGGCCGCATTCATGGTTACAGGAGCCCCGGCCTCCTCAGAACCCTCGGTGACGCTTCGGAAGGACTTGGGGCCACATGGACACAACAGGACGCTGACTTCCTCAGGACCCCCGGTGTAGACTTTGGGAAATATGGGGATGTGTCCATGCGGACAAAAGACCCCAGCCTTGTCAGAGCCTGTGGTGAGGCCTAAGAAAGATGTGGATGCCGAATCCACACTGACAGGTTTCTCCGGCCTCCTCAGGATGCACTGTGAAGGATTGGGATGATTTGAGGCCACGTCCATGCTGACAGGAGCCCCCAGCCTCCTCAGGTCTTATGGTGAGGCTGAGGAAAATGTGGGGCCACGTCAAGACTGAGAGGACCCCCGTCCTCCTCAGGACCTGCACTTTGGCTTTGGGACACATGGGGCTCCATCAAGGCTGACAGGAACCCACAGCCTCCTCAGGATGCGCGGTGAGTTTTCAGGGGATGTGGGGCCATGTCCAGGCTGACGGGAGCCCCCGGCCTCCTGAAAACCTGCTGTGAGGCTTCCAGAGGATGTGAGGCATACTCCACAGTGACAGGAGATCTGGCGTACTCAGGACCCGCTGACTATGACTCTGGAACACGTGGGGCCATGTTCTCACTCACAGGAGTCCAGCTTCCTCAGGACCCCCTAGAGGACTCTGGAGGCGCCGTTGCGGGCCACGTCCACCTCAGAAGGGACTACTCAGAACCACAGGGTAAGTGAATGGGTAGAATGAATGATAGGATCAGGGGAGGGGAGTCAGTTGGTGGTTAGGCTTAGGTTAGATGTTAGGGGTTAGTGATTATGCTTATGGTTACGGATTAGAGGTTAGGGTGAGGGGTAAGGATAAGGGTCAGTGTTTAGGAGTTAGGATGGGGGTTTGGGTTACGGACATGAGTTAGTGTTAGGGTTAGGGTTAAGATTTTAGGGATTAGTGCAGGAGGTTAGGAATTGGGGTTTGGGTTATGGTTAGATTTAGGGTTGGGCTAGGTTTGCAGTTAGGGTTAGGGGTTAGGGTGTGAGTTAGGGTTAGGGTTAGGGGTTAGAGTTAAAGATAGGGCTAGGTTTAGGGTTAGGGTGAGGGTTAGTTTTAGGATAAGGGTTAGGGCTAGGATTAGGGTTAGTGTTTGGTTAGGGGTTAGGTATAGGGTCAGGTCAGGGTCAGAGTACGGTTTTGGAAAAGGGTAAGAGAGGGTTCGGCAGTGGGTTAGGGATTAGTTTTAGGGTACCGGTTAGGGTACACTTTGGGGTATGAGATAGGATTAGTATTAGAGGGTTAGTGTTAGGGTATAGGTAAAGGTTAGGAATAGAATTTGAGTACATTAAGTTAAGGTTATTGGTAGAGGTTAGGGTTAGGGTTAGATTTAAGGTAAGGGTCAGGGTTAAGGGTTTAGAATAGGTTTAAGAGTTAGGGTGAGGGTAGGCAGGAAGATTCAGTAAATGTGTTTCGGTCTTTGGGTTTGTGTTTGGTTTTTGATTAGTGAGAGTTCTTTTTTTTAATTTTTATTTATTTATGATAGTCACAGAGAGAGAAAGAGAGAGAGGCAGAGACACGGGCAGTGGGAGAAGCAGGCTCCATGCACCGGAAGCCCGATGTGGAATTCGATCCCGGGTCTCCAGGATCGCGCCCTGGGCCAAAGGCAGGCGCCAAACTGCTGCGCCACCCAAGGATCCCGTGATAGTTCTTGTTAAAGGGTTAGGTTAACATTAGGCTTAAGTGTAGGGTTAGGGTTATGTCTGTGTATGGTTAGAGTTTGGGCCTTGGCATGTGCCTGCACTGGGACTCCTACCATCTTGGGCAGTTTATTCTTATGCACTCTATTTAGGTTTTGGGTTCTTTGAGCCTGACTCTACCACGTCAGTGGCCTCCCCAGAGAATCAAAATCCAGGCTTCTGCTGGGGTGAGAATAGGTATGTCAGGCTTCTCCTGAGCTGAGCTAAGGAGGGGATTTGTGGCTCTAAAGACTCGTTGTTTGGATTTTCAGTTGTCTTTCTGATTTATCTCTTGTGCACACATGTTTCCTCTATACTACCAATTATTATTTTAAAGTTTTACTTGAATTCCTCTTTGTAAACAAGGTATGATATAGTTTCAGGTTTACCACATAGTGATAACACAGTATGATATAGTTTCAGGTTTACCACATAGTGATTCAACCCTTGAATACAATGCCTGGTACTGGTCAGAGGTGACCTCCACTATCCCCATCCCCTGATTCCCCATCCCCCCCCACTTTCCTCTGGTATTTATTAGTTTATTCTCTGTGGTTAAGAATGTGTTTCTTGGTTTGCATCTCTCATCCATCCTTCGCCCCTTGCCAGTTTGGTTTCTTAAAATTCACATGTGAATACAATTGTATGGTATTTGGTATCTGTCTTTCTCAGACTGACTTCATTGTGCATAAGTCCCTTCCACTTCTCCCATGTCATTGAAAATGGCTTCATTTCATCCCTTCTGATGAACAAGTGATGTCGCAGTGTGTATATTTACCATATCATCTCTGACCATTCATCTGTCGATGGACTTCTAGGCTGTATACACATTTTAGCTGTTGTTGATAACACTGCGACCAACACTGAGCTGCGTGCTCCTCTTCAAATCTACTAAACTGCTTTTGTGTCCTCTATGTATCCTCTGTGCAATTTTGGAAGCGTAGGGTAGCTCTATTTTAAACTTCTTTTTTTAATTTTTTTTATGATAGTCACAGAGAGAGAGGCAGAGACACAGGCAGAGGGAGAAGCAGGCTCCATGCCGGGAGCCCGATGTGGGATTCGATCCCGGGTCTCCAGGATCACGCCCTGGGCCAAAGGCAGGCGCCAAACTGCTGTGCCACCCAGGGATCCCCCATTTTTAACTTCTCGAGGACCCTCCAGACTGTTTTCCACAGTGGCAGCACCTTTATTTATGTATTCATGCGAGACACAGAGAGGCAGAGTTATAGGCAGAGGGAAAATGAGGCTCTATGCGGGGAGCCAGATGTGGGACATGAACCCTCAGACCCCGGGATCATGACCTGAGCCAAAGCAGATGCTCAACCACTGAGGCACCCAGGTGCCTTCCTGATTAAATTTCCTTGCTAGTTATGGGTCTCTTCATATTTTCTATTTCTTCCTCTTTCAGTTTTGCTCATTTGCACATTTCTAGGGATTTGTCCATTTCTTCCAGGTCTCCCAGTTTGTTAGCGTATAATCTTGCATAGTATTCCCTTATAATTGTCTTATTTTTCTGGTGTTGATTTGATCTCTCTTTTCTCATTTGTGATTTTATTCATTTAAGTTTTCTCTTTTCTTGTTGATAAGGCTGGCTAGGGCTTGATCCGTTTTATTAATTATTTCGAAGAACCAGCTCTTATCTTCGTTATTCCATTCTACTGTTTTGTTTATTCTGCATTGTTTATTTCTACTCTCATCTTTTTTTTAATTTATTTTTTATTGGTGTTCAATTTACTAACATACAGAATAACCCCCAGTGCCCGTCACCCATTCACTCCCACCCCTCGCCCTTCTCCCCTTCCAAGACCCCTAGTTCGTTTCCCAGAGTTATCTGCTCTCATCTTTATTTTTTCTCTTTTTCTGTTGGCTTTAGGCTTTGTTTGCTATTCCTTTTCCAGCTCCTTTAGGTGTATGGTTAGGTTGTGTATTGGAGACTTCTTGTTTCTTGAGGTAGGCCTGTATTGCTATGTACTTCCCTTTAGGACTGCCTTTGCTACAACCCAGAGGTTTGGAGAAACATGTTTTCATTTTCATTTGTTTCAAATTTCCTCTTAATTTCCTGGTTGCTCCATTCATTCTCTATTGGATGTTCATAATCTCCACGTATTTTTGGTATGTCCAATATTTTTTCTTACTTTCGACTTCGAGTTTCATAGCGTCATGGTCCAAAAATGTACAGGGTGTGATATCAACCTTGTTGATATCAACCATGTACCTGTTGTACCTGTTGAGGGCTGATTTGTGGCCATGATATGATCTGTTCTGGAGAATGTCTCATGTGCACTTGGAAGGAATGTGTATTCTGCTTTAGGTTGAAATGTTCAGACATTATCTGTTGAGTCCCTGTGGTCCATTGTGTCAAGGCTATTGTTCCCCGGTTGTTTTTCTGCATAGACGATCGGCCCATTGCCATAAGTGGGTGTAAAATCCCCTGTAATTGTATTATTATCAGTGAGTTCCTGTACGTTTGTTGCTAATTGGTTTCTATATTTAGGTACTGCCATGTTGGCAGCATAAATATTTAGTTGTTTGAACTTTTTTTTTAAATAAATTTATTTTTTATTGGTGTTCAATTTACCAACAAACAGAATAACATACATACAGAATAACACCCAGTGCTCATCCCGGCAAGTGCCCCCCTCAATGCCCGTCACCCATTCACCTGTACCCCCTGCCCTCCTCCTCTTCCAGCTCCCTAGTTCCTTTCTCAGAGTTAGGAGTCTTTATGTTCTCTCACCCTTTCTGATATTTCCCACACATTTCTTCTCCATTCCCTTATATTCCCTCTCACTATTATTTATATTAACTAATTGAATGAAAACATACGTTTGTCCTTCTCCAATTGCCTTACTTCACTCAGCATAATACCCTCCAGTTCCATCCACGTGGAAGCAAATGGTGGGTATTTGTCGTTTCTAATGGCTGAGTAATATTCCATTGTATACATAAACCACATCTTCTTTATCCATTCATCTTTCAGTGGACACCTTGGCTCCGTCCACAGTTTCGCCTTTGTGGACATTCCTGCTAAAAGCATCAGGGTGCAGGTGTCCCGGCGTTTCAGTGCATCTGAATATTTGGGGTAAATACCCAAGAGTGCAATTGCTGGGTTGTCAGGCAGGTCTATTTTTAACTCTTTGAGGAACCTCCACAGTTTCCAGAGTGGCTGCACCAGTTCACATTCCCACCAAGAGTGTAAGAGTCTTCCCTTTTCTCCACATCCTCTCCAAAATTTGTTGGTTCCTGCCTTGGTAATTTTCCCCATGCTCACCGGTGTGAGGTGGTATCTCATTGTGGTTTTGATTTGTATTTCCCTGAGGCAAGTGATGCTGAGCATTTTCTCATGTGCATGTTGGCCATGTCTATGTCTTTGTCTGTGAGATTTCTGTTCATGTCTTTTGCCCATTTCATGATTGGATTGTTTGTTTCTTTGCTGTTGAGTTTAAGAAGTTCTTTATAGATCTTGAAAACTGTTTATCTTATACGACATTTGCAAATATCTTCTCCCATTCTGTAGTTTGACTTTTAGTTTTGTTGACTGTATTCTTTGCTGTGCAAAAGCTTCTTATCTTGATGAAGTCATAATAGTTCATTTTTGCTTTTGTTTCTTTTGCCTTCGTGGATGAATCTTGCAAGAATTTACTGTGGCCGAGTTCAGAAAGGGTGTTGCCTGTGTTCTCCTCTAGGATTTTGATGGACTCCTGTCTCACATTGAGATCTTTCATCCATTTTGAGTTTATCTTTGTGTATGGTGAAAGAGAGTGGTCTAGTTTCATTCTTCTGCATTTGGTTGTCCAATTTTCCCACCACCATCTATTGAAGGGACTGTCTTTCTTCCAATGGATAGTCTTTCCCCTTTATCGAATATTAGTTGACCATAAAGTTCAGGGTCTCTATTCTGTTCCCTTGATCTATGTGTCTGTTTTTGTGCCAGTTCCACACTATCTTGATGACCACAGCTTTGTAGTACAACCTGAAATCTGGCATTGTGATGCCTCTAGATATGGTTGTCTTTTTTAAAATTCCCCTGGTTATTCGGGATCTTTCCTGATTCCACACAAATCTTAAAAAATAATTTTTTCTAACTCTCTAAAGAAAGTCCATGTTATTTTTTTTAATAATTTTTTTTAATTTTTATTTTTTTGTGATAGTCACAGAGAGAGAGAGAGAATGAGGCAGAGACACAGGCAGAGGGAGAAGCAGGCTCCATGCACCGGGAACCCGACGTGGGATTTGATCCCGGGTCTCCAGGATTGTGCCCTGGCCCAAAGGCAGGTGCCAAACTGCTGCGCCACCCAGGGATCCCAAAGTCCATGGTATTTTTATAGGGATTACATTAAACATGTACATTGTCCTTGGTAACATTGACATTTTCATAATATTAATTCTGCCAATCCATGAGCATGGAATATTTTTCCATCTCTTTTTTCTTCCTCAATATCTTTCAGAAGTGTTCTATAATGTTTAGGGTATAAATGCTTCACCACTTTGGTTAGGTTTATTCCTAGGTATCTTATGCTTTGGGTGCAACTGTAAATGGGATTGACTCCTTAATTTCTCTTTCTTCAGTCTCATTGTTAGTGTATAGAAATGCCATTGATTTCTGGACATTGATTTTATATCCTGCAACGCTACCAAATTGCTGTATTAGTTCTAGCAATCGTGGGGTGGAGGCTCTTGGTTTTTCTAGGTAGAGTATCATGTCATCGGCGAAGAGGGAGAGTTTGACTTCTTCTTTGCCAATTTGAATGCCTTTAATGTCTTTTTGTTGTTTGATTGCTGAGGCTAGGACTTCCAGTACTATGTGGAATAGCTGTGGTGAGAGTGGCATCCCTGTCTTGTTCCTGATCTTAGGGAAAGGCTCTCAGTGCTTCCCCATTGAGAATGATATTTGCTGTGGGCTTTTCAGAGATGGCTTTTAAGACGACGAGGAATATTCCGTCTATCCCTGCGCTCTGAAGTGTTTTTTTTTTAATTTTTTATTTATTTATGATAGTCACACACACAGAGAGAGAGAGGCAGAGACATAGGCAGAGGGAGAAGCAGGCCCCAGGCACCGGGAGCCCGATGTGGGATTCGATCCCGGGTCTCCAGGATCGCGCCCCGGGCCAAAGGCAGGCGCCAAACCGCTGCGCCACCCAGGGATCCCCTGAAGTGTTTTGATCAGTAATGGATGCTTTATTTTGTCAAATGCTTTCTCTGCATCTAATGAGAGGATCATATGTTTCTTGGTGTTTCTCTTGCTGATATGATGAATCACATTGATTGTTTGACGAGTGTTGAACCAGCCTTGTGTCCCGAGGATAAATCCTACTTGTTCATGGTGAATAATTTTCTTAACGTACTGTTGGATCCTATTGGCTAGTATCTTGTTGAGAATTTTTGCATCCATGTTCATCAGGGATATTGGTCTATAATTCTCCTTTTTGGTGGGGTCTTTGTCTGGTTTTGGAATTAAGGTGATGCAGGCCTCATAGAACGAAGTTGGAAGTACTCCATCTCTTACTATCTTTCCAAACAGCTTTAGTAGGTTAGGTATGGTTTCTTCTTTAAACGTTTGATAGAGTTCCCCTGGGAAGACATCTGGCTTTGGACTTTTGTTTCTTGGGATGTTTTGGATGACTGTTTCAATTTCCTCCCTGGTTATTGGCCTGTTCAGGTTTTCTATTTCTTCCTGTTCCAGTTTTGGTAGTTTCTGGCTTTCCAGGAATGCGTCCATTTCTTCTACATTGCCTAATTTATTGGTGTATGGCTGTTCATAATATGTTTTTAAAATCGTTTGTATTTCCTTGGTGTTGGTAGTGATCTCTCCTTTCTCATTCATGATTTTATTAATTTGAGTCTTCTCTCTTTTCTTCTTAATAAGTCTGGCTAATGGTTTCTGTATCTTATTAATTCTTTCAAAGAACAAACTCCTGGTTATGTTTATCTGTTCCACATTTCTTCTGGTATTGATTTCCTTGAGTTCTGCTCGAATTTTAATTAATTCTCTTCTGTTGGGTGTGGGATCTATCTGCTGCTTTTTCTCTAGCTCCTTTATGAGTAAGGTTAGCTTTTGTATTTGAGTTCATTCCAGTTTTTGAATGGATGCTTGTACTGTGATGTATTTCCCCCTTAGAATGCTTTGGCTGCATTCCAAGGATTTTGTATGGTAATATCTTCATTCGTATTAGTTTCTATGAATCTTCTTTTTAATAAATTAATTTTTTACTTTGTTCAATTTACCAACATACATAATAACACCCAGTGCTCATCCCGTCCAGTGTCCCCCTCAGTGCCCATCACCCATTCACCCCTATCACCCTCCCTCCTGCCCTTCTACCACCCCTAGTTCATTTCCCAGATTTAGGAGACTTTATATTCTGTCTCCATTTCTGATATTTCCCACACAATTCTTTTCCATTCCGTTATATTCCCTTTCACTATTATTTATATTCCCCAAATGAATGAGAACATACACTGTTTGTCCTTCTCCGATTGACATACTTTACTCAGCATAATACCCTCCAGTTCCATCCCTATTGAAGCAAATGGTGGGTATTTGTCGTTTCTAATGGCTGAGTAATATTCCATTGTATATATAAACCACATATTCCTTATCCATCCATTTTTCAATGGACTCCAAGCCCCCTTCCACATTTTGGCTATTGTGGACATTGGTGCTATAAACAGCGGGGTGCAGGTGTCCCAGCGTTTCATTACATCTGAATCTTAGAGGTAAATCCCCAACAGTGCAATTGCTGGGTCATAGGGCAGGTCTATTTTTAACTCTTTGAGGAACCTCCGCACAGTTTTCCAGAGTGGCTGCACCAGTTCACACTCCCACCAACAGTGTAAGAGTCTTCCCTTTTCTCCGCATCCTCTCCAACATTTGTTCTTTCTTGCTTGTTAATTATCCCCATTCAGTGGTGTGAGGTGGTATCTCATTGTGGTTTTTAGTTGTATTTCCCTGATGTCCGTGATGCAGAACGTTTTTTCATGTGGATGTTGGCCATGTCAATGTCTTCCTCTGTGAGATTTCTCTTCATGTCTTTTGCCCATTTCATGATTGGATTCTTTGTCTCTTTGGTGTTGATTTTAAAAGTTCTGTATAGATCTTTGAAACTGGCCCTTTATCTGATACGTCATTTGCAAATATCTTCTCCCATTCTGTAGGTTGTCTTTTAGTTTGGTTGACTGTATCCTTTGCTGTGCAAAAGCTTCTTATCTTGATGAAATCACAACAGTTCATTTTTGCTTTTGTTTCTTTTGCCTTCGTGGATGTATCTTGCAAGTAGTTACTGTGGCCAAGTTAAAAAATTATGTTGCCTGTGTTCTCCTCTACGATTTTGATGGACTCTTGTCTCACATTTAGATCTTCCTTCCATTTTGAGTTTATCTTTGTGTATCATGAAAGAGAGTGGTCTAGTTTCATTCTTCTGCATGTGGATGTCCATTATGCCAGCACCATTTATTGAAGAGACTGTCTTTCTTCCAATGGATAGTCTTTCCACCTTTATCGAATATTTGTTGACCATGAAGTTCAGGGTCCATTTCTGGGTTCTCTATTCTGTTCTGTTGATCTATTTTTCTGTTTTTGTGCCAGTATCCACACTGTATTGAACCACAGCTTTGTAGTACAACCTGAAATCTGGCATTGTGATGCCCTCGGATATCGTTGTTTTTTTTTTAAATTCACCTGGCTACTCAGGGTCTTTCTGATTCCACAAAAGTCTATTTTTTATGATAGTCACACAGAGAGAGAGAGAGAGAGAGAGACAGAGAGAGAGAGAGGCAGAGACACAGGCAGAGGGAGAAGCAGGCTTCATGAACTGGGGTCCTGAAATGGGATTCGATTCCGGGTCTCCAGGATTGTGCCCTCCGCCAAAGGCAGGCGCCAAAACGCTGTAACACCCAGGGTCCCGATTCCACACAAATTTTAAAATAATTTGTTCTAACTCTCTGAAGAAAGTCCATGATATTTTGATAGGGTTTGCATTGAACCTGTACATTGCCTTGGTAACATTGACATTTTCACAATGTTAATTCTGTCAATCTATGAGCATGGAATATTTTTCCATTTCTTTGTGTCTTCCTCAATTTCTTTCAGAAGTGTTCTATAGTTTTTAGGGTATAGATCCTTTGCCTCCTTGGTTAGGTTTATTCCTAGGTATCTTATGCTTTTGGGTGCAATTGTAAATGAGATTGACTCCTTAATTTCTCTTTCTTCAGTCTCATTTTTAGTGTATAGAAATGCCATTGATTTCTGGGCATTGATTTTGTATCTGGCAATGCTACCATTTGCTGTATGAGTTCTAGCAATCGTGGGGTGGAGGCTTTTGGTTTTCTAGGTAGAGTATCATGTCATCGGCAAAGAGGGAGAGTTTGACTTCCTCTTTGCCACTTTGAATGCCTTTAATGTCTTTTTGTTGTCTGATTGCTGAGGCTAGGATTTCCAGTACTATGTTGAATAGCAGTGGTGAGAGTGGATATCCCTGTCTTGTTTCTGATCTTAGGGGAAAGGCTCCTAGTGCTTCCCCATTGAGAATGATATTTGCTGTTGGCTTTTGTAGATGGCTTTTAAGATGTCGAGGCATGTTCCCTCTATCCCTACTCTCTGAAGTGTTTTGATCAGGAATGGATGCTCTATTTTGTCAAATGCTTTCTCTGCATCATATGTTTCTTGGTTTTTCTCTTGCTGATATGATGAATCACATTGTTTGTTTGACGAGTGTTGAACCAGCCTTGTGTCCCTGGGATAAGTCCTACTTGTTCATGGTGAATAATTTTCTTAGTGTACTGTTGGATCCTATTGGCTAGTATCTTGTTGAGAATTTTTGCATCCATGTTCATCAGGGATATTGGTCTATAATTTTCCTTTTTAGTGGGGTCATTGTCTGGTTTTGGAATTAAGGTGATGCTGGCTTCATAGAACTAATTTGGAAGTACTCCATCTCTTTCTATCTTTCCAAACAGGTTTAGTAAGATAGGTATGGTTTCTTCATTAAACGTTTGATAGAATTCCCCTGGGAAGCAATCAGGCCCTGGAGTTTTGTGTCTGGGGAGGTTTTGGATGACTGCTTCAATATCCTCCCTGGTTATTGGCCTGTTTAGGTTTTCTATTTCTTCCTGTTCCAGTTTTGGTAGTTTCTGGCTTTCCAGGAATGCGTCCATTTCTTCTAGACTTCCTAATTTATTGGTGTATGTCTTTTCATAATATGTTTTATAATTCTTTGTATTTCCTTGGTATTGGTAGTGATCTCTCCTTTCTCATTCATGATTTTATTAATTTAAATATTCTCTCTTCTTTTTAATAAGTTTGGCTAATGGTTTATCTATCTTATTAATTCGTTCAAAGAACCAACTCCTCGTTCCATTGATCTGTTCCACCATTCTTCTGGTCTCGATTTCCTTGAATTCTGCTCGAATTTTAATTAACTCTATTCTTCTGTTGGGTGTAGGATCTATCTGCTGTTTTTTCTCTAGCCTCTTTATGTGTAAGTTTAGCTTTTGTATTTGAGTAGTTTCCGGTTTTTGAATGGATGTTTGTATTGTGATGTATTTCCCCCTTAGGACTGCTTTTGCTGCATCTCAAGGATTTTGAACGGTTGTATGTTTATTCTCAGTAGTTTCCATGAATCTTTTTAATTCTTCCTTAATTTCCTGGTTGACCCTTTCGTCTTGTAGCAGGATGATCCTTCACCTCCACATGTTTGAGGTCCTTCCAAACTTCTTGTTGTGATTTAGTTCTAATGTCAAGGCATTATGGTCTCAGTATATGCATGGGGTTATCCCAATCCTTTGATATCAGTTCAGACCCTATTTGTGACCCAGTATGTGGTCTATTCTGGAGAAAGTTCCATGTGCACTTGAGAAGAATGTGTATTCAGTTTAGTTTGGATGTAAAGTTCTGTAGATATCTGTGAAATCCAACTGGTCCAGTGTATCATTTAAAGCTCTCGTTTCGGATCCCTGGGTGGCGCAGCGGTTTGGCGCCTGCCTTTGGCCCAGGGCGCGATCCTGGAGACCCGGGATCGAATCCCACGTCGGGCTCCCGGTGCATGGAGCCTGCTTCTCCCTCTGCCTGTGTCTCTGCCTCTCTCTCTCTCTGTGACTATCATAAATAAATAAAAATTTAAAAAAAAATAAAGCTCTCGTTTCTTTTTTTTTTTTTTTTAAGCTCTCGTTTCTTTGGAGATGTTGTGCTTAGAAGACCTATCGAGGGTAGAAAGAGCTGGATTGATTTCACCAAGTGTAAGTGTATTATTATCTAAATTTTCTTCACTTAGGTTATTAATTGGTTTAAATATTTGGCAGCTCCTACATTTGGGGCATATATTGAGGATTGTTAAGTCCTCTTGTTGGATAGATCCCTTAAGTGTGATTTAGTGTCCCTCTTCATCTCTCACTACATTCTTCGGGGTAAATTTTAGTTTATCTGATATAAGGATGGCTACCCCTGCTTTCTTTTGAGGACCATTTGAATGATAAATGGTTCTCCAATATTTTATTTTCAGATTGTAGGTGTCCTTCTGTCTAAAATGAGTCTCTTGTAGACAGCAAATAGATGGGTCCTGCTTTTTTATCCAGTCTGAAACCCTGCGCCTTTTGATGGGGTCATTAAACCTGTTCACGTTCAGAGTTACTATTGACAGATATGAGTTTAGTGTCATCATGATATGTATTCAGTCATCATGATATGTATTCAGTCCTTGTTTTGTGGATTGTTCCACTGAACTTCTTCTGAAAGGGGAATTTTAAGAGCCCCCCTTGAAATTTCTTGCAGACCTGGTTTGGAGATCACATATTCTTTCATTTCCTTTCAGGCTTGGAAGCTCTTTATCTCTCCTTCCATTTGGAATGAGATCCTTGTTGGATAAAGTATTTTTGGTTGCATGTTCTTCTCATTGAGGACCCTGAATATATCCTGCCAGCCCTTTCTGGGATGCCAGGTCACTGTGGAGACATCTGCTGTTACCGTAATGCTCCTCCCCATAAAGGTCAGGGATTTCTTGTCTCTTGCTGCTTTAAGGATCTTCTCTTTATCCTTGGAATTTGCAATCTTCAGTATTAAATGTCAAGGTTTTGGACAGTTTTTATTGATTTTAGGGGAGATCTCTCTATTTCCTGGATCTGAATCCTGTTTCCCTTCCCAGATTAAGAAAGTTTTCAGCTATGATTTGTTCAAATAAATACTCTGGCCCTCTGTCCATTTTGGCACCCTCGGGAACCCCAATTACACATAGGTTTTTCTTCCTCAGGTTGTTGTTTATTTCCCTTAATCTGTCTTCCTGGTCTTTTAATTGTCTTTCTCTTTATTCCTCAGTTTCCCTCTTTGCCATCAACTTTTCTTCTATGTCACTCACTCGTTCTTCCACCTCGTTAACCCTCATCGTTAGGACTTCTAGTTTGGATTGCATCTCATTCAATTGATTTTTACTTTCTGCCTGATTGGATCTAAATTCTGCAGTCATGAAGTCTCTTGAGTCTTTATGCTTTTTTCTAGAGCCACCAGTAGCTGTATAATAGTGCTTCTGAATTGGCTTTCTGACATTGAATTGTAATCCAGATTTTGTAACACTGTGTGAGAGAGGACTGTTTCTGATTCTTTCTTTTGAGGAGAGCTTTTCCATCTAGTCATTTTGCTGAGTGCAGTGTGGCCAAAAACAAATTGTATTGGGAAAAGCAGAAAAAGAGAGGAGAGAAAGAAGGAAAGAAAAGAGAAAAAGAAAAAAGAATAAAGGAAGAAAGAAGGAAAAAAGAGAATAAAAGAGAAAGAAAAAGAAAGAAAGGGGGAAAAGGTTGGGGGAAGCAATCAGAAATGAAAAAAATATGGAGGAGTATCTTCTGATTCTGTGTACTTTAGTCCCTTGTCTTCCCCTGGAACTTGTCCGTCTAGCTGGTCTTCTGGAAGAGGGGCCTGTTGTGCTGATTGTCAGGTGTTAGCACTTGGAGGAGCTGCTCTGTCCCCTGCCTGGTGCAGGGCTCAGTGGGGGTAGTTTACCCCGTGAGGCCCGAGGAGGAAAACCCCTGTGTCAGCGGCCAGCTCTGGAAACCTGTATTCAGCCCCCGCAGTAACTCAGGAGTAGTCCATCTGAAGGGCCTGGAGGCTCTGGGGCGGGGCCGCTGATCTGCTCAGCTCTGGGCAAGAGCGTCCATGCTGTCCTGGGCCCTCTGGGCCTCTGCCTGTCCTGGGGGAGGCCGAATCCTGGGCTGTATCCCGAAGCCCTGTACTCTGGGGCCTGCGCTGTTGGATTCTCGCTCCCGGCTGCAAAGCCGCCTCACTGCAGAGCCACCGCCCAAGTCCCTCCGAGTTGCTCCCGGAGCCCCACAGCACCCTCCGCACGGAGCCTCTTCCTCTGCAGGAGGAGCCGCTGCCAAGCTGCTCCTGGGGCCATGCAAACCCTCCTCGCAGAGCCGCCACCCGAGGCCCACAGAGCTGCTCCCGGGTCAATGCATGTGCCCTGCAGCCCTCAGGGAGCTCGGTGCACTCTCCTGGGGGTGCACGTGTCTGTTAGAGTCCCAGGGAGCCCTAGGGCATCCCCGCCCTCCTGGGGTCCTGCTCTCACTACTTGAAGGCGCCATTCCGCCCTGGAAGATTAGTGCAGCTCCTCCTTCTCTCAGCACAGAGCTCTTCTGTCCTGGGGGAACTCGCCCCAGCCTTAGCCGGGCTCCTCACAGGGCCCCTCACACTTGGATGCCTTTTGTTTCTTTATTTCTTTTTCCCGTCTTCCTACCTTGATAGAATCATGAACTTTTCTCACTGTAGCATTCAATCTGGTCTCTGTTTAAGTCTCAGGCCGAATTAGTAGATTTTCAGGATGATTTGAAGGTTATCTAGGTAATTTCGTGGGGACAGGTGATTTGGGGACACTACACTTCTGCCATCTTGCCCCACCTCCTGTATGTTGCCATTTACCTTTGGTTGTTTCCTTCACTTTGTGGAAGCTTTTCAATTTGATGAAGCCCCAATAGTATTTTTGCTTTTGTTTCCCTCACCTCAGAGGCATATCTGAAAGAACATCCAATGGTCAATGTCAAAGTCATTGCTACCTATCTTTTCTTCTTTGAATGGTTTCAGGTCTCACATTTAGGTCTTTCATCCATTTTGAATTTATTTTTTATATATATGGTGTAAGAAAGTGGTCCAGTTTCATTCTTCTGCATGTGACTGCCTGGTTTTCCCAACACCATTTGTTCTTATCCTGGGGTCAGGGTTAGGGTTTGTTGAAGAGACTGTCCTTGTGACATTGGATATTCCTTCCTGCCTTGTTGTCGATTAATGGATCATAGAGTTACAGGTTTGTATCTTGTTTCAGATTTCCATTCTGTTCTATTGATCTAAGCGTCTCTTTTTGGGAGATTCTTGATTGCTGATTCAGTTTCTGTGCTGGTTATCTGTCTGTTCAGGTTTCTTATTTCTTCCTTTTTCATTTTTGCAATGTTATATATTTCCAGGATTTATCTGTTTCTTCCAGGTTCTTGGTTGCTGGCATATAATTTTTCATAATGTTCTCTTACAATCGTTTGTATTTCTCTAGTGTTGGTTGTTATTTCTGTTTTCTCATTTGTGATTTTATTTGGGTCCTTTCTCATCTTCTTATTTTTTTACTTTTTTAAAGATATTATTTATGTATTCATGAGAGACACAGAGAGGCAAAGGTATAGGCAGAGGGAAAATGAGGCTCCATTCGGGGAGCCTGATGTGGGACTTGATCCCCCAGGTCTGCGGGATCATGAACTGAGCCAAAGCAGATGCTCAACCACTGAGGCACCCAGGTGCCTTGCTGATTCAATTCCTTTGCTAGTTATGGGTCTGTTCACATTTTCTATTTCTTCCTATTATATTTTTGCTCGTTTGCAAATTTCTGGAGATTTGTCCATTTCTTCCAGGTCTCCCAGTTTCTTAGCGTATAATTTCTTAGTATTCCCTTATAATTGCCTAATTTTTCTGGTGTTTATTTGATCTCTCTTGTCTCATTTGTGATTTTATTTATTTAGGTCATTTCTCTTTTCGCACTGATAAAGCTGGCTAGGGCTTGATCCATTTTATTATTTATTTTGAAGAACCAGCTCTTAGTTTCGTTATTCCATTCTACTGTTTTGTTGTTTCTGCATTGTTTATTTCTGCTCTCATCTTTATTTTTTCCTTTCTGTAGACTTTAGGATATGTTTACTATTCCTTTCCAGCTCCTTTAGGTGTAGGGTTAGGTTGTGTATTGGAGACGTCTTGTTTCCTGAGCTATGCCTGTATTGCTATGTATTTCCCTCTTAGGACTGCCTTTGCTACATCCCAGAGGTTTGGAGAAACATGTTTTCATTTTCATTTGTTTTAAATTTCCTCGTTAATTTCCTGGTTGCTCCATTCATTCTCTAGTAGGATGTTCATAATCTCCATGTATTTTTGGTGTGTCCAATTTTTTTTTCTTACTGTCGACTTCAAGTTTCATAGCGTCGTGTTCCAAAAATGTACAGGGTGTGATATCAACCTTCTTGTACCTGTTGCACCTGTTGAGGGCTGATTTGTGGGCCATGATATGAACTGATCTGGAGAATGTCCCATGTGCACTTGAAAGGAGTGTGTATTCTGCTTTAGGATGAAATGTTCATACTATATCTGTTGAGTCCCTGTGGTCCAGTGTGTCAAGGCTATTGTTCCCCGGTTGATTTTCTGCATAGATGATCAGTCCATTTCCATAAGTGGGTGTTAAAATCCCCTGTCATTGTATTATTATCAGTGAGTTCCTGTACGTTTGTTGTTAATTGGTTTCTTTATTGAGGTATTGCCATGTAGGCAGCATAAATATTTAGTTGTTTGATCTTGAAAGAGAGTCTTTTTAATTATGAAATAATGTCCTTCTTCATCTCTTCTTACAGTATTTGTTCTTTCTTGTTTGAAATTTAAATATTTTATTTATTTATTTATAAGAGATACACAGAGGAGCAGAGGAAGAAACATAGCAGAGTGAGAGGCAGGCTCCCTAAGGGGAGGCAGATGTGGGACTCGATCCTGGGATCCCAGGATCACACCCTGATCTGAAGGCAGATGCTCAAACACTGAGCCACCAGGTGTCCCCCTGGGTTTGGTCTCAAATCTCGTTTGTCTGATATAAGTATGTGACCTCCAGCTTTCTTTTGATATCCATTAGCGTGATAGATGATTTTCCATCCCCTGACTTTCAATCTGTTGGTGTCTATAGGTCTAAGGTGAGCATCTTGTTGGCAGTGTACAGATGGATGTTGTTTTTTAATAATAATTTTATTTATCAGAGAGACAGAGAGAGAGAGAGGCAGGAAATTATGCAGAGAGAGAAGCAGTCTCCCCACCAGGAGCCCAGTATGGGACTCGATCCCAGACTCCAGGATCACACCCTGAGTTAAAGGCAGAGGCTTAACCCCTGAGCCACCCAGGCATCCCGGATCCTGATTTTTAGCTACTCTGTTACCCTATATCTTTTGATTGGAGCATTTAGTCTATCATCATTCAGAGTGACTATTTAAAGATATGAACTTTGTGCCTCTGTGTTACCAGAAGAGTTGGTGTTTCTGGTGACGTTCTCTGGTCCTTTCTAGTCTTTGTTGCATTTGGTCTCTTTTTTTCCCCCCACCAGAAGAGTCCCTCTTAAAATTCCTTACTGGACTTGTTAAGTGGTCCTGAACTCCTTTATATGTTGCCTGTCTGGGAAAATCTTTATCTCTCCTGAATGACACCCTTGCTGAAGAAAGAATTCATACAAATTGGACTGCAATAAAAGGAAATTTAAAAACATAAAATAAATTCTTGCTAATATGATTGAGGAAAATGGCATTTAGGAGGAAAACCAGAAGCTGAAAGAGAGGACATATTTCACCTTCCGTAGCCTTTACAGGGACCTGGTGTCCTTTCCTAGGAGGCCCCCCCCTCCGGAGGATGCTTCCTGCCCCTCTGCCTCCTTGTTGGAACACAGCAGGCACATCTCTAGCACCTCTGCAGTCATGGCTTATAGCGTTTTCCCTGTATCCTATTGGGGAACACAACATTGTGTAAGTAACCATCTGGCTGCTGTTTGACAGTATTGGGGGGATTCTGTCTTTTGTTGCTTTTTTGTTGTTGTTGTTGCTTTTGAGGTGTGTGTGTGTGTCTATCCCATGCAGCTATCAAGTGCAGCAATCGGATCCTCTGGCTGGGTCACCAACAAACCCCGAAATGGCACAACATCATTTCTCGTGCTGGCGCTGGGCAGTTAGCTGGGCTCTCCTGGCAGCGCTGGGGCTCGCTCATGCAGTGACTTTCAGCTGGAGGGTCAGCTGAGCTTGAAGTTCTGGCTCGGCCACATTCCCATGTCCAGCAGTGGGTCTGGCCGCTCCTGGAAGGCACGTGGGGACGTCAGCTGTGTGTGCCTGGTGGCGCCCCTGCACAGGCTAGTTGGGGCCTAGGTGGTGCCCCCTCCTCCTCTCTGGGGGTCTCTACACGCCCTGTGCACAGAGTTCTGGGAGACACAGAAACGGGCTGGCTGTGCATTTTCACACCACAACATTTTATTGACTTTCTACAGCAAACGGGCTCAGAGCTGTGGGTGCGTGCCTTCACTTGGGGAAGGAGACCTTTCTGTCCTTTACGAGAGGACAAGAATCACATGGGTTGTTGGTCGAGTGCTGGAGTCCCCCACCTGGGAGCATGTGTGGACTCCGGGTGGGGGCTTGTGTCCTGAGGTTTCAGCCTGAGAGACGGTTCTGAGGACAGCAAAGCTGAACTGGACCTGCAGCTCATGGGCTCCTGCACTGGGTTCCCTCAGGGCAGCTGGACCCCGGCCTTGGTCCCTCTGGGGGCCCCAGGACCTGGAGGAGCCTGTCTCCAGGTGTGGGTGCGGGTGGGGCCCACCAGCTTGCCCCTCCTCTCCCCACACTGGGGTGTCCCAGGATCCCCAGGGCTGCCCTAGATCAGCGACCTGGATCTGTGGGGCACGCCCAGGGCCCAGCAGGCCACATCCAGCAGTGAGAGGGCTTGCTCAGCCCGGGTTTAGAATCCAGGGCTGGCCAGGGCCATGTGGGCCTGATTCCATTAGTCTTTGTGTTGGGACTGGTGGGGGCTCAAATCAACCCAGCCCCCACAGAGCCTGGGCCCAATCAGCCCAGGTACCTCTGGGTTAGGACCTGGTGTCTTGTGCAGGGTGTCCCACCCTCCAGGAGTGACAGTGGGTGGAGGCAGGGCACTGTGGGTCCTCTGATTCACTCACCTGCTCACACTGTTGGGGGCTCCCTGCCGTCCCTCCTCCCTGCAACCCCTGGGTACTCTATGGGATACCCGGGCTTCTGATGGGAGCAGGGTATCCAGAGAACCCCGGGGAGGCTGATCATGTCCCACAGGGAGCAGCTGCACCGGGTCCTTGCTCGGGGTCGATGGTGTGTGGGCATGGGTATGATGGTGGTGGAATGTGGGGGATGGTATAGGGGGGATGGTGTTGGGGTATACTGTGGGGGGATTATGTGAGGCTGTGTGTGTTTCAGGGGGATGGGGTAGTGGCGATGCCATGGGGGATGATGATGTAGGGGGATGGTGTGGGTCTGGGGAATGGGGGGATGGCGTGGGGGGGCCGGCGGACACAGGGCATCCCCGTTCTCTAAGATGCACACAGAGACATCTACAGATAAAGGCGACCCCATTCTGGGGTTTGTTGTGACACCTGCCCCTGGGGCCCCATGTGGTGAGTGCAGGGCCCTGGCTGGACCGGGGGCATTATCTGGGGGTCATCATAATATGTATGGTTAAAATTGCAAATTGTCTCAAATTAAATGCACAGAATTTAGAAATATATAAAGCACCGAGAGTGGGTGTCACTCTGAACCATCTGACCCTCTTGGGATCGATGTGTGTCTTGCTCCAGCCTCGGACATGCCGCCTGGCCCCCAGGTCCGGTTCATGCCCCTCACGTCCCCCACCCCATCCCCTGCTTCTCATGGGGCCGTCCCTCTCCCCTTTGGTGTTCAGGTCCCATGGCAACCCCTGGAGGCCCCATCCTTGTGGCCTCCTCATCCCTGAGGCCCCAGGGGTGTGGTCATCCCCATCACCCTACCATGGAGCGGTGTGTTGTTGGTTGCTATTGCTCTCCCTGGCCTCAGAGGCCCCGTTTTCCTTACCCAGAAGCCTCCAGGGCCCCAAAGCCCCCTGGCCCAGCAGTCCTCATCCGGCCCCCTAGCAGTCCTAAAACATGATGTGGCTGCTGAACTTCTTGATGATGTCCAGGTCTATCTACGTGATGTCCCTGGAGGAGACCAGGGCCACCTCCTTCATTTCCTGTGGGAAAACCGGGGAGGAGGAGCAGGCGTGAGGGACACAGACCCGACCTGTCACGAGGTGCGGTGCTGGGCAGGGAGCCCTGGGGCCACCATGGGAGTGTGTCCTGCTGAAACCTCCTTCCTTCCTCTGGGAGGGCAGGGAAGGCGGGAGTGCCCACCATGCCCATGGGACCTGTGTGACGGCCTGTGCCCAGCTGTTGTAGGTGGGGAGGTGACTGAGTGTCACCCTGGGTGGGAGGGGATAGGGGTTCAGCCAAGGTGGGAGAGGACATGGCAGTATTGTGCCCAAGATTGTGAATCCAAGAAACCACTAAGGAACTGACACCAATGCAAACACACAAGGGTTGATTTCCAAACTCGAGCTTGTGTCCAAGTACACCCAACACAGCGGAGCAGGGACTTGGACCCCAAGGTGTGTTTTAGCTTAGTTTTAAGGGCTTGTCCCGGGGTCCTCCTGAAGGGCTTCCTCAATTCCTCAATTTCTGTTTACATTTTGATTTGGGGCCTTCAAGGGTATTGAGCTCTGCTCTCATTCTAATAGGTGCTTCCAGCCCATGGCATGGGCTCAGTTTGATTCTATTGTGGGGCTTTCTAGGACATTAAGCTGTAAACTTTTGTGTTTTTCCTGTAACTGAAGTAATGTAAATTTCAGCTCTTCTTCACAGGGGCCTGGGATGGCTGGACTTGTTCGAACACTGAACTTAAAGTAGAAAGGCCTTCATTTCAACGGCCTCTTTGCATTTTGTCCCATCCTATCTAGCTCTTTCCCCCTTCCCCGGAGCTCCTAAGAGAGCAATTGCAAATGACCTCAGCTTGGCAGCGTGTGTTGGGGGATAGGACCAGGGATTTGGGATCAGGAAGAACTGGCTCGTGGGCGTCCCAGCTGTGCACGGGGATTCCAAGCTGCAGACTCTTATTCCCTAAGGCTATCTTGACAACTAACTTTGTACATAGAAAAGCTCTCCTTTATCTTTAAAAGATGAGGAGCGAGTCAAAGTGGTTTTACTCTGCCCATTGATTGCTCAGATTCCAATGTGAGACGTATTTCCTGTTAATAAGGATAATTTACTATCCGTAGTACTATGGTTAAAATATTCTGACACAAGTAATTCAGAGGGATGAGGGTTTCTCATCTCTTTCTTCACAGCTCAGTCACTCATCAGGAAATGCATCTGTATGGATTTGGAAATAATTGAGAGACATTAGTACCAATGGTCCTATTATTATGTGAAGGATTCTTCCCTGAGATTCTTCCCCTGTTTCAACTGACACTGAAACACTGTGAACTCTTTGGAAGACAAATGTCAAGGAGATAAATGTTATGCGCTGCTAATTTTAAATGCACTTGCAATATGGTGTCTATTATATTAGAAGTATTTTATCTGATTTTTGCATTTATTATCCTTTCTTTTCAGGTTGAGGAGGCATTATACGTCTTCATAAGTGTTGTTATTTCCTTCTGATATAAAATTATTACTTTGTGCCCACTGAAGGAACTCTATAAGAATAAGGCAAAAGATAATTCAACAATTCTTAAAATGTCCTCACACTTAGAGCCTGATTCATTTAAGTCAATTTTCAAAATAAATCTTATTTATTAGGAAAAAAACAAAGATTTATAGTGAAATTGAGAACATAGTACAGAGCATTCGCATGCACTTGCACTCAGTGTCTCCAATTATTGATATCTTATATTAGTACGGTACAAATATTAGCTAATGAATCAAGAGTAAAAATTTGCATTAACCAAAGACCATACTTTATTCAGATTTCCTTAGTTTTTGCTAAGTTACCATCCCTCATATCACATTCCATTTGTCCTCCTGTTTTCTTAGGCTTCTCTGGATTGTGACAGTCTTTCAGGCTTTCCTTGTTGTTTTTGAACTGGAACACTTTGAGAAGTAGAGTATTTTATAAAATTTCCCTCATTTGGGATATGTCTTTCGTTTATCTCATGACTGAACTGTTTTTGTGGATTATATACAGAGATATACTGCCATTTTCATTATATCATATAAAGGATAGATACTATCAACATGATTTATCAGTCTTGATATCGATCTGATCATCTTGCTGAGGTAGTGTTTCTCAGCTTTCTTTGTAGTAAACTGATTCCTTATTATTGTTATTAATTATTATTATTATTATTATTATATTATCAATATTATTTTAAGTTTTTCATATTATATTTTCTAGGAGGAAGTTACTATGTGTATTCCGGAAATAAGAGTGGGAAGCTATGATCATGAACTTGACGGTGAAATGTATGCACAAATTGTTTGAAATTCTTCTACATGGGAGATTTTTCTTCCTTCTGAGTTTTTTGTTTGTTTTGTTTTCAAAGATGTTTTCTATTTATTTGAGAGAGAGAGGAGAGAAAAAGCATGAGCGAGAGGGGCAGAGGGAGAGGGAGAAGCAGGTTCCCTGCTAAACAGGGAGCCTGCCTTGGGACCTGGATCGATCTGAGCCTGAGGCAGAGGCTTAACTGACTGAGCCACCCAGGTGCCACTCTTTCTTTTTTTCTTTCTTTTTTAATAATAAATTTATTTTTTTATTGGTGTTCAGTTTGCCATCATACAGAAGAACACCAAGTGCTGATCACCCATTCACCCCCACCGCCTGCCCTCCTCCCCATCCATTACCCCTAGTTCATTTCCCTGAGTTAGGAGTCTATGTTCTGTCTCCCTTTCTGATATTTCTCACACATTTCTACTCCCTTCCCTTATATTTCCTTTCACTATTACCTATATTCCCAAAACGAATGAGAACATATAATATTTGTCCTTCTCCGATTGACTTCCTTCACCTAGCATAATACCTTCCAGTTCTATCCACGTTGAAGCAAATGGTGGGTATTTGACATTTCTGATGGCTGAGCAAGGCCCACCTTTTCTCTCTCTTCATCTTCTGAGTCTCCTATGATATGAATGTTATTGTTTTAATAAGTGGCTGACTTCCCTACGTCTGCCTCTGTGGTACATAACCTTTCTTGTTTTTCTTTTTAATTTTTTTTATTTATTTATGATAGTCACAGAGAGAGAGAGAGAGGCAGAGACACAAGCAGAGGGAGAAGCAGGCCCCATGCACCGGGAGCCCGACGTGGGACTCGATCCCGGGTCTCCAGGATCGCGCCCTGGGCCAAAGGCAGGCGCCAAACCGCTGCGCCACCCAGGGATCGCCCTTTCTTGTTTTTAAGGCTTCCACTTGGGACTGCATCTCAGTTATAGCATTTTTAACATTGGCCAGACTAGATTTTAGTTCTTTTATTTCTACAGTAAGGGATTCTCTAGTTTTCTTCTGTGTTCTTTTTCCAGTCCAGCTGGTACTTTATAATCATTGTTTTAAACTGTAGTTAGATATCATATATGTGTATTGATGGACTTCCTGGCTGTGAGTACTACCTCATGTTATTTTATGGAGGTGAATTTCTCCATCTCATTACTTTTTCCAGAAAAGAAAATGGGAAGAAAAAGAAAACCAAGAAAAACAATAACAACTGCCCTCTAAAAAAAAAAAACAAATTATTTTGGCCTGCTTGTTAAAAGATTCTAAATCCCAAAATATGAAACACAATTAAAGTAACATGAAAGTAAAAATAAGAAATATATAAGGTACATCCATAAAAATTAAAATAAGGCAATTAATAAAAAAGAATCAAAGAAAATAAATGAAAATAAAGCACAAAGTACAAAGGAAGCTAGACCCTACTTTCCAAGCAGAGCTGAAGCTCTGCAGCCTCTGTGGTCCAACACCTTGGTGGCAGCGAGTGGTCTGTGCAGGGTCTGGGGATTGGCCATGGCGCTGATTGTCAGGTGCACATCTACCTGGGAGATGCATCTGCGGGGTCAGAGGCGGGGTGGGCGTCAGCTTGTCTGGTCTCCAGCAGGCGGCGCTGTGCTGCTCCCTCTGACCAGGCCCAGATGGGCGGGATGTGGGTGGGGTCTCTGGGTCCTCTGCTCTGGGGCTGAGCATCCTGCCACCCAGGCTGCAGGGGCCTCCACAGAAGAGCCCCCAAGCCCCCGGGTCTCCGCCGCTTCTCTCAGAATCCTGCGTTCACTCTACCTGCGTCCGAGCTTCTTTTGGTTTTCTTTTTTTATCTCAGACTGTTGTGCCCAAGATTGCGAATCCGAGAAACCTCCGAGAAGCCGACACTGACGCAAACACACGAGGGTTTATTTACCACCTCGAGCTTGTGTCCAAGTATACCCGACAGAGCGGAGCAGGGACTTGGACCCTGAGGTGGGTTTTAGCTTAGTTTTAAGGGCTGATCTCAGGGACCTCCAGAAGGGCTGGAGCAATTCGCAAGTTCTGTTTACATTTTGATATGGGGCCTTCAAGGGCATTGAGCTCTGTTCTCATTCTAATAGGGGCTCCCTGCCCTTGGCCTGGGCTTAGTTTTGATTCAATAGTAGGGATTTCTATGACATTAAGTTGTAAAAGTAAAAGGTTCCACAACTGGAAGGGGGACATCACACTGTCCCTATATGCTGAAGATGCGGAACTAGAAACAGGCAACCCCAGAGCCTCCACCAAAACTTGTTAGAACTAAGGAGTGAGTTCAGTAAAGTCACGGGACACAAACTGACCCTACAGAGCAGAGTAGCCTTGCTGTGTCCCGACAATGAGCACTCAGGAAGCAAAGGAAGGACGTGAAGGCCTTCTCAGGAGCATCAAGGAGAATAAATAATGAGACTGAGCCAAAGGAGCACAAGACTTGTGCACTGAGCCATACCAGGCTCTGGGTGGCTGTCCTAGACTCGTGGGGTGGGTGCCTCATCTTGTGAAAATGTCCACAGTTCCTGAAGCCACCCTCAGTTTCAATGTCATTCCTATCAAAATTCGGTGGCAGACCTTAGAAATAGGGAAAAAAAAACCATAACATCCATCCTCCTCAACAAATAACCCTGGACAGCAAATCAGTATTGGAGAAGCAGGACAGAGTGAGACGCAGCACTTTCCTATTTCCCCTGTTATGCCCCCACCCCTCCAGCGACCCTCAGTTCGTTTCCTATCATTAAGAGTCTGTGTTTCCTGCATCTGATTTGATCTTATTTGTCTTTCCTTCCGTTCACAATAGTTCATCTGCTTTGCTTCTTTAATTCCACCTATGAATGACACCACACAGTCATTCTCTTTCCCGAGTGACTTACTTCACTTAACATGATATCTTTAGTTCTATCCACATCATTGCAAATGGAAAGATTTCCTTCTCTTTGATAGCTGAGTACCATTTCGCTCTCTATGACCATCATCTATCTCCCATCCTCTTTATCCATCATCTGCCTCAGGGCACCGAGGTCCTCCCACAGTGTGGCTACTGTGGATCCAGCTGCGGTGGACATTGGGGTGCAGTTGTCCCATGTCTCACTGCATCTGTATCTTCGTAGTGAGCTCCAGGCAGTTCACCTGCTGGTCGCAGGGTGGCTCTATTTGTAACTTCCTGAGGGGCCTCCACACTGTTTCCAGGGCGGCTGCACCAAACCGCGGTCCCGCCCACAGTGGAAAAGTGTTGAGTGAGTATTGCAGGACGTGGTAAAAGTCTGGTCCACATTTCATTTCACGTCCTGTGGGCTCCAATTCCTGTCCTTACGTATTTCTGGGGAAACCGGGTGTTGGGCTCCTTTTCAGTGAGATGTTTCCGAAGCTAACAGGCCCCAGCTGGAGCCTGAAAGGAGGCAGGTGGGGACCATGGAGCACCTGCTGCCTCCTGCACAGCCTCCTGCAGCGCCTGAGTGTCCCGCAGGGGGCGCCCGAGCCCAGGCCCCTCCCATGGGGCATGCATGTGCAGTAGGCCTCCTCTCCCTGCACTAACTGCCTGTGCTGGGGAGGCCTGAGGGGGACGTGGGGACGCGTCTACGCTGATGAGCTGCAGCCTCCACAGGACCTGCGGGAAGTCTTCAGGGGGAAATTGGGTCACGTTCATGCTGACAGAAGCCCCAGTCACCTCAGGAATCACGGTGAGGCTTTAGGAAGATGTGGGCCCACATCCACCCTAACAGGAGCCCCTGGGCCGCCTCAGGAACTGCGGGGAGTCTTCAGGAAGATGTGGGCTCACATCCACAATGACAGGAGCCCTGAGCCACCTCAGGACCCGCGGGGAGGTTTCAGGAAATTGTGGGCCCGCATCCATGCTGACAGGAGCCCCAGAGCAGCCTCAGGACCCGCGGGGAGGCTTCAGGAAGATGTGGTGCCACGTCCACTCTGACAGGAGCTCCCAGGCCCTTCAGAACATAAGTTGAGGCTTCTGGAAGCTGGGGGCCGCATTCATGGTTACAGGAGCCCCGGCCTCCTCAGAAACCTCAGTGACGCTTTGGGAAGACTTGAGGCCACATGGACACAACAGGACGCTGACTTCCTCAGGACCCCCAGTGTAGACTTGGGGAAATATGGTGATGCGTCCATGTGGACAGAAGACCCCAGCCTTGTCAGGGCCTGTGGTGAGGCCTAAGAAAAATGTGGGTGCCGCATCCACACTGACAGGAGTCTCCAGCCTCCTCAGAACCCACTGTGAAGGTTTGGGAAGATTATGGGCCACATCCATGCTGACAGGAGCCCCCAGCCTCCTCAGGTCTTATGGTGAGGCTTGAGGAAAATGTGGGGCCACGTCAACCCTGACAGGAACCCCGTCCTCCTCAGGACCAGCACTTTGGCTTCAGGACATATGGAGGTTAGGATTTGGGGTTAGGGTTATGGTTAGTGTTAGGGTTGGGCTTAGGTTTGCAGTTAGGGTTAGGGGTTAGGGTGTGAGTTAGGGTTAGGGTTTAGGGTGAGGCGTTGGTTTATAGTTTGGTCTAGGTTTAGAATTAGGGCAAGGGTTAGGGTTAGGATAGGGGTTAGAAATAGGGTTAGGGTTACTGTTTGGTTAGGTGTTAGGGTTAGGGACAGGTCAGGGTCAGGATACGGTTTTGGAAGAGGGTAAGAGATACATTTAGGGAGTGGGTTAGGGGTTAGTTTTAGGGTATGGGTTAGGGTACAGTTTCGGGTATGAGATAGGATTAGTATTAGAGGGTTAGGGTTAGATTTAAGGTATCGGTCAGGGTTAAGGGTTTAGAATATGTTTAGGAGTTAGGTTGAGGTTTGGCAGGAAGGTTCAGTGAATGTGTTTCGGTCTTGGGGTTTCTGTTTGGTTTTCGATTAGTGATAGGTCTTGTTTAAGATTTAGGTTAACATTGGGCTTAAGTGTAGGCTTATGTTTATGGTTAGAGTTTGGGTCTTGGCATGTGCCTGCACTGGGACTCCTAGCATCTTGGGCAGTTTAGTTTTATGTACTCTATTTAGGTTTAGGGTTCAAAGATAGCCTGACTCCACCAAGTCAGTGGCCTCCCCAGAGAATCAAAATCCAGGCCTCTGTTGTGGTCAGAATAGACATGGCAAGCTTCTCCCGAGCTGAGGTAAGGAGGGGATTTCTGGCTCTAAAGACTCTTTATTTGGATTTTCAATTGCCTTTCTGATTTTTTCACTTGTGCGCACATTTTTCATCAATACTACCAATTATTATTTTAAAGTTTTACTTGAATTCCTGTTTGTAAACACAGTATGATATAGTTTCAGGTTTACCACATAGTGATTCATCCCTTGGATACAACGCCTGGTACTGGTCACAGGTGCCCTCCACTATCCCCATCGCCTGATTCCCCATCCCCCTCACCTTCCTCTGGTATTTATTAGTTTATTCTCTGGGGTTAATAGTGTGTTTTTTTATTTGCTCTCTCATCCCCCCCCCTCCGCCCCTTTGTCAGTTTGTTTGGTTTCTTAAAATTCACATGTGAATGCAATTGTATGATATTTGGTATATGTCTTCCTCTAACTGAGTTCATTTAGCATAAGTCCTTTCCCCTTCTCCCACGTCATTGTAAATGGCTTCATTTCATCCCTTCTGATGACCGAGTGATGTCGCAGTGTGTATATTTACCACATCGTCTCTGCCCATTCATCTGTCGATGGACATCTGGGCTCTATTCACAGTTTCATGTTGTTGATAACGCTGCTACCAACACTGGGCTGCGTGTTCCTCTTCGAATCTACTAAATGACTTTTGTATCTTCGGGGTAAATACCTAGCTGTGCAATTTTGGAATCATAGGGTAGCTCTATTTTTAACTTCTTCTTTTATATTTTTTTTATGATAGTCACAGAGAGAGAGGCAGAGACACAGGCAGAGGGAGTAGCAGGCTACATGCACCGGGAGCCTGATGTGGGATCGATCCCGGGTCTCCAGGATCACGCCCTGGGCCAAAGGCAGGCGCCAAACCACTGCGGCACCCAGAGATCCCCTATTTTTAACTTCTCGAGGACCCTCCAGTCTGTTCCACAGTGGCTGCAACTTTACTTATGTATTCATGAGAGACAAAGAGAGGCAGAGTTATAGACACAGGGAAATTGAGGCTCCATGCGAGGAGCCTGATGTGGGACTTCATTCCCCAAGACCCCGGGATCATGACCTGAGCCAAAGCACATGCTCAACCACTGAGGCACCCAGGTGCCTTGCTGATTCAATTCCTTTGCTAGTTATGGGTCTGTTGACATTTTCTATTTCTTCCTATTTCAATTTTGCTCATTTGCACATTTCTGGGGATTTGTCCATTTCTTCCAGGTCTCCCAGTATGTTAGCATATATTCTTTCAATATATTCCCTTATAATTGTCTAATTTTTCTGGTGTTGATTGTCATCTCTCTTCTCTCATTTGTGGTTTTATTTATTTAGGTATTTTCTCTTTTCTCGTTGATAAGGCTGGCTAGGGCTTGATCCATTTTCTTAATTATTTTGAAGAACCCTCTTTTTGTTTCGTTGTTCCATTCTACAGCTTTGTTTTTTCTGTATTGTTTATTTCTCCTCTCATCTTTATTTTCCCCTCTTCTATAGCCCTTTAGGCATTGTTTGCTATCCTTTTCCCGGTACTGAAGGTGTAGGGTTTGGCTGTGTATTGGAGACTTCTTATTTCTTGAGGTAGGCCTGTATTGCTATGTACTTCCCTCTTAGGACTGCCTTTGCTACATTCCAGAGGTTTGGAGAAACATGTTTTCATTTTCATTTGTTTTAAATTTCCTCTTTAATCTTCTGTTTGCTCTATTCATTCTCTAGTAGGATGTTCATAATCTCCACGTATTTTTGGTCTGTCCAAATTTTTTCTTACTGTCGACTTCGAGTTTCATAGCGTCGTGGTCCAAAAATATACAGGGTGTGCTATCAACCTTCTTGTACCTGTTGTACCTGTTGAGGGCTGATTTGTGGGCCATGAATGATCTGTTCTGGAGAATGTCCCATGTGCACTTGAAAGGAATGTGTATTCTGCTTTAGGTTGAAATGTTCAGAGTATATCTGTTGAGTCCCTGTGGTCCAGTGTGTCAAGGCTATTTTTCCCTTGTTGATTTTCTGTATAGACGATCGGTCCATTGCCATAAGTGGGTGTTAAAATCCCCTGTCATTGTATTATTATCAGTGAGTTTCTGTATGTTTGTTTTTAATTGGTTTCTATATTTTTAGGTACTCCCATGTTGGCAGAAAATAAATATTTAGTTGTTTGTTCTTGATAGAGAGTCTTTTTAATTATGAAATAATGCCCTTCTTCATCACTTCTTACAGTATTTGTTCTTTCTTTTTTGAAATATAAATATTTTATTTATTTATTCATGAGAGATACACAGAGAAGCAGGGGCAGAAACATAGGCAGAGGGAGAGGTAGGCTCCCCAAAGGGAGGCTGATCCTGGGATCCCAGGATCACACCCTGAGCCGAAGGCAGATGCTCAACCACTGAGCCACCAGGTGTCCCCCAGGGTTTGGTTTCAAATCTCATTTGTCTGATATAAGTATGGGTCCTCCAGCTTTTGTTTGATATCCATAGCGTGGTAGATGATTTTCCTTCACCTGTCAATCTGCTGGTGTCTATAGGTCTAACGTGAGCATTTTGTAGGCAGCATACTGATGGATCTTGTTTTTCTAATAACGATTTTATTTATGAGAAAGAGAGAGAGAGACAGAGAGAAAGAGAGAGAGGCAGAAAATTAGGCAGAGAGAAAACCATGCTCCCCACCAGGAGCCCAATATGGGACTCGATCCCAGACTCCAGGATCACAGCCTGAGTCAAAGGCAGATGCTCAACCCCTTGAGCCACCCTCGCATCCCAGATCATGTGTTTTAAGCCACTCTGAAACCCTATATCTTTTGATTGAAGCATTTAGTCTATCAGCATTCAGAGTGATTATTCAAAGATATGAACTTTGTGCCTTTGTGTTACCGGAAGAGTTGATGTTTCTGGTGACGTTCTCTGGGCCTTTCTAGTCTTTGTTGCTTTTGTTCTCTTTTTTTCCCCCACCAGAAGAGTCCCTCTTAAAATTCCTTACTGGAATGTTTAAGTGGTCATGAACTCCTTTATATTTTGCCTGTCTGGGAAAATTGTTCTCTCTCCTTCTCTCCTGAATGACACCCTTGCTGAAGCAAGAATTCATACAAATTGGATTCCAATAAAAAGAAATTTAAAAACATAAAATAAATTTTTGGTCTTATGATTGAGGAAAATGGCATTTAGGAGGAAAACCAGAAGCTGAAAGAGAGGAGGACAGATTTCTCCATCTGTAGCCTTCACAGGGACATGATGACCCTTCCAAGGAGGGGCCTCCCCTCCGTAGGATGCTTCCTTCCCCTCTGTGCTCCTTGTTGGAACCCAGCAGGCACATCTCTGTGCCTCCAGCACCTCTGCAGTCGTGGTTTATTGCGTCTTCCATGTATCCTATTTGGGACCACAGCGTCGTGTATGGAATCATCCGGCTGGTGTTAGACAACATTGGGGGGATTCCGACTTTTGTTGGTTTTGTGGTGTGTGTGTCTCCATCACATGCAGCTATCATATGCAGCTATTGGATCCTCTGGCTGGGTCACCCAAATGCCAAAACGGTTGGCACAACATCATTTCTGGTGCTGGCGCTGGGCAGATAGCTAGGCTCTCCTGGCAGACCCAGGGCTCGCTCATGCAGTGACTTTCCGCTGGAGGGTTAGCTGAGCTGGAATGTCCGGCTTGGCAATACTCTCATGTGCGGCAGTGGGTCGTGCCATGCGCTGGCTGCTTATCTTCTCCCGGATGCCTCTCCAGCAGGGAGCTAGACCTCGGTGCCACCCTGGGGGGAGCTCCTGAGGAGCTGGGTGCCCATGATGGGGAGCGCAGGGGCTCCGTGTGTGGGGGAGTTGGGGTGGGGATGGGGCTGGGGTTCTTCGGTCTGCTGTGCTGCTTGGCCTTCAGGCCGAGCCCCATGCTCACCCAGCCCCTACTCACTCGGGCAAGGAGGGTGCCCTCCACACTCTGGTGTGAGAGATCCCACACCACAAGGTGTGCACGCTGAGTCCACCTAGTGAGGGTGGCTCAGGTGCGTGAGCTGCAAGTGTGGGACCCAAGAAATTTTACAAAAATCTCCTAGCCCTGGACAAGCAGGGCAGGACTGTTTCCATTTTGTGCTACACCCGCCATCTCCAGGATGACACCAATATGACCTGCTTATGGCTTAAGGCACTGCCCCAACCTAGTCAGGCCGCTGGGCTCACCCTAATCAGAAATCAGCTCATAACAATGTAACCCTGCTTTCTGCCCCCCAAAACTGTGCCCCGATTCTGACCAAAGTAATACACCAGCTCAAGTGGATACTATAGGGTAAGATGTAATTCAATCGGCCACCTGCGTGTGAACCGACATGACTGTGCAACTTTCTGCATATGCATGTGCACTGGCCCCTATAAAGCTACTACGCCTTTTAGTCTCAGGGTCCAAGTCCCTGCTCCTCTGTGTCGGGTGTACTTGGACACAAGCTCCAGCTTTTAAAGAAACCCTTGGGAGTTTGTAATGGTGTTGGCTCCTCGGTGGTTTCTTGGATTCACAATCTTGGGCACAACACAAGGGACTGCTGTCCTGACATCCCTTCCAGGGCCATGCTGACCACCGCGCAGGCCCTCTCTGCCCCAGGCACACAGGCACGGGGATGATGGGTGGAGGAATTGCCCCGGAACCCAGCCAGCCCCTGCCCCCTGGACAGAGGGAGCACAGACCTCCGGGTGGCTTTGCACAGACCGTGGTGACCTGAGGCTTCCTGATTGTCACTCTGTCCCACCCCTCCTGGCATGTGGGGCACAGCCTGAGTCCCAGTAAAGTCTGTCAGGTCCTGACCCTGGCGTCTGGCCACCCCTGCAAGGCACATGGGGAAATCGGCTGTGTGTGCATGGCAGCGCCCCTGCAGGGGCTGGTGGGGCCTGGGTTGTGCCCCCTCTTCCTCTCTAGGGGTCTCTCTAAGCCCCGTGCACAGTTTTCTGGGAGACACAGAAATGGGCTGGCTGTGCATTTTCCCACCACAACACTTCATTTACTTTCTACAGCAAATGGGCTCAGAGCCGAGGGTGCGTGCCTTCCCTGGAGAGGGAGACCATTCTGTCCTTTAGGGGAGGGCACGTATGACATGGGTTGGGGGGGCAGGTGCTGGAGTCCCCCACCTGTGAGCATGTGTGGAATCCAGGTGGGGACATGTGTCCTGAGGTTTTAGCCTGAGAGACGGTTCTGAGGACAGCAGAGCTGACCTGGACCTACAGCCCATGGGCTCCTGTGATGGGTCCTCGAAGGGCACTTGGTCCCCGGCCTCAGGGACCTTGGGGCCCCAGCACCTGGAGCAGCCTGCCTCCTGGTGTGGTGTGGGTGGGGCCCACCGGCCTACCCTTGCCTCCCCACCCTGGGGTGTCCCAGGATCCACAGGGCACCCTAGGTCAGCGACCTGGATCTGTGGGGTACACCCAGGGCCCAAGAGGCCACATCTAGCTGTGAGAGGGCTCGCTCAGCCCGGGGCCAGATTCCAGGGCTGGCCAGGGCCATGGGGGGCTGGATCCTATTAGTCTTTGTGTTGGGCCTGGTGGGGGCTCAAATCAACTCAGCCCCCACAGAGCCCAGGGCCAGGTCAGCACAGGTCCCTATGGGTTAGGGGCTGGTGTCCTGTGCAGGGTGTGCAGCCCTCCAGGAGGGACAGTGGGCAGAGGCAGGGCATGACGCATCCTCTGCACTACTCAGGTGCACCCACCCTGTCGGGGGCTCCCTGTCTTTCCTCCTCCCTGCAACCCTTGGGTACTCTATGGGACACCCGGGCTTCTAATGGGATCAGGGTATGCCGAGAACACCGGGGAGGCTGAGCATGTCCCACAGGGGTCACCTGCACCTGGTCCTTGCTGGGGGTAAATGCTGTGGGGGTGCTTGGCCCCCAGGTCCAGTTCTTGCCCCTCCACGTCCCCCATCCCGTCCCCTGTTTCTCAAGGGGCTGTCCCTCTCCCCTATGGTGTTCGGCTCCCATGGCAACCCCTGGAGTCCCCATCCTAGTGGCCTCCTCATCCCTGAGGCCCCAGGGGTGTGGGCACGGTGGTCATCCCCTCACCCTACCATGGAGTGGTGACTTGTTGACTGCTGTTGCTCCCCTGGCCTCAGAGAACCCGTTTTCCCTACCCAGAAGCCACCGGGGCCCCGAAGCCCCCTGGCCCAGCAGCCTCACCTGACCCCCTAGCAGTCCTAAAATATGATGTGGCTGCCCAACGTCCTGTTGACGTCCAGGTCTACCTGCGTGATGTCCTAGGAGGAGACAAGGGCGTCCTCCTTCATTTCCTGTGGGAAAACTGGGGAGGAGGAGCAGGTGTCAGGGACACAGACCTGACCTCTCACAAGCTGCCATGCTGGGCAGGCAGCCCTGGGGCCACCATGGGAATGTGTCCTGCCAAAACCTCCTTCCTTCCTCTGGGATGCCAGGGACGGCGGGAGTGCCCACCATGCCCGTGGGACCTGTGTGACGGCCTGTGCCCAGCTGTTGTGGGCGGGCAGGTGACTGAGTGTCACCCTGGGTGGGAGGGGATAGGGGTTCAGCCCAGGTGGGAGGGGACATGGGGGTGTTGTGCCCAAGATTGCGAATCCGAGAAACCACTAAGGAGCTGACAGCAATGCAAACACACAGGGTTGATTTCCAAACTTGAGCTTGCGTCCAAGTACACCCAACACAGCGGAGCAGGGACTTGGACCCCGAGGTGGGTTTTAGCTTAGTTTAAGGGCTTGTCTCGGGGTCCTCCAGAAGGGCTGGAGCAATTCCTCAAGTTCTGTTTACATTTTGATATGGGTCCTTCAAGGGCATTGAGCTCTGTTCTCATTCTAATAGGCACTACCAGCCCTTGACGTGGGCTCAGTTCTTATTTTATTGTGGGGGCTTTCTAGGACATTAAGCTGTAAACTTTTGTTTTTTTTTTCCTGTAACTGAAGTAATGTAAATTTCAGCTCTTCTTCACAGGGGCCTGTGATGGCTGGATTTGTTCAAACGCTGAACGTAAAGTGGATAGGCCTTCATTTTCTTGGCCTCCTTGCATCCCTTCCCATCCTATCTAGCTCCTTCACCCTTCCCCGGTGCTCCTAAGAGAGCAATTGCAAATGACCTCAGCCTGGCAGTGTGTGTTGGGGGACAGGCCCAGGGATTTGGGATCAGGAAGATCTGGGGCGCGGGCGTCCCAGTTGTGCAGCGGGATTCGATGCTGCAGGCTCTTATTCCCTAAGGCTGTCTTGACAACTGACTTTGTACATAGAAAACCTCTCCTTTGTCTTTAAAAGATGAGGAGCGAGTCAAAGCGTTTTTTCTCTGCCCATCTGATTGCTCAGATTCCAATCTGAGACGTATTTCCTGTTAATAAGGATAATTTACATTCTGTAGTACTATGGTGAAAATATTCTGACACAAGTAATTCAGAGGGATGAGGGTTTCTCATCTCTTTCTTCACAGCTCAGTCACTCATCAGGAAATGCATCTGTATGGATTTGGAATTAATTGAGAGACATTAGTACCAATGGTCCTATTATTATGTGAAGGATTCTTCCCTGAGATTCTTCCCCTGTTTCAACTGACACTGAAACACTGTGAACTCTTTGGAAGACAAATGTCAAGGAGATAAATGTTATGCGCTGCTAATTTTAAATGCACTTGCAATATGGTGTCTATTATAATAGAAGTATTTTTATCTGATTTTTGCTATTTATTATCCGTTCCTGCTTTTCAGGTTGAGGAGGCATTATACGTGTTCATAAGTGTTTTTCTTTCCTTCTGATATAAAATTCTTACTTTGTTCCCATCGAAGGAACTCTTTAAGAATAAGGCAAAAGTTCATTCAATGATTCTTAAAATGTCTTCAGACTTGGAGCCTGATTCATTTAAGTCAATTTTCAAAATAAATCTTATTTATTAGGAAAAAAACAAAGATTTACAGGGAAATTGAGAAGATAGTACAGAGCATTCGCATGTACTTGCGCTCAATTTCTCCATTTATTGATATCTTATATTAGTACAGTACAAATATTAGCTAATGAATCAATATTAAAATAGTCGCATTAACCAAAGACCATAATTTATTCAGATTTCCTTAGTTTTTGCTAAGTTACCATCCCTCATATCACATTCCATTTGTCCTCCTGTTTTCTTAGGCTCCTCTCGATTTTTACAGTCTTTCAGGCTTTCCTTGTTGTTGTTGAACTGGAACACATTGAGAAGTAGAATATTTTGTAAAATTTCCCTCAGTTGGGACATGTCTGTTGTTTATCTCATGATTGAACTGTTTTTGTGGATTATATACAGAGATATACTCCGATTTTCATTATATCATATAAAGGATAGATAGAATCAACATGATTTATCAGTCTTGGTATCGATCTGGTCATCTTCCTGAGGTGTTTGTCAGCTTTCTCTGTAGTAAAGTGATTCTTTTATTATTATTATTATTATTATTATTATTATTATTATTATTATTAATTTAAGTTTTTCATAATATATTTTCTAGAAGCAATTTACTGTGTGTATTGCACACATAAGAGTGGGAAGCTCTGCTCATGAACTTGAGGTTGGAATGTCTACACAAATTGTTTGAAATTATTCTACATGGGAGATTTCTCTTCCTTTTGGGTTTGTTTCTTTTTCAAAGATGTTATTTAATTATTTGTGAGAGAGAGGAGAGATAAAGCATGAGCGAGAGGGGCAGAGGGAGAGGGAGAATCAGGTTCCCTGCTGAACAGGGAGCCTGACTTGTTACCTGGATCTTGATCTGAGCCTAAGGCAGAAGCTTAACTGAATGACCACCCAAGTGCCACTCTTTCTTTCTTTCTTTCTTTCTTTCTTTCTTTCTTTCTTTCTTTCTTTCTTTCTTTCTTCTTTCTTTCTTTCTTTCTTTCTTTCTTTCTTTCTTTCTATTTTTTAATAATAAATTTATTTTTTTATTGGTGTTCAATTTGCCAGCATACAGAATAACACCCAGTGCTCATCCCGTCAAGTGCCCCCCTCAGTGCCCGTCACCCTTTCACCCCCACCCACCGCCCTCCTCCCATTCCATCACCACAGGTTCATTTCCCAGAGTTTGGAGTCTTTATGTTCTGTCTCCCTTTCTGATATTTCCGACTCATTTCTTCTCCCTTCCCTTATATTCCCTTTCACTATTATCCATATTCCCCAAATGAATGAGAACATACAATGTTTGTCCTTCTCCGATTGACTTACTTCACTCAGCATAATACCTTCTACTTCCAACCACGTTGAAGCAAATGGCGGGTATTTGTCGTTCCTAATGGCTGAGCAAGGCCCACCTGTTCTCTCTCTTCATCTTCTGAGTCTCCTATGATATGAATGTTATTGTTTTAATAAGTGGCTGAGTTCCCTAAATCTGCCTCTATGGTCCATAACCTTTCCTGTTTTTAAAGCTTCCACTTGGGACTGCGTCAGAGTTATAGCATTTTTAACGTTGGCCTGACTAGGTTTTACTTCTTTTATTTCTACAGTAAGGGATTCTCTAGTTTTCTTCTGTGCTCTTTTTCCAGCCCAGCAGCTATCTTTACAATCATTGTTTTAAACTGTAGTTAGACATCATATATGTGTATTAATGAACTTCCTGGCTGTGAGTAGAACCTCATGTTATTTTATGGAGGTGAATTTCTCAATCTCATTGTTTTGTCCAGAAAAGAATGAGGGAAGAAAAAGAAAAACCAAGAAAAACAATAACAACTGCCCTCCAAAAAAAAAAAAAAAAAACCACCAAATTATTTTGGCCTGCTTGTTAAAAGATTCTAAATCCCAAAATAAGAAACACAATTAAAGTGATCCCTGGGTGGCACAGCGGTTTAGCGCCTGTCTTTGGCCCAGGGCGTAATACTGGAGACCCGGGATTGAATCCCACGTTGGGCTCCCGGCATGGAGCCTGCTTCTCCCTCTGCCTGTGTCTCTGCCTCTCTCTCTCTCTCTCTCTGTGACTATCATAAATAAATTTTAAATAATTAAAAAAAGAAACACAATTAAAATACCATAAAAGTAAAAATAAGAAATATATAAGGTACATACATAAAAATTAAAATAAGGCATATAATAAAAAAGAATCAAAGAAAATACATGAATATAAAGCACAAAGTACAAAGGAGGCTAGATGCTACTTTCCAGGCAGAGCTGAAGATGAATCTCTGCAGCCTCTGTGGTTCCACAACTTGGTGGCAGCGGGTGGTCTGTGCGGGGTCTGGGGATGGGCCATGGCGCTGGTTCTCCAATGCACATCTGCTTGGGAGATGCACCTGCGGGGTCAGAGGCGGGGTGGGCGTCAGCACCTCTGGCCTCCAGCACGCGGCGCTGTGCTGCTCCCTGAGACTGGGCCAGACACCGGTGGGGACTTGGGTACTGTGGCTCTGGGGCTGAGCATCCCGCTCCCCAGTCTGCAGGGGCCTTCACAGAAGATTCCCCAAGCCCCCGGGTCTCCGCCGTTTCTCTCCATACCCTGCGTTTATTTTGCCTGTGTTCCAGCTTCTTTTGGTTTTGTTTTTTAATCTCAGACTGTTGTGCCCAAGATTGTGTATCCGAGAAACCACCGAGAAGCCGACACCAATGCAAACACACGAGGGTTTATTTCCATGCTCGAGCTTGTGTCCAAGTATACCCAACACAGCGGAGCAGGGACTTGGTCCCTGAGGTGGGTTTTAGTTTAGTATTAAGGGCTGATCTCGGGGACCTCCAGAAGGGCTGGAGCAATTCCTCAAGTCCTGTTTACATTTTGATATGGGGACTTCTTGGGCATTGAGCTCTGTTCTCATTCTAATAGGGGCTTCCTGCCCTTGGCATGGGCTCTGTTTTTATTCAATTGCTGGGCTTTCTAGGACATTAAGCTGTAAACACAAGGTTCCACATCTGGAAGAGGGACGTCACACTGTCCCTATATGCTGAAGACATGTACTAGAAACAGGAAACCCGAGAGCCTCCACCAAAACCTGTTAGAACTAAGGAGTGAGTTCAGTAAAGTCACGGGACCCAAACTGACGCTACAGAGCAGAGTAGCCTTGCTGTGTCCTGACAATGAGCACGCAGGAAGGAAATGAAGGACGTGACTCCCTTCTCAGGAGCATCAAGGAAAATAAATAATGAGACTAAACCAAAGGAGCACAACACTTGTGCACTGAGCCATACCAGGCTCTGGGAGGCCGTCCTGGGCTCGTGGGGTGGGAGCCCCATCTTGTGAAAATATCCGCAGTTCCTGAAGCCACCCTCAGTTTCAATGTCATTCCTATCAAAATCATGGTGGCAGATCTTAGAAATAGGACAAAACTCCCTAACATCCATCCGCCCCCACAAATACCTCAGTATTGGAGAAGCAGGACAGAGCAGGATGCAGCACTTTCCTATTTCAAAGGATGTCACAGAGACACAGGATAAAGCAGTGTGGTTCTCAGGCCCCCGGCTGGCTCCGTCGGTTAAGCATCCGACTCCTGACCTCTCCTCTGGTCCTGATCTCAGGGGTCGTGAGTTCTAGCCCTGGCCTGGGCCATGGACTAGGTGTGGCGCCTACTTAAACAAACCAGACCCTCGGGGGGTGGTCCTGGCATAAGCTGAAAGAGCAAAACAGAGAGTCCAGATGAAAATGTATTCTGATACAACTGATTTTTTTATCTTAATTTAATTTAACCCAATTAATTAACGTATAATATATTATACTTTCAGAGGAAGAATTCAGGGATTCACCAGTTGGAGATAACAGCAGTCCTCATGACATCACGTGCCCTTCTTCATGCCGGTCGCTTGTTATCCTCTCCCCCCTCCCCTCCCCTCCAGCGACTCTCAGTTTGTTTCCTATCATTAAGAGTCTGTATTTCCTACATCTGTTTTCATCTTATTTGTTTTTCCTTCCAGATGTTCATCTGGTTTGCTTCTTTAATTCCACGTATGAATGACACCACCCGGTCATTCTCTTTCCCGACTGACTTATTTCAATTAACATGATCCCTCTAGTACTATCCACGTCATTGCAAATGGCAAGATTTCCTTCTCTTTGATAGTTTCATTCCATTCCTCTCTCTATGACTATTATCTATCTCCCATCCTCTTTATCCATCATCTGCCAGAGGGCACTGATGCTCCTCCCACAGTGTGTCTACAGTGGACCTGGCAGCTGTGGACATTGGGGTGCAGGTGTCCTGAGTCTCACTGCATTTATATCTTCGGATTGAGCTCCAGGTCCTGCACCTGCTGGTCGCAGGGCGGCTCTATTTGTAACTTCCTGAGGAGCCTCCACACTGTTTCCAGGGCAGCTGCACCAGCCTGCAGTCCCTCCCACAGTGGAAAGGGTTGAGTGAGTTTTGCAGGATGTGGTAAAAGTCTGGTCCACATTTCATTTCGTGTCCTGTAGGCACCAATTCCTTGTCCTTAAGTATTTCTGGGGAAGCCGGGTGTTGGGCTCCGTTTCAGTGAGACGTTTCCAAAACTAACAGGCCATAGCTGGAGCCTGGGAGGAGGCAGGTGCGGCCCCGGGAGCCCCCGCTGCCTCTTGCAGGGCCTCCTGCAGTGCCTGAGCATCCTGCAGGGGGTGCCCGAGCCCAGGCCCCACCCAGGGGGCGCGCATGCCCAGTCAGCCTCCTCTATCTGCACTAAAAGGAGCCTGCCTCTGCTGGGGAGGCCTGAGGAGGACGTGGGTACGCGTCCACCCTGGTGAGCTGCAGCCTCCTCAGGACCCGCGGGCAGTCTTCAGGGGGACATTGGGCGGTGTTGATGCTGATAGGAGTCCCGGTTTCCTCAGGACCCGCGGTGAGGCTTCAGGAAGATTTGGGGCAGAATCCACCCGGACAGGAGCCCCTGGGCCATCTCAGGACCCACGGGGAGGCTTCAGGAAATTGTGGGCCCGCATCCATGCTGACAGGAGCCCCTGGGCCGCCTCAGGACCCTCGGGGAGGCTTCAGAAAGATGTGGGCCCGCATCACCCTGACAGCAGCCCTTGGGCCCGCATAACCCTGAATCACCCTGATAGGAGCCCCTGGGCCTACATCACCCTGACAGGAGTCCCTGGATCCCGATGTGGGTTTTGATCCTGGGTCTCCAAGTTCACGCACTGGGCCAAAAGCAGGAGACAAACCGCTGCGCCACCAGGGATCCCCTATTTTTAAATTTTCGAGGATGCTCCACACTGTTTTCCACAGTGGCTGTACATTTTCACATGCCCACCAGGAGTGTAAGGGGGATCCCCCTTCTCCATAGCCTCACCAACACCTATAGTTTCTTGTGTTGTTAATTTTAGCCATTCTGGCAGCTGTCAGATGTCAGGTGACATCTCATTGTGGTTTTGGTTTGCATTTCCCTGATGATGGGTGACGCTGAGTGTCTTTCCGTGTGTCTGGTGGCCATCTGGATGTCTTGTCAGAGACAAAGTACATTCATGTCTTCTGCCCATCTGCAGTTGTATAATTTGTGTTTAGGATGCTGAGATTTATATTTGCGTTATGTATTTTGCATACTAACTCTTTATTGGATGTATTGTTTACAAATATCGCCTCTCATTTTGTTTGTTGCCTTTTAGCTTTGGTTGTTTCCTTCACTTTGTGGAAGCTTTTCAATTTGATGAAGTCCCAATAGTATTTTTGCTTTTGTTTCCCTCACCTCAGAGGCATATCTAGAAAGAAGATCCAATGGCCAATGTCATAGACGTTGCTGCCTATCTTTTCTTCTTTGTATGGTTTCAGGTCTCACTTTTAGGTCTTTCATCCATTTTGAATTCATTTTTTATATATATGGTGTAAGAAAGTGGTCCAGTTTCATTCTTTTGCATGTGGCTGCCTGGTTTTCCCAACACCATTTGTTCTTATCCTGGGCTCAGGGTTAGGGTTGTTGATGAGACTGTCTTTCGGCCTTTGGCTATTCCTTCCTAACTTGTCGATTAATGGAGCATAGAGTTACAGGTTTGTATCTTGTTTCGGATTTCCATTCTGTTCTATTGTTCTAAGCGTCTCCTGTTGGGAGACCCTTGATTGCTGATTCAATTTCTTTGCTGGTTATCTGTCTATTCAAGTTTCTTATTTCTTCCTTTTTCATTTTTGCTGTGTTAAATATTTCTAGGAATTGATCTATTTCTTCCAGGTTCTAGGTTGCTGGCATATAATTTTTCATAATGTTCTCTTATAATCGTTTGTGTTTCTCTAGTGTTGGTTGTTATTTCTCTTTTCTCATTTGTGATTTTATTTGGATCCTTTCTCATCTTTTCATCTTTTTTCTTTTTTAAAGATTATATTTATGAATTCGTGAGAGACACAGAGAGGCAGAGCTATAGGCAGAGGGAAATTGAGGCTCCATGCGGGGAGCCTGATGTGGGACTTGATTCCCGAGGATCCCGGTATCATGACCTGAGCCAAAGCCGATGCTCAACCAATGAGGCACCCAGGTGCATTGCTGATTCAATTCCTTTGCTAGTTGTGGGTCTGTTCACATTTTCTATTTCTTCCTATTTCAGTTTTGCTCATTTGCACATTTCTAGGCATTTGTCCATTTCCTCCAGGTCTCCCAGTATGTTAGCGTATAAGCTTTCATAGTATTCCCTTATAATTGTATAATTTTTCTGGTGTTGATTGTGATCTCTCTTCTCTCATTTGTGGTTTTATTTATTTAGGTCATTTCTCTTTTCTCGTTGATAAGGGTGGCTAGGGCTTGATCCATTTTCTTAATTGTTTTGAAGAACCGTCCCTATGTTTCGTTATTCCATTCTACTGCTTTGTTGTTTCTGTATTGTTTATTTCTGCTTTCATTTTTTCCCCTCTTCTATAGCCTTTAGGCATTGTTTGCTATTCCTTTTCCAGCTCCTTAAGGTATAGGGTTAGGCTGTGTATTGGAGACTTCTTGTTTCTTGAGATAGGCCTGTATTGCTATGTACTTCCCTCTTAGGACTACCTTTGCTACATCCCAGAGGTTTGTAGAAACATGTTTTCATTTTCATTTGTTTTAAATTTCCTCTCTAATTTCCTGGTTGCCCCATTCATTCTCTAGTAGGATGTTCATAATCTCCACGTATTTTTGCTATGTCCAAATCTTTTCTTACTGTCGACTTCGATTTTCATAGCGTCGTGGTCTGAAAATGTACAGGATGTGCTATCAACCTTCTTGTACCTGTTGTACCTGTTGAGGGCTGATTTGTGGGCCATGATATGATCTGTTCTGGAGAATGTCCCATGTGCACTTGAAAGGAATGTGTATTCTGCTTTAGGTTGAAATGTTCAGAGTATATCTGTTGAGTCCCTGTGGTCCAGTGTGTCAAGGCTATTTTTCCCTTGTTGATTTTCTCTATGGACGATCGGTCTATTGCCATAAGTGGTTGTTAAAATCCCCTGTCATTGTATTATCATCAGTGAGTTTCTGTACGTTTGTTGTTAATTGGTTTCTATATTTAGGTACTCCCATGTTGGCAGCATAAATATTTAGTTTTTTGATCTTGATAGAGGGTCTTTTAAATTATGAAATAATGCCCTTCTTCATCGCTTTTTACAGTCTTTGTTCTTTCTTTATTGAAATGTAAATATTTTATTTATTTATTCATGAGAGATACACAGAGAAGAAGAGGCAGAAATATAGGCAGAAGGACAGGCAGGCTCCCCAAAGGGAGGCCGATGTGGGACTCGATTCTTGGATCCCAGGATCACCCCCTGATCTGAAGGCAGATGCTCAACCACTGAGCCACCAGGTGTCTCCCAGGGTTTGGTTTCAAATCTAGTTAGTCTGATATAAGTATGGGTCTTCCAGCTTTCTTTTGATATCCATTACTTTTTTTTAAATTTTTTTATTTATTTATGATATTCACAGAGAGAGAAAGAGAGAGAGGCAGAGACATAGGCAGAGGGAGAAGCAGGCTCCATGCACTGGGAGCCCGATGTGGGATTCGATCCAGGGTCTTCAGGATCGCGCCCTGGGCCAAAGGCAGGCGCCAAACCGTTGCGCCACACAGGGATCCCCCGATATCCATTACTTTTATAGATGGTTTTCCATGCTCTACTTTCAATCTCCCGGTGTCTATAGGTCTACCGTGAGCATCTTGTAGGCAGCATACCGATGGATCTGGTTTTTTTAATAACAATTTTATTTATGAGCGAGAGAGAGAGAGAGAGAGAGAGAGGCAGAAAATTAGGCAGAGAGAGAAGCAGGCTCCCCACCAGGAGCCCAATATGGGACTGGATCCCAGATTCCAGGATCACACCCTGAGTCAAAGGCAGAGGCTCAACCCCTGTGCCACCCAGGCATCCCGGATCCTGCTTTTTAAGCCACTCAGATACCCTCTATCATTTGATTGGAGCATTTTGTCTATCAGCATTCAGAGTGATTATTGAAAGATATGAACTTATTGCCTTTGTGTTACCGGTAGAGTTGGTGTTTCTGGTGACGTTCTCTGGTCCTTTGTAGTCTTTGTTGCTTTTGGTGTCTTCTTTTCACCCACTAGAACAGTCCCTCTTAAAATTCCTTACTGGAGTGGTTAAGTGGTCCTGAACTCCTGTATATTTTGCTTGTCTGGGACAATCTTTCTCTCTCCTTCTATCCTGAATGACACCATTGCTGAAGAAAGAATTCATACAAATTGGACTCCAATAAAAAGAAATTTAAAAACATAAAATAAATTTTTGCTATTATGATTGAGGAAAATGGCATTTAGGAGGAAAACCAGAAGCTGAAACGGAGGAGGACAGATTTCACCATCCGTAGCCTTCACAGCAACCTGGTATCCTTTCCTAGGATTGGCCCCCCCTTCCTGACCCTCTGCGCTCCTTGTTGAAACCCAGCAGTCACATCTCCGTACCTCCCGTACCTCTGCAGTCATGCTTTATACCGCCTTCCATGTATCCTATTGGGGACCACAGCGTCGTGTATGGAATCATCCGGAAGCTGTTTGACAACACTGGGGGGATTCTGACTTTTGTTGGTTTTGGGGTGTGTGTGTGTCTATCTCATGCAGCTATCACATGCAGCTATCGGATCCTCTGGCTGGGTCACCCTGATGCCGAAATGGTTGGCACAATATCATTTCTGGTGCTGGAGCTGGGCGGCTAGCCAGGCACTCCTGGCCGACCGGTTGCTCGCTTGTGCAGTGACATTCCACTGGAGGGGCAGCTGAGCTGGAAGGTCCAGCTCAGCCACATTCTCATGTCCGGAAGTGTGGCCCGCCAATGGCGGCTGCTTCTCTTCTCCCCGATGCCTCTCCAGCAGGGAGCCAAACTCGGGGCCGCCATGCGGGGAGCTCCTGAGGAGCTGGGTGCACATGGTGGGGAGCCAAGGGGCTGCCTGTGTGTGGGAGTTGGGGTGGGGACGGGGTTGGGTTCCTCGGTCTACTGTGCTACCTGGCCTTCAGGCTGAGCCCCATGCTCACCCAGCCCCTACTCCCTCGGGCAAGGAGGGTGCCCTCCACACGCTGGTGTGAGAGATCCTACACCACAAGGTGTGCAGGCTGAGTCCACCTGGTGAGGGTGGCCCAGGTGCGTGAGCTGCAAGTGTGGGACCCAGGAAATTTAACAAAAATCTCCTACCCCTGGACAAGCAGAGCAGGACTGATTCCATTTTATGCAACACCTGCCACCTCCAGGATGACCCCCACATGACCTGCTTATGGCTTAAGGTACTGCCCCACCATAGTCAGGTTGCTGTGCACACCCTAATCGGAAATGAGCTCATAACAATGTAACCCTGCTTTGTGTCCCCCAAAACTGCATGCCAATTCTGAACTTCCCCTGGGGAGGGAGAGATTTCTGTCCTTTAGGGGAGGGAAAGAATGACACGGGTTGGGGGGGCGGGTGCTGGAGTCCCCCACCTGGGAGCATGTGTGGAATCTGGGTGAGGGCATATGTCCTGAGGTTTCAGCCTGAGAGACGGTTCTGAGGACAGCAGAGCTGACCTGGACCTGCAGCTCATGGGCTCCTGCACTGGGTCCCTGCAGGGCAGGTGGACCCCGGCCTATGGCTCCCAGTGGCCCCAGCACCTGGAGCAGCCTGCCTCCTGGTGTTGGTGTGGGTGGGCCCACCGGCCTACTCCTGCTCTCCCCACCCTAGGGGTCCCAGGATCCAAAGGGCGCCCTAGGTGAGTGACCTGGATCTGTGGGGTACGCCCAGGTCCTAAGAGGCCACATCCAGCTGTGAGAGGGCTCGCTCAGCCTGGGGCCAGAATCCAGGGCTGGCCAGGGCCATGGGGGGCTGGATCCCATTAGTCTTTGTGTTGGGCCTGGAGGGGCTCAAATCAACTCAGCCCCCACAGAGCCCAGGGCCAGGTCAGCCCAGGTCCCTATGGGTTAGGGGCTGGTGTCCTGTGCAGGGTGTGCCGCCCTCCAGGAGGGACAGTGGGCAGAGGCAGGGCACGGTGCATCCTCTGAACCACTCACCTGCACCCACCCTGTCAGGGGCTCCCTGTCTTTCCTCCTCTCTGCAACCCCTGGGTACTCTTTGAGACACCCGGGCTTCTGATGGGATCAGGGTATGCAGAGAAATGCCGGGAGGCTGAGCATGTCCCACAGGCGTCACCTGCACCTGGTCCTTCCTGGGGGTAAACGCTGTGGGGGTGGATGGTGTGGGGGCAGGGGTATGATTGTGGTGGAGTGTGGGCGATGGTGTAGGGAGATGGTGTTGGGGTATAGTGTGGGTTGGGTTTGCGTGGGGCTGTGTGGGTGTGAGGGGGATGGTTTAGGTGGGATGCCATTGGGAATGATGATGTAGGGGGGTGGAGTAGGAGTGGGGAATGAGGGGGATGTCGTGGGGGGCCTGCGGACACAGGGTATCTCCTTCCCCTAAGATGCAGAAGGAGACTTCTACAGTTAAAGGCGACCCCAGTCTGGGGTTTGTTGTGACACCTTCCCCTGGGGCACGGTGTGGTCAGTGCAGGTGTCTGGCTGGACCGGGGGCATTATCTGAGGGTCATCATAATGTGTATGCTTTCAAATTGCAAATTGTCTCAAATTAAATGCATAGAATTTAGAAATATATAAAGTACCAAGAGTGGGTGTCGCTCTGACCCATCCGACCCTCATGGGATCGATGTGTGTCCTGCTCCAGCCGCGGCCATGCTGCCTGGCTCCCAGGTCCGGTCCCTGCCCCCCACATCCCCCACCCCATCCCCTGCTTCTCATGGGGCCGTCCCTATCCCTTTTGGTGTTCAGCTCCCATGGCAACCCCTGGAGTCCCCATCCTACTGGCCACTCATCCCTGAGGCCCGGGGGGTGGGCACGGGGGTCATCCCAATCACCCTACCATTGAGCAGTGTGTTGTTGGCTGCCGTTGCTCCCCCTGGCACAGGGGCCCTATTTTCCCTACCCAGAAGCCCCCGGGACCCAAAAGCCCCCTGTACAAGCAGCCTCACCCGACACCCTAGCAGTACTAAAACATGATGTGGCTTCCCAACGTCCTGTTGACGTCCAGGTCTACTTCCGTGATGTCCCTGGAGAAGAAAAGGGCATCCTCCTTCATTTCCTGTGGGAAAACCAGGGAGGAGGAACAGGCGCCAGGGATACAGACCCCGACCTGTCACGAGCTGCCATGCTGGGCAGGATGTCCTGGGGCCACAATGGGAGTGTGTCCTGCGGAAACCTCCTTCCTTCCTCCGGAAGTCCAGGGATGACGGGAGTGCCCACCGTGCCCGTGGGACCTGTGTGACGGCTTGTGCCCAGCTGTTGTGGGCGGAGAGGTGACTGAGTTTCACCCTGCGTGGGAGGGGATAGGCTTTCACACAAGGTGTGAGGGAACATGGGAGTTTTGTGCCCAAGATTGTGAATCCGAGAAACCACTAAGTATCTGACACCAATGCAAACACACAAGGGTTGATTTCCAAACTCGAGCTTGCGTCCAAGTACTCTCAACACAGCGGAGCAGAGACTTGGACCACGAGGTGGGTTTTAGCTTAGTTTTAAGGGCTTGTCTTGGGGTCCTACAGAGGGCTGGAGCAATTCCTCAAGTTCTGTTGACATTTTGATATGGGGCCTTCAAGGGTATTGAGCTCTGCTCTCATTCTAATAGACGGTTCCAGCCCTTGGCATGGGCTTAGTTTTGATTCAATTGTGGGGCTTTCTAGGACATTAAGCTGTAAACTTTTGTTTTTTTCCTGTAACTGAAGTAATGTAAATTTCAGCTCTTCTTCACAGGGGCCTGGGATGGCTGGGCGTGTGCTAATGCTGAATTTAAATTGGAATGGCCTGAATTTTCGCAGCCTCCTTGCTTCCTGTCCCACCTATCTAGCTCCTTCCCCCTTCCCAAGAGCTCCTAAGAGAGCAATTGCAAATAACCTCAGCGTGGCATCCTGTGTTGGGCAACAGGCCCAGTGATTTGGGATCAGGAAGACCTGGAGCACGGGCGTCCCAGCTGTGCAGCGGGATTTGAAGCTGCAGAATCTTATTCCCTGAGGCTATCTTGACAACTGACTTTGTACGTAGAAAAGCTCTCCTTTGTCCTTAAAAGTTGAGGAGCGAGTCATAGAGTTTTATCTCTGCACATCTGATTGCTCAGATTCCAATCTGAGATGTATTTCCTGTTAATAAGGATAATTTACTACTATCTGTAGTACTATGGTTTAAATATTCTGACACAAGTAATTCAGAGGGAAGTGTTTCTCATCTCTTTCTTCACAGTTCAGTCACTCATCAGGAAATGCATCTTTATGGATTTGGAATGAACTGAGAGACATTATTACCAATGGTCCTATTATTATGTGAAGGATTCTTCCCTGAGATTCTTCCCCTATTTCAACTGACACTGAAACACTGTGAACTCTTTGGAAGACAAATGTCAAGGAAATAAATGTTATGCATTGCTAATTTTATTTTTTTATTTTTTTTCTTTTATTTATTTATGATAGTCACAGAGAGAGAGAGAGAGAGAGAGGCAGAGACACAGGCAGAGGGAGAAGCAGGCTCCATGCACCGGGAGCCCGACGTGGGACTCGATCCCGGGTCTCCATGATTGCGCCCTGGGCCGAAGACAGGCGCCCAACCGCTATGCCACCCAGGGATCCCCCATTGCTAATTTTAAATGCACTTCCAGTTGGTGTCTATTATACTAGAATTATTTTTATCTGATTTTGCTATTTATTATCCGTTCCTGCTTTTCAGGTTGAGGATGCATTATACGTGTTCATAAGTGTTTTTCTTTCCTTCTGATCTAAAATTCTTACTTTGTTTCCATCAAAGGAACTCTTTAAGAATAAGGCAAAAGTTAATTCAACTATTCTTAAAATGTCTTCACTCTTGGAGCCTGATTCATTTAAGTCAATTTTCAAATTAAATCTTATTTATTAGGAAAAAAACAAAGATTTATAGGGAAATTGAGAAGATAGTATAGTGCATTCACATGCACTGGCACTCTATTTCTCCAATTATTGATATCTTATATTAGTACAGTACAAATATTAGCTAATGAATCAATATTAAAATAGTCGCATTAACCAAAGACCATACTTTATTCAGATTTCCTTAGTTTTTGTTAAGTTACCATCCCTCGTATTACATTCCATTTGTCCTCATGTTTTCTTAGGCTCCTCTGGATTGTGACAGTATTTCAGCCTTTTTGTTGTTGTTGAACTGGAACACTTTGAGAAGGAGAGTATTTTGAAAAACTTCCCTCAGTTGGGACATGTCTGTCGTTTATCTCATGATTGAACTGTTTTTGTAGATTATATACAGAGATATACTGCCATTTTTATTATTTCATATAAAGGTTAGATACTATCACATGATTTATCAGTCGTGGTATCGATCTGTTCATCTTGCTAAGGTAGTGTTTGTCAGCTTTCTCCGTAGTAAACTGATTCATTTTTGTTATTTTTATTATTATATTTATTATTATTAGTGTATTATCATTATTATTTTAGGTATTTCATAATATATTTTTAGAAGGAAGTTACCATGTGTATTGCACACATAAGAGTGGGAAGGTATGCTCATGAACTTGACGGTGGAATGTCTGCACAAATTCTTTGAAATTCTTCTACATGGGAGATTTCTCTTCCCTCTAGGTTTGTTTAATTTTTTTTCAAAGATGTTATTTATTTATATGAGAGAAAGAGAGGAGAAAAAGCATGAGCGAGAGGGGTAGAGGGAGAGGGTGACAGGTTCCATGCTGAACAGGGAGCCTGCCCTGGGACCTGGATCATGATCTGAGCCTAAAGCAGAAGCTTATAAATAAAAATTTAAAAAATAAAAATAAAAAAAGGGGATCCCCGGGTGGCGCAGCGATTTAGCGCCTGCCTTTGGCCCAGGGCGCAATCCTGGAGACCCAGGATCGAATCCCACGTTGGGCTCCCGGTGCATGGAGCCTGCTTCTCCCTCTGCCTGTGTCTCTCCCTCTCTCTCTCTCTCTGTGTGTGTGACTATCATAAATAAATAAAAATTAAAAAAAAATTAAAAAAAAAGCAGAAGCTTAACTAACTCAGCCACCCAGGTGCCACTCTTTCTTTTTTTAAATAATAAATTTATTTTTTATTGGTGTTCAATTTGCCAAATATAGAATGACACCCAGTTCCCATCCCGTCTAGTGCCCCCCTCAGTGCCCATCACCCATTCATCCTCACCCCTGCCCTCCTCCCATTCAATCACCCCTAGTTCATTTCCAGAGTTAGAAGACTTTATGTTCTGCCTCCCTTTCTGATATTTCCCACACATTTCTACTCCCTTCCCTTATATTCCCTTTCACTATATTCCCCAAATGAATGAGAACATACAAGGTTTGTCCTTCTCTGATTGTCTTACTTCACTCAGCATAATACCTTCCAGTTCCATCCACCTTGAAGTACATGGTGGGTATTTGTCGTTGCTAATGGCTGATCAAGTCCACCTTTTCTCTCTCTTCATCTTCTGAGTCTCCTATGATATGAATGTTATAGTTTTAATAAGTGGCTGAACTCCCTAAGTCTGCCTCTTTGGTCCATAACCTTTCTTGTTTTGAAGACTTCCACTTGGGACTACATCTCAGTTATAGAATTTTTAACGTTGGACTGACTTGATTTAAGTTCTTTTATTTCTACACTAAGGGATTCTCTAGTTTGCTTCTGTGCTCTTTTTCCAGCCCAGCTGCTATCTTTATAATCATTGCTTTAAACTGTAGTTAGACATCATATATGTTTATTGATGAACTTCCTGGCTGTGAGTACTACTTCATGTTATCTTATGGAGGAGAATTTCTCAATCTCATTATTTTTTCCAAAAAAGAAAGAAGAAAGAAAAAGAAAAATCAAGAAAAACAATAACAACTGCCCTCCCCCCCAAAAAAACCAGATTATTTTAGCCTGCTTGTTAAAAGATTCTAAATCCCAAAATATGAAAAACAATTAAAGTACCATGAAAGTAAAAAAAGAAATATCTAAGGTACATACAAAAAATTTAAATAAGGCAATTAATAAAAAAGAATCAAAGAAAATAAGTTAAAAAAGAGCACAGTGTACAAAGGAATCTAGACCCTACATTCCAGGCAGAGCTGAAGCTCTGCAGCCTCTGTGGTCCAACAACTTGGCGGCAGCAAATGGTCTGTGTGGGGTCTGGGGATGGGCGGTGGTGCTGATTGTCAGGTGCACATCTGCCTAGGAGTTGATCCTGCGGGGGTCAGAGGCGGGGTGGGCGTCAGCGTCTCTGGGCTCAAGCGGGCAGCGCTGGGCTGCTCCCTGAGACCCGGCCCTGATGGGCGGGATGCCAGTGGGGATGCTAGGTCCTCTGGCTCTGGGGCTGAGCATCCCACCCGCCTGTCTGTGGCGGCCTCCAGAGAAGAGCCCCCAAGCCCCCGGGTCTCCGCCGCTGCTCCCAGAACCCTGCGTTCACTCTACCTGCATCCGAGCTTCTTTTGGTTTTGTTTTTTTATCTCAGACTGTTGTGCCCAAGATTGCGAATCTGAGAAACCACCAAGAAGCTGACACTGATGCAAACACACGAGGGTTTATTTACAAGCTCGAGCTTGTGTCCAAGTATACCCGACAGAGCGGAGCAGGGACTTGGACCCCGAGGTGGGTTTTAGCTTAGTTTTAAGGGCTGGTCTCGGGGAACTCCCAAAGGGCTGGAGCAATTCCTCAAGGTCGGTTTACATTTTGATATGGGGCCTTCAAGGACATTGAGATCTGTTCTAATAGAAGCTTCCTGCCGTTGGTCTGGGCTCAGTTTTTATTCTATTGTGGGGCTTGCTGTGTCCTGACAATGAGCCCTCAGGAAGGAAATGATGGATGTGACTCCCTTCTCAAGAGCATCACAGAGAATAAATGAGACTGAACCAAAGGAGCACAAGACTTGTGCACTTAGCCATACCAGGCTTTGGGCGGCTGTCCTGGGCTCGTGGGTTGTGTTTCCTGCATCTGTTTTCATCTTATTTGTTTTTCCTTCCCTTCACAGATGTTCATCTGCTTTGCTTCTTTAATTCCAGCTATGAATGACATCACACGGTCATTCTCTTTTCCGACTGACCTATTACACTTAGGATGATCCTTCTAGTTCTATCCATGTCATTGCAAATGGCAAGATTTCCTTCTCTTTGATAGCTGAGTACCATTCCTCTCTCTATGACCATCATCTATCTCCCATCCTCTTTATCCATCATCTGGCAGAGGGCACCAAGGCTCCTCCCAAGTGTGGCTACTGTGGACACGGCTGCTGTGGAAATTGGGGTGCAGTTGTCCCACGTCTTGCTGCATCTGTATCTTCAAAGTGAGCTCCAGGCTGTACACCTGCTGGTCGCAGGGCGGCTCTATTTGTAACTTCCTGAGGAGCCTCCACACTGTTTCCAGGGCGGCTGCACCAGCCCGTTTTCCCGCCCACAGTGGAAGAGGGTTGAGTGAGTTTTACAGGACGTGGTAAAAGTCTGGTCCACATTTCATTTCGCTTTTTGGGCTCCAATTCCTTCTCCTTAAGTATTTTTGGGGAAGCTGGGTGTTGGACTCCTTTTCAGTCAGACGTTTCCGGAGATAACAGGCCACAGCTGGAGCCTGGAAGGAGGCAGAGGTGGGCCTGGGGATGGGCATTCTGCCTCCTGCACAGCCTGAGCATCCCGCAGCGGGCGCCTGAGCCCAGGCACCACCCAGAGGGCACGCATGTGCAGTAGGCCTCGTCTGCCTGCACTAACAGGAGCCAGCCTGTGCTGGGGAGGCCTGAGTAAGACGTGGGGACGTGTCCACGCTGATGAGCCACAGCCTCCTCAGAAACTGCGGGGAGTCTTCAGGGGGATACTGGGCAGCGTTCATGATGACAGGAGCCCCGGTCTCCTCAGGACACATGGTGAGGCTTCAGGAAGATGTGGGCCCACATCCACCCTGACCCGAGCCCCTGGGCTGCCTCAGGACCCACGGGGAGGCTTCAGTAAGATGTGGGTCCGCATCCACGCTGACAGGAGCCCCTGGGCCACCTCAGGACACGCGGGGAGGCTTCTGAAAGACGTGGTGCCGCGTTCACTCTGGCAGGAGCTAATGGGCCCCTCAGGACATAAGTTGAGGCTTCTGGAAGCTGGGGGCCGCATCCACAGTGACAGGAGCCTCGGCCACCTCAGAACCTGTGGTGATGCTTCGGGAGGACGTGGGGCCACGTCCACACAACCGGACATTGATGTCCTCAGGACCCCCGGTGTAGATGTTGGGAAATATGGGGATGCGTCCGTGCGGACAGAAGACCCCAGCCTTGTCAGAGCCTGTGGTGAGGCCTAAGAAAAATGTGGATGCCGAATCCACACTGACAGGAGTCTCCGGCCTCCTCAGGATGCACTGTGAAGGACTGGGATGATTTGGGGCCACGTCCATGCTGACAGGAGCCCCCAACCTCCTCAGGTCTTATGGTGAGGCTGAGGAAAATGTGGGGCCACGTCAAGACTGAGAGGACCCCTGTCCTCCTCAAGACCTGCACTTTGGCTTTGGGAGACATGGGGCTGCATCTTGGCTGACAGGAATCCACAGCCTCCTCAGGACCTGCGGTGAGTTTTCTGGGGGACATGGGGCCATGTCCAGGCTGACAGGAACCCCGGGCCTCCTGAGAACCTGCTGTGAGGCTTCCAGAGGATGTGAGCCATACCCACGGTGACAGGAGACCAGGCGTACTCGGGACCCGCTGACTAAGTCTCTGGAACACGTGGGGCCACGTCTGCACTCACAGGACCCCGGCTTCCACAGGACGTCCTGGAGGACTCTGGAGGTGCCATTGGGGACCACGTCCATATCAGTAGGGACTCCTCAGAACCATAGGGTAAGTGAATGGGTAGAATGAATGGTAGGGTCAGGGGAGGGGAGGCATTTGGTGGTTAGGCTTAGGTTAGATGTTAGGGGTTATTATGCTTATGGTTACGGATTAGAGGTTAGGGTGAGGGATAAGGGTAAGGGTCAGTGGTTAGGAGTTAGGATGGGGGTTTGTGTGAGGGACAGGAGTTAGAGTTAGGGATAGGGTTTAGACTTTAGGGATTAGGGCAGGAGGTTAGGAGTTGGGGTTTGGGTTATGGTGAGAGTTAGGTTTGGGCTAGGTTTGCGGTTAGGGTTTAGGCTGTGAGTTAGGGTCAGGGGTTAGGGTTAGGGGTTAGAGTAAAAGTTACGGCTAGGTTTAGTGTTAGGGCGAGGGTTAGGTTTAGGATAGGGGTTAGGGATAGGATTAGGGTTAGTGTTTGGTATGGGTTAGGTTTAGGGTCAGGTCAGGGTCAGGGTACGGCTTGGAAAAGGTTAAGAGAGGGCTAGGCAGTGGGTTAGGGATTAGTTTTAGTGTACGGGTTAGGGTACACTTTTGGGTATGAGATAGGATTAGTATTAGAGGGTTAGGGTTAGGGTACAGGTTAAGTTTAGGAATACAATTTGAGTACATAAAGTTAAGGTTATGATTAGAGGTTAGGGTTAGATTTAAGGTAAGGGTCAGGGTTAAGGGTTTAGAATAGGTTAGGAGTTAGGGTGAGGGTTGGCAGGAAGGTTCAGTGAATGTGTTTCGGTCTTGGGGTTTGTGTTTGGTTTTTGATTAGTGATAGTTCTTGTTTAAGGGTTAGGTTAACATTAGGCTTAAGTGTAGGGTAAGGGTTATGTCTGTGTATGGTTAGAGTTTGGGTCTTGGCATGTGCCTGCACTGGGACTCCTAGCATCTTGGGCAGTTTAGTTTTATGCACTCTATTTAGGTTTTGGGTTCAAAGATAGCCTGACTCCACCAAGTCAGTGGCCTCCCCAGAGAATCAAAATCCAGGCTTCTGCTGGAGTGAGAATAGGCATGGCAGGCTTCTCCTGAGCTCAGCTAAGGAGGGGTTTGTGGCTCTAAAGAGTTTTGTTTGGATTTTCAGTTGCCTTTCTGATTTTATCTCTTGTGTGCACATGTATCTTCTATACTACCAATTATTATTTTAAAGTTTTACTTGAATTCCTCTTTGTAAACACAGTATGATATAGTTTCAGGTTTACAACATAGTGATTCAACCCTTGAATACAATGCCTGGTACTGGTCAGAGGTGACCTCCACTATCCCCATCCCCTGATTCCCCATCCGCCCCACCTTCCTCAGGTATTTATTAGATTATTTTGTGTGGTTAAGAGTGTGTATCTTGGTTTGCATCTCTCATCCCCCCATTTGCCCCTTTGCCAGTTTGGTTTCTTAAAATTCACATGTGAATGCAATTGTATGGTATTTGGTACCTGTCTTACTCCGACTGACTGAGTTCATTTAGTGTAAGTCCCTTCTACTTCTCCCACGTCATTGTAAATGGCTTCATTTCATCCCTTTTGATGACCCAGTGATGTTGCAGTGTGTATATTTACCACATCGTCTCTGTCCATTCATCGTCGATGGACATCTGGGCTGTATACACAGTTTCGCTGTTGTTGATAATGCTGCTACCAACACTGGGCTGCGTGTTCCCCTTCGAATCTACTAAACTACTTTTGTATCCTCAGGGTAAATACCTAGCTGTGCAATTTTGGAATCGTAGGGTAGCTCTATTTTTAACTTCTTTTTTTAAATTTTTTTTATGATAGTCACAGAGAGAGAGAGGCAGAGACACAGGTAGAGAAAAAAGCAGGCTACATGCACTAGTAGCCCGATGTGGGATTCGATCCCGGGTCTCCAGTATCAGGCCCTGGGCCAAAGGCAGTTGCCAAACCGCTGTGCCACCCAGGGATCCCCTATCTTTAACTTCTCAAGGACCCTCCAGACTGTTTTCCACAGTGGCTGCACCTTTATTTACGTATTCATGAGAGACACAGAGAGGCAGAGTTATAGGCAGAGGGAAAATGAGGCTCCATGCGGGGAGCCTGATGTAGGACGTGATCCCCCAGGAGCCTGGGAACATGACCTTAGCTAAAGCAGATGCTCAACCACTGAGGCACCCAGGTGCCTTACTGATTCTGTTTCTATGCTAATTATGGGTCTGTTAATATTTTCTATTTCTTCCTATTTCAGTTTTGCTCGTTTGCACATTTCTAGGGATTTGTCCATTTCTTCCAGGTCTCCCAGTTTGTTAGCATATAATCTTTCATAGTATTCCCTTATAATTGTTTTATTTTTCTGGTGTTGATTGTGATCTCTCTTCTCTCATTTGTGATTTTATTTATTTAGGTTTTCTCTTTTCTCATTGATAAGGCTGGCTAGGGCTTGATCCATTTTATTAATTTTGAAGAACCAGCTCTTAGGGATCCCTGGGTGGCGCAGTGGTTTGTCGTCTGCCTTTTGCCCAGGGCGCGATCCTGGAGACCCGGGATCGAATCCCACGTTGGGCTCCCGGTGCATGGAGCCTGCTTCTCCCTCTGCCTGTGTCTCTGCCTTTCTCTCTCTCTCTCTGTGTGACTATCAAAAAAAAAAAAAAAAGAACTAGCTCTTAGTTTCGTTATTCCATTCTACTGTTTTGTTTTTTCTGTATTGTTTATTTCTGCTCTCATCTTTATTTTTTTCTCTTCTGTCAGCTTTAGGCTGTTTGCTATTGCTTTACCAGCTCCTTTAGGTGTAGGGTTAGGTTGTGTATTGGAGACTTCTTATTTCTTGAGGTAGGCCTGGATTGCTATATACTTCCCTCTTAGGACTGCCTTTGCTACATCCCAGACATTTGGAGAAACATGTTTTCATTTTCATTTGTTTTATAATTCCTCCTTAATTTCCTGGTTGCTCCATTCATTATCTAGTAGGATGTTCATAATCTCCACGTATTTTTGATCTGTCCAAATTTTTTCTTACTGTCGACTTCGAGTTTCTTAGCATCGTGGTCTAAAAATGTACAGGGTGTGATATCAACCTTCTTGTACCTGTTGTACCTGTTGATGACTGATTTGTGGGCCATGATATGATCTGTTCTGGAGAATGTCCCATGTGCACTTGAAAGGAATGTGTGTTCTGCTTTAGGATGAAATGTTCAGACTATATCTGTGGAGTCCCTGTGGTCCAGTGTGTCAAGGCAATTGTTCCCCTGTTGATTTTCTGCATAGACGATCAGTCCATTGCCATCATTGGGTGGTAAAATCCCCTGTATTTGTATTATTATCAGTGAGTACCTGTACATTTGTCATTAATTGGTTTCTATATTTAGGTACTCCTATGTTTGCAGCATAAATATTTAGTTGTTTGAACTTTTTTTAAAAAATAAATTTATTTTTTATTGGTGTTCAATTTACCAACAAGCAGAGTAACACCGAGACTCATCCCGGCAAGTGCCCCCCTCAGTTCCCGTCACCCATTCACCCGCACCTCCTGCCCTCCTCCCCTTCCAGCATCCCTTGTTCCTTTCTTAGAGTCAGGAGTCTTTATGTTCTGTCTCCCTTTCTGATATTTCCCACACATTTCTTCTACATTCCCTTATATTCCCTTTCACTATTATTTATATTAACCAATTGAATGAGAACAGATGTTTGTCCTTCTCCGATTGACTTACTTCACTCAGCGTCAAACCCTCCAGTTTCATCCAGGTTGAAGCAAAAGGTGGGTAATTGTCGTTTCTAATGGCTCAGTAATATTCCATTGTATACATAAACCACATGTTCCTTATCCATTCATCTTTCAAAGGACTCCAAGCCTCCTTCCACATTTTGGCTATTGTGGACGTTGCTGCTATGAACATCGGGGTGCAGGTGTCCCCGCGTTTCATTGCATCTGAATCTTTGAGGTAAATCCCCAACAGTGCAATTGCTGGGTCATAGGGCAGGTCTATTTTTAACTCTTTGAGGAACCTCCAGACAGTTTTCCAAGTGGTTGCACCAGTTCACATTACCACCAAAAGTGTAAGAGTCTTCCCTTTTCTCTGCATCCTCTCCAACATTTGTTTTTTTCTTGCCTTGTTAATTATCCCCATTCAGTGGTGTGAGGTGGTTCTCATTGTGGTTTTGATTTGTATTTCCATGATAGCAAGTGATGCAGAGCATTTTTTTTTATGTTTATGTTGGCCATGGCAATGTCGTCCTTTGTGAGATTTCTCTTCATGTCTTTTGCCCATTTCATGATTGGATTCTTTGTCTCTTTGTTGTTTTTAAGAAGTTCTTTATCGATCTTTGAAACTAACCCTTTATCTGATACGTCATTTGCAAATATCTTCTCCCATTCTGTAGGTTGTCTTTTTTTTTCTTTTTTTTTTAATATTTTTTATTTATTTATGGTAGTCACAGAGAGAGAGAGAGAGAGAGAGAGAGAGAGGCAGAGAGAGAAGCAGGCTCCATGCACCAGGAGCCCGACGTGGGATTCGATCCCGGGTCTCCAGGATCGCGCCCTGGGCCAAAGGCAGGCGCTAAACCGCTCCGCCACCCAGGGATTCCCTGTAGGTTGTCTTTTAGTTTTGTTGACTGTATCCTTTGCTGTGCAAAAGCTTCTTATCTTGACGAAATCACAATAGTTCATTTTTGCTTTTGTTTATTTTACCTTCGTGGATGTATCTCCAAGAGGTTACTGTGGCCAAGTTCAAAAAAAGATATAGCTTGTGTTCTCCTCTCAGATTTTGATGGACTCTTGTCTCACATTTAGATCTTTCATTCATTTTGAGATTATTTTTGTGTATGGTGAAAGAGAGTGGTGTAGTTTCATTCTTTCTTCTGCATGTGTATGTCCATTTTCCCAGCACCATTTATTGAAGAGACTGTATTTCTTCCAATCGATAGTCTTTCCAACTTTATCGAATATTAGTTGACCATAAAGTTCAGGGTCCACTTCTGGGTTCTCTCTTCTGTTCCATTGATCCATTTGTCTGTTTTTGTGCCAGTACCACACTGTCTTGAACCACAGCTTTGTAGTACACCCTGAAATCTGGCATTGTGATGCCCCTAGATATGGTTGTCTTTTTTAAAATTCCCCTGGCTATTCAGGGTCTTTTCTGATTCCACACAAGTCTTTTTTTATTATGATAGTCACAAACAGAGAGAGAGAGAGAGAGAGGCAGAGACACAGTCAGAGGGAGAAGCAGGCTCCATGCACCAGGAGCCTGACATGGGATTCAATCCTGGATTTACATGATTGTGCCCTGGGCCAAAGGCAGGTGCCAAACCGCTGCATGACCCAGGGATCCTGATTCCACACAAATCTTAAAATAATTAGTTCTAAGTCTCTGAAGAAAGTCCATGGTATTTTGATAGGGTTTGCATTAAAGGTGAACATTGCCTTGGTAAAATTGATATTTTCACAATGTTAATTCTGCCAATCCATGAGCATGGAATATTTTTCTATCTCTTTGTGTCTTCCTCAATTTCTTTCAGAAGTTTTCTATAGTTTTTAGGGTATAGATGCTTTACCTCCTTGGTTAGGTTTATTCCTAGGTATCTTATGCTTTTGGGTGCAATTGTAAATGAGACTGACTCCCTAATTTCTCTTTCTTCAGTCTCATTGTTAGCGTATAGAAATGCCATTGATTTCCGGGCATTGATTTTGTATCCTACAACGCTACCAAATTGCTATATGAGTTCTAGCTATCCTGGGGTGGAGGCTTTTGGTTTTTCTAGGTAGAGTATCATGTCATTGGCAAAGAGGGAGAGTTTGACTTCTTTGTCTATTTGAATGACTTTATTTCTTTTTGTTGTCTGATTGCTGAGGCAGGACTTCCAGTACTATTTTGAATAGCAGTGGTCAGAGTGGACATCCCTGTCTTGTTCCTGATCTTAGGGGTAAGGCTCCCAGTGCTTCCCCATTGAGAATGATATTTGCTGTGGGCTTTTCCTAGATGGCTTGTAAGATGTCGAGGAATGTTCCCTCTATCCCTACGCTCTGAAGTGTTTTGACCAGGAATGGATGCACTATTTTGTCAAATGCTTTCTCTGCATCTAATGAGAGGATCATATGGTTCTTGGTTTGTCTCTTGCTGATATGATGAATCACAGTGATTGTTTTATGAGTGTTGAACCAGCCTTGTGTCCCAGGGATAAGTCCTACTTGGTCATGGTGAATAATTTTCTTAATGTATTGTGGGATCCTATTGGCTAGTATCTTGTTGAGAATTTTTGCATCCATGTTCATCAGGGCTATTAGTCTGTAATTCGCCTTTCTGGTGGGGTCTTTGTCTGGTTTTGGAGTTAAGGTGATGCTGGCTTCATAGAACGAATTTGGAAGTACTCCATCTCTTTCTATCTTTCCAAACAGCTTTAGTAGGATAGGTATGTTTTCTTCTTTAAACGTGATAGAATTCCCCTGGGAAGCCATCTGGCTCCGGACTTTTGTGTCATGGGAGGTTTTGGATGACTGCTTCAATTTCCTCCCTGGTTATTGGCCTGTTCAGGTTTTCTATTTCTTCCTGTTCCAGTTTTGGTAGTTTCTGGCTTTCCAGGAATGCGTCCATTTCTTCTACATTGCGTAATTTATTGGTGTATGGCTGTTCATAATATGTTGTTAAAATCGTTTGTATTTCCTTGGTTTTGGTAGTGATCTCTCCTTTCTCATTCATGATTTTATTAATTTGAGTCTTCTCTCTCTTCTTTTTAATAAGGTTGGCTAATGGTTTATCTATCTTATTAATTCATTCAAAGAACCATTTCCTCATTCTGTTGATCTGTTCCACAGTTCTTCTGGTCTCGATTTCCTTGAGTTCTGCTCGAATTTTAATTAACTCTCTTCTTCTGTTGGGTGTAGGATCTATCAGCTTTTTTTTCTCTAACCCCATTATGTGTAAGGTTAGCTTTTGTATTTGAGTAGTTTCCCGTTTCTGAATGGATTCTTGTATTGTGATATATTTCCCCCTTAGGACTGCTTTTGCTGCATCCCAAAGAATTTGAACGGTTGTATGTTCATTCTCATTAGTTTCCATGTATCTTTTTAATTCTTCCTCAATTTCCTGGTTGACCCTTTCATCTTTTAGCAGGTTGATCCTTCACCTCCACGTGTTTGAGGTCCTTCCAAACTTCTTGTTGTGATTTAGTTCTAATTTCAAGGCATTATGGTCTGAAAATATGCAGGGGACGATCCCCATCACTTGGTACTGGTTCAGACCCTATTTATGACCCAGTATGTGGTCTATTCTGAAGAAAGTTCCATGTGCACTTGAGAAGAATGTGTATTCAGTTGAGTTTGGATGTAAAGTTCTGTAGATATCTGTGAAATCCATCTGGTCCAGTGTATCATTTAAAGCTCTTGTTTCTTTGGAGATGTTGTGCTTAGAGACATATCGAGGGTAGAAAGAGCTAGATTGAAGTCACCAAGTATAAGTGTATTATTATCTAAGTATTTCTTCACTTTGGTTATTAATTGCTTTAAATATTTGGGAGCTCCCACATTCGGGGCATATATTGAGGATTGTTAAGTCCTCTTGTGGGATAGATCCCTTAAGTATGATTTAGTGTCCCTCTTCATCTCTCACTACAGTCTTCAGGGTAAATTTTAGTTTATCTGATATAAGGATGGCTACCCCTGCTTTCTTTTGAGGACCATTTGAATGGTAAATTGTTCTCCAACATTTCATTTTCAGGTTGTAGGTGTCCTTCTGTCTAATATGAGTCTCTTGTAGACAGCTATAGATGGGTCCTGCTTTTTTATCCAGTCTGAAACCCTGCGCATTTTGATGGGGTCATTAAGCCTGTTCACGTTCAGAGTTACTATCAACAGATATGAGTTTAGTGTCATCATGATATCTATTCAGTCCTTGTTTTTGTGGATTGTTCCGCTGAACTTCTTCTTAAAGGGGAATTTTAAGAGTCCCCCTTAAAATTTCTTGCAGAGCTAGTTTGGAGGTCACATATTCTTTCAGTTCCTGCCTGTCTTGGAAGCTCTTTATCTCTCCTTCCATTTTGAATGAGAGCCTTGCTGGATAAAGTATTCTTGGTTGCATGTTCTTCTCATGGAGGACACTGAATATATCCTGCCAGCCCTTTCTGGGCTGCAGGTCGCTCTGGAGACGTCTGCTGTTACCCTAATGCTCCTCCCCATAAAGGTCAGTATTTTCTTGTCTCTTGCTGCTTTAAGGATCTTCCTTTTATCTTTGGAATTTGAAAGCTTCACAATTAAATGTCGAGGTGTTGGACAGTTTTTATTGATTTTAGGGCGGAATCTCTCTATTTCCTGGATCTGAATGCCTGTTTCCCTTCCCAGAGTAGGAATGTTTTCAGCTATGATTTGTTCAAATACATATTCTGGCCCTCTGTCCATTTTGGCACCCTTGGGAACCCCAATTTCACATAGGTTTTGCTTCCTCAGGCTGTCGTTTGTTTCCCTTAATCTGTCTTCCTGGTCTTTTAATTGTCTGTCTCTTTTTTCCTCAGTTTCCCTCTTTGCCATCAACTTGTGTTCTATGTCACTCACTTGTTCTTCCACCTCGTTATCCCTCGTCATTAGGACTTCTAGTTTGGATTGCATTGCATTCAATTGATTTTTAATTTCAGCCTGATTGGATCTAAATTCTGCAGTCCTGAAGTCTCTTGAGTCCTTTATGCTTTTTTCTAGAGCCACCATTAGCTTTATAATAGTGCTTCTGAATTGGCTTTCTGACATTCAGTTGTAATCCAGATTTTGTAACTCTGTGGGAGAGAGAACTGTTTCTGATTCTTTCTTTTGAGGTGAGGTTTTCCTTCTAGTCATTTTCCTGAGTGCCTAGTGGCCAAAAAGAAATTGAATTGGGAAAAGGAGAAAAAGAGAGGAAAGAAAGAAGGAAAGAAAAGAGAAAAAGGAAAAAGAATAAAGGAAGAAAGAAGGATAAAAGAGAATAAAAAAAGAAAGAAAAGAAAGAAAATGGGAAAAAGGGTGGGGGATAGCAATCAGAAATAATAAAATAACATGGGGGAGTATCTTATGTTTCTGTGTACTTTAAGTCCCTTGACTTCCCCTGGAACTTGTCCGTCTAGCTGGTCTTCTGGCGGAGGGGCCTATTGTGCTGATTTTCAGGTGTTAGCATTTGCGTGAGCTGCTCTGTCCCCTGCTTGGTGCAGGGCTCAGTGCGGTTAGTTTACCCCGTGAGGTCCCAGGAGGAACAACGCCAGTGGCAGCGGCTAGCTCTGGAAACCTGTATCCATCCCACACAGTAACTCGGGAGCAGTCCACTTCTAATGGCTGAGTAATATTCCATTGTATACATAAACCACATCTTCTTTATTCATTCAACTTTCGATGGACACCGAGGCTCCTTCCACAGTTTGGCTATTGTGGACATTCCTAATATAAGCATCGGGGTGCAGGTGTCCCGGCGTTTCATTGCATCTGAATCTTTGGGGTAACTCCCCAACAGTGCAATTTCTGGGTTGTCTTGAAGGTCTATTTTTATCTCATTGAGGAACCTCCACAAAGTTTTCCAGAGTGGCTGCATCAGTTCACATTCCCACCAACAGTGGTTTCTATATTTAGGTACTCCCATGTTGGCAGCATAAATATTTAGTTGTTTGATCATGACAGAGAGTCTTTTTAATAATGAAATTATGCCCTTCTTCATCTCTTCTTACAGTATTTGTTCTTTCTTTTTTGAAATTTAAAATATTTATTTATTTATTCATGAGAATTACACAGAGAAGCAGAGGAAGGAACATAGCAGAGTGAGAGACAGGCTCCCCATAGGGAGGCTGATGTGGGACTCGATCCTGGGATCCCAGAATCACACCCTGAGCCGAAGGCAGATGCTCAACCTCTGAGCCACCAGGTGTCCCCCAGGTTTTGGTTTCAAATCTCATTTGTCTGATATAAGTATGAGTCCTCCAGCTTTCTTTTGATATCCATTAGCGTCATAGTGATTTTCCATCCCCTGACTTTCAATCTGTTGGTGTCTATAGGTCGAAGGTGAGCATCTTATAGGCAGCGTACAGATGGATGTTGTTTTTTTAATAATAATTTTATTTATGATAGTGAGAGAGAGAGGGGGAGAGAGAGAGAGAGGGAGGCAGAAAATTAGGCAGAGAGAGAAGCAGGCTCCCCACCAGGAGCCCAGTATGGGACTCGATCCAAGACTCCAGGATCACACCCTGAGTCAAAGGCAGAGGGTCAACCCCTGAGCCACCCAGGCATCCTGGATCCTGCTTTTTAAGCCACTCTGATACCCTATATCTTTTGATTGAAGCATTTAGTCTATCAGCAGTCAGAGTGATTATTCAAAGATATGAACTTTGTGCATTTCTGTTACCAGAAGAGTTGGTGTTTCTGGTGACATTCTCTGGTCCTTTCTAGTCTTTGTTGCTTTTGGTCTCTTTTTTTTCCCCCCACTAGAAGAGTCCCTCTTAAAATTCCTACTGGACTGGTTAAGTGGTCATGAACTCCTTTATATGTTGCCTGTCTAGGAAAATCTTTATCTCTCCTTCTCTCCTGAATGACACCCTTGCTGAAGAAAGAATTCATACAAATTGGGCTCCAATAAAGAGAAATTTAAAAACATAAAATAAATTCTTTCTAATATGATTGAGGAAAATGGCATTTAGGAGGAAAACCAGAAGCTGAAAGAGAGGAGGACAGATTTCACCCTCTGTAGCCTTCACAGGGACCTAGTGTTCTTTCCTAGGTGGGCCCCCTCTCCGGAGGACGCTTCCTGCCCCTCTGCACTCCTTGTTGGATCACAGCAGGCACATCTCGGTGCCTCCAGCACCTCTGCAGTAATGGCTTATAGCGTTTTCCATGTATCCTATTGGGGACCACAGCGTAGTGTATGTAACCATCTGGCTGCTGTTTGACAACATTGGGGGGATTCCGACTTTTGTTGGTTTTGAGGTGCGTGTGTGTCTATCACATGCAGCTATCCCGTGCAGCTATCGGATCCTCTGGCTGGGTCACCCAAAACCCCAAAATGGTTGACAGAATATCATTTCTGGTGCTGGTACTGGGCAGCTAGCTGGGCTCTCCTGGCCACACTGGCGCTCACTCGTGCAGTGACTTTCAGCTGGAGGGTCAGCTGAGCTGGAAGTTCCGGCTCGGCCACATTCCCATGTCTGGCAGTGGGTCCGGCCGCCCCGGGAAGGCACGTGGGGACGTCAGCTGTGTTTGCCTGGTGGCGCCCCTGCAGGGGCTGGTTGGGGCCTAGGTGGTGTCCCCTCCTCCTCTCTGGGGGTCTCTTCACCCCCTGTGCACAGAGTTCTGGGAGACACAGAAATGGGCTGGCTGTGCATTTTCGCACCACAACACTTTATTGACTTTGTACAGCAAATGGGCTCAGAGCCAAAGGTGCGTGTCTTCCCCTGGGGAAGGAGACCTTTCTGTCCTTTATGTGGGGGCAAGAATCACATGGGGTGGGTGGGCGGGTGCTGGAGTCCCCCATCTGGGAGCATGTGTGGACTCCGGGTGGTGGCGTATGTCCTGAGGTTTCAGCCTGAGTGACAGTTCTGAGGACAGCAGAGCTGACCTGGACCTGCTGGTCATGGGCTCCTGTGCTGGGTCCCCGCAGGGCAGCTGGACCCCTGCCTCGGACCCTCTGGGGCCCCAGCACCTGGAGGAGCCTGCCTCATGGTGTGGGTGCAGGTGTGGCCCACCGGCTTACCCCTCCTCTCCCCACACTGATGTGTCCCGGGATCCCCAGGGCTGCCCTAGATAAGCGACCTGTATCGGTGGGGCACGCCCAGGGCCCAGGAGGCCACATCCACTTTGAGAGGGCTCGCTCAGCCCGGGGCCAGAATCCAGGGTTGGCCAGGGCCATGCGGGCCTGATTCCATTAGTCTTTGAGTTGGGATTGGTGGGGGCTCAAATCAATCCAGCCCTCACAGAGCCTGGGCCCAAGTCAGTCCAGGTCCCTCTGGGTTATGGGCTGGTGTCCTGTGCAGGTTGTGCCGCACTCCCGGAGGGACAGTGGGTGGAGGCAGGGCACAGTGTGTCTTCTGCACCACTCTCCTGCACACACACTGTCCGGGACTCCCTGCCTTCCCTCCTCCCTGCAACCGCTGGGTACTCAATGGGACACCCGGGCTTCTGATGTGAGCAGGGTATCTAGAGAACCCCGGGGAGTCTGAGCATGTCCCACAGGGTGCAGGTGCACTGGGTCCTTGCTCAGGGACGATGGTGTGGGGGTCGATGGTGTGGGGGCAAGGGTATGATGGTGGTGGGTTGTGGGGAATGGTGTAGCGGGGATGGTGTTGGGGTATAGTGTGGGTGGGGATTGTGTGAGGCTGTGAGTGTGTGAGGGGGATGGTGTAGGGGCTATGCCATGGGGGATGATGATGTTAGGGGATGGTGTGGGTCTGGGGAATGGGAGGATGGTGTGGGGGGCCTGCGGACACAGGGCATCCCATTTCTCTAAGATGCACATGGAGATGTCTACAGATAAAGGCGACCCCAGTCTGGGGTATGCTGTGACACCTGCCCCTGGGGACCCCTGTGGTGAGTGCAGGGCCCTGGCTGGACCAGGGGCATTATCTGGGGGTCATCATACTATGTATGTTTACAAATTGCAAATTGTCTCAAATTGAATGCATAGAATTTAGAAATATATAAAGTCCTGTGGGTGGGTATCACCCTGACCCGTCCGACCCTCATCAGATCGATGTGTGTCCTCCAGTCACGGCCATGCACCCTGCCCCCAGGTCCCCTTACTGGCCCCACGGCCCTCACACCAGCCCCCTGCTTTTCAGGGGGCTGTCCCTCACCCCTTTGGGGTTCAGCTTACATGGCAATCCCTGGAGGCCCCGTCCTAGTGGCCTCCTCATCCCTGAGACCCCGAGGGTGGGGGCACGGTGTTCATCCCCAACAATTTACCATGGAGCGCTGTGTTGTTCGCTGCTGTTCTTCCCCAGGATCTGAAGCCCTGTGTTCCCTACCCAGAAGCCCCTGGTCCTCCCGGGTCCCGATCCCCCGGGCCCCTCAGCCTCACCCTACCCCCTAGTAGTCCCAAAACATGACGTGACTGCTGAACATCCTGTTGATGTCCAGGTCCCCCAGCGTGATGTCCCTAGAGGAGACTAGGGTCTCCTCCTTCATTTCCTGTGGGAAAACCAGGGAGGAGGAGCTGGCATCAGGGACACAGACCCCAACCTGTCTGTCCTGGGCATGGATCCCTGGGGCCACCATGGGAGTGTCTACTGCCAAATCCTCCTTCCTTCCTCTGGGAGGCCAGGGACGGCGGGAGTCCCCACCGTGCTCATGGGACCTGTGTGACGGCCTGTGCCCAGCTGTTGTAGGCAGGGAGGAGACTGAGTGTTACCCTGGGTGGGAGGGGATAGGGGTTCAGCCAAGGTAGGAGGGGACATGGGGGTGTTGTGCCCAAGTTTGCGAATCTGAGAAACCACTAAGGAGCTGACACCAATGCAAACACACAAGGGTTGATTTCCAAACTCCAGCTTGCGTCCAAGTACACCCAACACAGCGGAGCAGGGACGTGGACCCCGAGGTGGGTTTTAGCTTAGTTTTAAGGGCTTGTCTCGGGGTCCTCCAGAAGGGCTGGAGCAATTCCTCAAGTTATGTTTACATTTTGATATGGGGCCTTCAAGGGTATTGGGCTCTGCTCTCATTCTAATAGGCGCTTCCAGCCCTTGACATGGGCTCAGTTTCATTTTATTGTGGGGCTTTCTAGGCCATTAAGCTGTAAACCTTTGTTTTTTTCCTGTAACTGAAGTAATGTAAATTTCAGGTCTTCTTCACAGGGGCCTGGGATGGCTGGACTTGTTCGAACACTGAACTTAAAGTAGAAAGGCCTTCATTTTCTCGACCTCCTTGTGTTCAGTCCCATCCTATCTAGCTCTTTCCCCTTCCCTGGAGCTCCTAAGAGAGCAATTGCAAATGACCTCAGCTTGGCAGCCTGTGTTCGGAGACAGGCCCAGGGATTTGGGATCAGGAAGACCTGGGGCGTGGGCGTCCCAGCTGTGCAGCAGGATTCCATGCTGCAGACTCTTATTCCCTAAGGCTATCTTAACAACTGACTTTGTACATAGAAAAGCTCTCCTTTATCTTTAAAAGATGAGGAGCGAGTCTAAGTTTTTTTTCTCTGCCCATCTAATTGCTCAGATTCCAATCTGAGATGTATTTCCTGGTAATAAGGATAATTTACTATCCGTAGTACTATGCTTAAAATATTCTGACACAAATAGTTCAGAGGGATGATGCTTTCTCATCTCTTTCTTCACAGCTCAGTCACTCATCAGGGAATGCATCTTTATGGATTTGGAAAGAACTGAGAAACATTATTACAATGGTCCTATTATTATGTGAAGGATTCTTCCCTGAGATTCTTCCCCTAATTCAACTGACACTGAAAAACTGTGAACTCTTTGGAAGACAAATGTCCAGGAAATAAATGTTATGAATTGCTAATTTTAATTGCACTTGCAATATGGTGTCTATTATAATAGAAGTATTTTTTTTCTGATTTTTGCTTTTATTATCCTTTCCTGCTTTTCAGGTTGAGGAGGCATTATACGTGTTCATAAGTGTTGTTCTTTCCTTCTGATATAAAATTATTTCTTTGTTCCCACCGAAGGAACTCTTTAAGAATAAGGCAAAAGTTAATTCAATGATTCTTAAAATGTCTTCACACTTGGATCCTGATTCATTTAAGTCAATTTTCAAAATAAATCTTATTTATTAGGAAAAAAACAAAGATTTATAGGGAAATTGAGAAGATAGTACAGAGCATTCGCATGCACTGGCACTCTATTTCTCCAATTATTGATATCTTACATTAGTACAGTACAAATATGAACTAATGAATCAATATTAAAATAGTCGCATTAACCAAAGACCATACTTTATTCAGATTTCCTTAGTTTTTGCTAAGTTACCATCCCTCCTATCACATTCCATTTGTCCTCCTGTTTTCTTAGGCTCCTCTGGATTGTGACAGTCTTTCAGCCTTTCCTTTTTGTTGTTGAACTGGAACACTTTGAGAAGTAGAGTATTTTGTAAAATTTCCCTCAGTTGGGACATGTCTGTTGTTTATCTCATGACTGAACTGTTTTTGTGGATTATATACAGAGATATACTGCCACTTTCATTATATCATATAAAGGATAGATACTATCAACATGATTTATCAGTCTTGGTATCAATCTGATCATCTTGCTGAGGTACTGTTTGTCATCTTTCTCCGTAGTTAAGTGATTCTTTATTATTAATTATTATTATTATTATTATTATATTATCATTATTATTTTAGGTTTTTCATAATATATTTTGCAGAAGGAAGTTACTATGTATATTGCACACATAAAAGTTTGAAGCTATGCTCATGAACTTGAGTGTGGTATGTCTGCACGAATTGTTTGAAATTCTTCTACATGGGAGATTTCTCTTCTTTCTGAGTTTGTTTCTTTTTCAATGATGTTATTTATTTATATGAGAGAGAGAGGAGAAAAAGCCTTAGCGAGAGTGGCAGAGGGAGAGGGAGAAGCAGGTTCCCTGCTAAACAGGCCTTGGGACCTGGTTCATCATCTGCGCCTACAGCAGAAGCTTAACTGAATGACCACCCAGGTGCCACTCTCTCTTTCTTTTTTCTTTCTTTCTTTCTTTCTTTCTTTCTTTCTTTCTTTCTTTCTTTCTTTCTTTCTTTCTTTTTCATTCATTTCTTTCTTTCTTTCCTTTATTTTAATAATAATTTTATTTTTTATTGGTTTTCAATTTGCCAGCATACAGAAAAACACCCACTGTTCATCCATCAAGTGCCCCCCTCAATGCCCATCACCCATTCACCCCCACCGCCCGCCCTCCTCCCCTTCCATCACCCCTAGTTCATTTCCCTGAGTTAGGAGTCTTTATGTTCTGTCTCCCTTTCTGATATTTCCCACACATTTCTTCTCCGTTCCCTTATATCCCCTTTCACTATTATCTATATTCCCCAAATGAATGAGAACATACAATGCTTGTCCTTCTCCAATGGACTTACTTCACTCAGCATAATACCTTCCAGTTCCATTCACGTTGAAGCAAATGGTGGTTATTTGTCGTTTCGAATGGCTGAGCAAGGCCCACCTGTTCTCTCTCTTCATCTTCTGCGTCTCCTAAGATATGAATATTATTGTTTTAATAAGTGGCTGACTTCCCTACGTCTGTCTCTGTGGTCCATAACCTTTCTTGTTTTTAAGGTTTCCACTTGGGACTGCATCTCAGTTTTAGCATTTTCAACATTGGCCTGACTAGATTTTAGTTCTTTTATTTCTGCAGTAAGGGATTCTCTAGTTTTCTTCTGTACTCTTTTTCCAGCCCAGCTGCTATCTATATAATCATTGTTTTAAACTGTAGTTAGACATCATATATGTGTATTGATGGACTTCCTGGCTGTGAGTACTACCTCATGTTATTTTATGGAGTTGAATTTATCCACCTCATTACCTTTTCCAGGAAAGAAAGAGGGAAGAAAAAGAAAAACCAAGGAAAACAATAACAACTGCTCTCCAAGAAAAACACCAGATTATTTTGGCCTGCATTTTAAAAGATTCTAAATCCCCAAATATGAAACACAATTAAAGTACCATGAAAGCAAAAATAAGAAATATATAAGGTACATACATAAAAATTAAAATAAGGCAATTAATAAAAAAATCAAAGAAAATAAATGACAATAAAGCACAAAGTACAAAGGAAGCTAGATCCTACTTTCCAGGCAGAGCTGAATCTCTGCATCCTCTGTGGTCCGACAACATGGTGGCAATGAGTTGTCTGTGCAGGGTCTGGGGATGGGCTCTGGCGCTGATTGTCAGGTGCACATTTGGGTGGTAGATGCACCAGCGGGGTCAGAGGTGGGGTGGGCGTCAGCACCTCTGGCCTCCAGTGGGCGGTGCAGTGCTGCTCCCTGAGACTCCGCCTGATGGGCGGGATGCAGGTGGGGTCTCTGGGTCCTCTGGCTCTGGAGCTGAGCATCTGGTCCCCCAGTCTGCATGGGCCTCCACAGAAGAGCCCCCAAGCCCCCGGGTCTCGCTGATTCTCTCAGAAACCTGCGTTTACTCTTCCTGTGTCCGAGCTTCTTTTGGTTTTGTTTTTTTATCTCAGAGTGTTGTGCCCAAGACTGCGAATCCAAGAAACCACGGAGAAGCCGACACTGATTCAAACACACGTGCGTTTATTTACAAGCTCGAGCTTGTGTCCAAGTATACCCAACAGAGTGGAGCAGGGACTTGGATCCCGAGGCGGGTTTTAGCTTAGTTTTAAGGGCTGGTCTCAGAGACCTCCAGAAGGGCTGGAGCAATTCCTCAAGTTCTGTTTACATTTTGATATGGGACATTCAAGGGCATTGAGCTCTGTTCTCATTCTAATAGAGGCTTCCTGTCCTTGGCCTGGGCTCAGTTTTGATTCTATTGTGGGGCTTTCTAGATCATTAAGCTGTAAACTTTGTTTTTTTCCTGTAACTGAAGTAATGTAAATTTCAGCTCTTTTTCACAGGGACCTGGGATGGGTGGACTTGGGCTAACACTGAATTTAAATTGGAACGGCCTTAATTTTCTTGGCCTCCATGCTTCCCGTTCCATCCTAACTATCTCCTTCCCCCTTCCCCAGAGCTCCTAAGAGAGCAATTGCAAATGACCTCAGCATGGCAGTGTCTGTTGGGGGACAGGCCCAGGGATTTGGGATCAGGAAGACCTGGGGTGCAGGCTTCCCAGCTGCGCAGCAGGATTCCATGCTGCAGACTCTTATTCCCTAAGGCTATCTTGACAACTGACTTTGTACATAGAGAAGCTCTCCTTTGTCTTTAAAAGATGAAGAGCAAGTCAAAGCAATTTTTCTCTGCCCATCTGATTGCTCAGATTCCAATCTGAGACATACTTCGTGTTAATAAGGATAATTTACTATCCGTGGTACTATGGTGAAAATATTCTGACACAAGTAATTCAGAGGGATGAGGGTTTCTCATCTCTTTCTTCACAGCTCACTCATCAGGAAATGCATCTTTATGGATTTGGAATGAACTGAGAGACATTATTACCAATGGTCCTATTATTATGTGAAGGATTCTTCCCTGAGATTCTTCCCCTGTTTCAACTGACACTGAAACACTTTGAACTCTTTGGAAGACAAATGTCAAGGAAATAAATGTTATGCGCTGCTAATTTTAAATGCACTTGCAATATGGTGTCTATTATAATAGAAGTATTTTTATCTGATTTTTGCTATTTATTATCGGTTCCTGCTTTTCAGGTTGAGGAGGCATTGTACGTGTTCATAAGTGTTTTTCTTTCCTTCTGATCTAAAATTCTTACTTTGTTTCCATCAAAGGAACTCTTTAAGAATAAGGCAAAAGTTAATTCAACTATTCTAAAAATGTCTTCACATTTGGAGCCTCATTCAAGTCAATTTTCAAAATAAATCTTATTTATTAGGAAAAAACAAAGATTTATAGGGAAATTGAGAAGATAGTACAGAGCATTCGCATGCACTTGCACTCAATTTCTCCAATTATTGATATCTTATATTAGTATGGTACAAATATTAGCTAATGAATCAATATTAAAAAATTCGCTTTAAACAAAGACCAAAAACAAAAAACAAAAAACAAAAACAAAAACGAAAACAAAGACCATACTTTATACAGATTTCCTTAGTTTTTGCTAAGTTTCCATCCCTCATATCACATTCCATTTGTCCTCATGTTTCCTTAGGCTCCTCTGGATTGTGACAGTCTTTCAGCCTTTCCTTTTTTTTGTTGAACTGGAACACTTTGAGAAGTAGAGTATTTTGTAAAATTTCCCTCAGCTGGGACATGTCTGTTGTTTATCTCATGACTGAACTGTTGTTGTGGATTATATACAGAGATATACTGCCATTTTCATTATATCATATAAAGGATAGATACTATCAACATGATTTATCAGTCTTGGTATCGATCTGATCATCTTGCTGAGGTAGTGTTTGTCAGCTTTCTCCATAGTAAACTGATTATTATTATTATTAATTATTATTATTATTATTATATTATCAATATTTTAAGTTTTTCATATTATGTTTGGTAGTAGGAAGTTACTATGTGTATTCCACACTTAAGAGTGGGAAGCTATGCCCATGAACTTGAGGCTGGAATGTCTTCACAAATTGTTTGAAATTCTTCTAAATGGGCGATTTCTCTTCCTTGTGGGTTTGTTTGTTTGTTTATTTTTGAAAGATGTTTTCTATTTATTTGAGAGAGAGAGGAGAGATAAAGCATGAACGAGAGGGGCAGAGGGAGAGGGAGAAGCAGGTTTCCTGCTGAACAGGGGGCCTTCCTTGGGACCTGGATCATGATCTGAGCCTAAGGGAAAAGCTTAACTGACAGAGCCACACAGGTGCCACTCTTTCTTTCTTTCTTTCTTCTTTCTTTTTCTTTCTTTCTTTCTTTCTTTCTTTCTTCCTTTATTTTTAATAATAATTTTATATTTTATTGGTGTCAATTTGCCAACATACAGAATAACACCCACTGCTCATCCTGTCAAGTGCCCCCCTCAGTGCCCATAACCCATTCACCCCCACCGCTCGCCATCTTCCCCTTCCATCACCCCTAGTTCATTTCCCTGAGTTAGGAGTCTTTATGCTCTGTCTCCCTTTCTGATATTTCCCACTCATTTCTTCTCCCTTCCCTTATATTCCCTTTCACTATTATCTATATTCCCCAAATGAATGAGAACATACAATGTTTGTCCTCTGATTGACTTACTTCACTCAGCATAATACCTTCCAGTTCCATCCACCTTGAAGTACATGGTGGGAATTTGTCGTTTCTAATGTCTAAGCAATTCCCACCTTTTCTCTCTCTTCATCTTCTGAGTCTCCTATGGTATGAATGTTATTGTTTTAATAAGTGGCTGACTTCCCTACATCTGTCTCTGTGGTCCATAACCTGTCTTGTTTTTAAGGTTTCCACTTGGGACTGCATCTCAGTTATAGCATTTTTAACATTGGCCTTACTAGATTTTCATTCTGTTATTTCTACAGTAAATGTTTCTCTAGTTTTCTTCTCTGCTCTTTATCCAGCCCAGGTGCTATCTTTATAATCATTGTTTTAAACTGTAGTTAGACATCATATATGTGTATTGATGAACTTCCTGGCTGTGATTAGAACCTCATGTTATTTTATGGAGGTGAATTTCTCCATCTCATTATTTTTTCCAGAAAAGAAAGAAGGAAGAAAAAGAAATTCAAGAAAAACAATAACAACTGCCCTCCTCCCCCCCAAAAACAAAAAAACCAACAGATTATTTTGGACTGCTTGTTAAAAGATACTAACTCCCAAAATAGAAACAATTAAAGTGATCCCTGGTGGCACAGCAGTTTAGTGCCTGCCTTTGGCCTAGGGCACGATCCTGTAGACTCTGGATCAAATCCCATATCAGGCTCCCAGGGCTGGAGCCTGCTTCTCCCTCTGCCTGTGTCTCTACCTCTCTCTCTCTCTCTCTCTCTCTCTTTCTCTCTGTTTGTGATTATCATAAATAAATTGAAAAAATTAAAAAAGAAACAATTAAAATACTATGAAAGTGAAAATAAGAAATTTATAAGGTACATACATAAAAATTAAAGTAAGGCAATTAATATAAAAGAATCAAAGAAAATAAATGAAAATAAAGCACAAAGTACAAAGGAATCTAGACCATACTTTCCAGGCAGAGCTGAAGCTCTGCAGCCTCTGTGGTCTGACAACTTGGTGGAAGCGAGTGGTCTGTGTGGGGTCTGGGGATGGGATGTGGTGCAGATTGTCAGATGCACATCTGCCTGGGATAAGCACCTGCGGGGATCAGAGACAGGGTGGGCGTCAGCATCTCTGGGCTCCAGCGGGCGGCGCTGTGCTGCTCCCTGAGACTTGGCCTTGATGGGGGAATGCGGGTGGGGACGCTGGGTCCTCTGGCTCTGGGGCTGAGGATTCCGCCCCCCAGTCTGCAGGCTGCAGGAACCAAAGGAGCCGCCAAGCCCCTGGGTCTCTGCCGCTTCTCTCAGAACCCTGTTTTCACTCTGTCTGTGTCCGAGTTTCTTTGGTTTTGTTTTTTATCTCAGACTGTTGTGCCCAAGATTGCGAATATGAGAAACCACCAAGAAGCCGATTCCGATGCAAACACACCAGGAATTATTTACAAGCTCGATCTTGTATCCAAGTATACCCGACACAGCAGAGCAGGGACTTGGACCCTGTGGTGGGTTTTAGCTTAGTTTTAAGGACTGGTCTCGGGGACCTCCAGAAGGGCAGAAGCAATTCCTCAAGTTCTGTTTACATTTTGATATGGGGCCTTCAAGGGAATTGAGCCCTGTTCTCATTCTAATATGGGCTTCCTGCCCTTGGCCTGGGCTCAGTTTTGATTCAATTGTGGGGCTTTCTAGAACATTAAGCTTTAAACAGCAAATGTTCCACACCTGGAAGGGGGACGTCACACTGTCCCTATATGCTGAAGAAGAGGTACTAGAAATGAGAAACCCGAGAGCCTCCACCAAATCCTGTTAGAATTAAGGAGTGAGTTCAAAAGTCACGGGACACAAACTGACCCTACAGAGCAGAGTAGCCTTGCTGTGTCCTGACTATCAGCACTCAGGAAGGAAATGAAGGATGTGACGCCCTTCTCAGGAGCATCAAGGAAAATAAATAATGAGACTGAACCAAAGGAGCACAAGACTTGTGCACTGAGCCAAACCAGACTCTGGGAGGCCGTCCTGGGCTTGTGGGGTGGGAGCCTCAGCTTGTGAAAATGTCCGCTGTTCCTGAAGCCACCCTCAGTTTCAATGTCATTTCTATCAAAATCATGGTGGCAGATGTTAGAAATAGGAAAAAAAAAAACCATAACATCCAACCCCCACAACAAATGACCCCGGACAGCAAATCAGTATTGGAGAAGCATGACAGAGTGGGATGCAGCACTTTCCTATTTCAAAAGATGTCACAGAGATAAAGCAGTGTGGTTCTCAGGCTCCTGGCTGGCTCCGTCGGTTAAGCATCCGACTTCTGACCTCACCTCCGGTCCTGATCTCAGGGGTTGTGAGTTCTAGCCCTATGCTGGGCCAAGGATGAGGCGTGGAGCCTACGTAGACAAACCAGACCCACGGAGGGTGGTCCCAGCATAAGCTGAATGAGCAAAATAGAGAGTCCAGAAGGAAATGTGCTCTGAAAGAACTGATTTTTTTTAACTTAATTTAAACCCAATTAATTAACGTATAGTGTATTATACTTTCAGAGGAAGAATTCTGGGATTCATCAGTTGGAGATAACAACAGTGCTCGAGACATCACGTGCCCTCCTTCATGCCTGTCCCCTGTTATCTGCCCCCTCCATCTACCCTCAGTTTGTTTCCTATCATTAAGGGTCTGTATTTCCTGCATCTGTTTTCATCTTATTTGTTTTTCCTTCCCTTCACAGTTGTTCATCTGCTTTGCTTCTTTAATTCCACCTATGAATGAAACCACACGGTCATTCTCTTTCCCGAGTGACTTACTTCACTTAACATGATCCCTTTAGTTCTATCCACATTATTGCAAATAAAAGATTTCCTTCTCTATGATAGCTGAGTACCATTCCTCTCTCTATGACCATCATCTATCTCCCATCCTCTTTATCCATCATCTGGCAGAGGGTACCGAGGCTCCTCCCACAGTGTGGCTACTGTGGACCCAGCTGCTGTGGACATTGGGGTGCAGGTGTCCCAAGTCTCACTGCATCTGTATCTTCGGAGTGAGCTCCAGGCCGTTCACCTGCTGGTCGCAGGGAGGCTCTATTTGTAACTTCCTGAGGGGCCTCCACACTGTTTCCAGGGTGGCTGCACCAACCCGCGGTCCCGCCCACAGTGGAAGAGGGTTGAATGAGTTTTGCAGGACGTGGTAAAAGTCTGGTCCACATTTCATTTCACGTCCTGTGGGCTCCAATTCCTTGTCCTTAAGTATTTCTGGGAAGCCGGGTGTTGGGCTCCTTTTCAGTGAGATGTTTCAGAAGCAAAGAGGCCCCAGCTGGAGCCTGAAAGGAGGCAGGTGCGGCCCATAGAGCACCTTCTGCCTCCTGCACAGTCTCCTGTAGCACCAGAGCATCCCGCAGGGGGCGCCTGAGCCCAGGCCCTTCCCATGGGGCACGCATGTGCAGTAGGCCTCCTCTGCCTGCACTAACAGGAGCCAGCCTGTGCTGGGGAGGCCTGCAGAAGACATGGGGACGCATCTATGCTGATGAGCTGCAGCCTCCTCAGGACCCGCGGGGAGTCTTCAGGGGGAAATTGGGCCACATTCATGCTGACAAGAACCGAGGTCTCCTCAGGACCCGCGTTGAGACCTTAGGAAGATGTGGGCCCGCATCCACCCTGACAGGAGCCCCTGGGCCGCCTCAGGACCCGCGGGGAGGCTTCAGGAAGATATGGGCCCACATTCACGGTGACAGGAGCCCTGAGCACTTCAGGACTGGCGGGGAGGTTTCAGGAAATTGTGGGCCCACATTCACGCTGACAGGCGCCCCTGAGCAGCCTCAGGAACTGTGGGGAGGCTTCAGGAAGATGTGGCAACGCGTTCACTCTGGCAGGAGCTCCCGGGCCCCTGCAGACATAAGTTGAGGCTTCTGGAAGCAGGGGGCTGCATTCATGGTTACAGGAGCCCTGGCCTCCTCGAACCCTCGGCTACGCTTCAGGAGGACTTTGGGCCACATGGACACAACAGGACGCTGACTTCCTCAGTACCCCTGGTGTAGACATGGGGAAATATGTGGATGCGTCCATGTGGACAGAAGACCCCAGCTTTGTCAGGACCTGTGGTGAGGCCTAAGAAAACTGTGGGTGCCGCATCCACAGTGACAGGAGTCTCCAGCCTCGTCAGGACACACTGTGAAGTTTTGGGAAGATTTGAGGCCACGTCCATGCTGACAGGAGCCCCCAGCCTCCTCAGGTCTTATGGTGAGGCTTGAGGAAAATGTGGGACCACGTCAATCCTGACAGGAACCCTGTCTTCCTCAGGACCTGCACTTTGGCTTCGGGACATAAGGGGCTGTGTGTATGCTGACAGGAGCCCACAGCCTCCTCAGGACCTGCGGTGAGATTTCTGGGGGACGTGAGGCCATGTCCAGGCTGACAGGAGCCCCCGGCCTCCTGAGGACCTGCTGTGAGGCTTGCAGAGGATATGAGGCATAGTCCACAGTGACAGGAGACCCAGAGTCCTCAGGACCCGCTGACTATGACTCAGGAACACGTGGGGCCACGTCCGCACTCACAGGAGCCCGGCTTCCTCAGGACCCCTTGGAGGAATCTGGAGGACTCATTGGGGGCCACGTCCATATCAGAAGGGACTCCTCAGAACCACAGTGTAAGTGAAAGGGTAGAATGAATGGTAGGGTTAGGGGAGGGGAGGAAGTTGGTGGTTAGCCTTAGGTTAGATGTTAGGGGTTAGTGATTATGCTTATGGTTACGAATTAGAGGTTAGGTGAGGCATAAGGGTATTGGTCAGTGTTAAGAGTTAGGATGGTGGTTAGGGTAAGGGACAGGATTTAGTGTTAGGGTTAGGGTTTAGGCTCTAGGGATGAGGGCAGGAGGTTAGGATTTGGGGATAGGGTTATGGTTAGAGTTAGGGTTGGGCTTAGGTTTTGCAGTTAGGGTTAGGGGTTAGGGTGTGAGTTATTGTTAGGGGTTAGAGTTAGGGGTTAGAGTTAAGGGTTAGAGTTTAAAGTTAGGGCTAGGTTATTAGGGTTAGGGCGAGGGTTAGGATTAGGATAGGGGTTAGGGCTAGGGTTAGTGTTAGTGTTTGGTTAGGGTTTAGGGTTGGGCAGGTCAGAGGGTCAGGGTACGGTTTTGGAAAAGGGCAAGATATAGGGTTAGGGAGTGGTTAGGGGTGGCTTTAGGGGTATGGGTTAGGGTACAGTTTGCGGTATGAGATAGGATTAGTATTAGAGGGTTAGGGTTAGGGTAAGGTTAAGGTTAAGAATAGGATTTGAATACCTTATTTTAAGGATAGGGTTAGAGGTTAGGGTTCGTGTTAGATTTAATGTAGGGGTCAGGGTTAAGGAAACCTAAAGTTTAGGTGCACCTGCATTTAGGAGTTAGGGTGAGGGTTGGCAGGAAGGTTCAGTGAAGTGTTTTGGTCTTGGGGTTTGTGTTTGTTTTTCGATTAGTGATGTGTCTTGTTTCAGGGTTAGTTTCAACATACGATTAAGTGGTAGGGTTAGGGTTATGTCTGTGTATGGTTAGAGTTTGGGACTTGGCATGTGCCTGCACTGGGACTCCTAGCATCTTGGGCCATTTAGTTTTATGCACTCTATTTAGGTTTTGGGTTCAAAGATAGCCTGACTCCACCAAGTCAGTGGCCTCCCCAGAGAATCAAAATCCAGGCTTCTGATGGTGTCAGAATAGACATGGCAGGCTTCTCCCGAGCTGAGCTAAGGAGGGGATTTGTGGCTCTAAAGACTTTATTTGGATTTTCAGTTGCCTTTCTGATTTTATCTCTAGTGCGTACATGTTTCATCAATACTACCAATTATTATTTTAAAGTTTTACTTGAATTCCTGTTTGTATACACAGAATGATATAGTTTCAGGTTTACCACATAGTGATTCAACTCTTGGATACAACGCCTGGTACTGGCCACAGGTGCCCTCCACTATCCCCATCCCCTGATTCCCCATCCCCTCACCTTCCTCTGGTATTTATTAGTTGATTCTCTGTGGTTAAGAGTGTGTTTTTTTGTTTGCTTCTCATCCCCCCCTCTGCCCCTTTGCCAGTTTGTCTGGTTTCTTAAAATTCACATGTGAATGCAATTGTATGGTATTTCTTTCTCTGACTGACTGAGTTCAAGCATAAGTCCTTTCCACTTCTCCCACATCATTGTAAATGGCTTCATTTCATCGCTTCTGATGACCGAGTGATGTCGCAGTGTGTATATTTACCACATCGTCTCTGCCCATTCATCAGTCGATGGACATCTGGGCTGTATCCACAGTTTGGCTGTTGTTGATAACGCTGCTACAAACACTGGCTGCGTGTCCCACTTGGAATCTACTAAACGACTTTTGTATCCTCGGGTAAATACCTAGCTCTGCAATTTTGGAATCGTAGGGTAGCTCTATTTTTAACTTCTTTTTTAATTTTTTTATGATAGTCACAGAGAGAGAGGCAGAGACACAGGCAGAGGGAGAAGCAGGCTCCGTGCACTGTAGTCCGACGTGGGATTCGATCCCAGGTCTCCAGGATCGCGACATGGGCCAAAGGCAGGTGCCAAACCGCTGCACCACCCAGGGATCCCCTATTTTTAACTCTCGAGGACCCCCACAGTGTTTTCACAGTGGCTGCACTGTTCGCATGCCCACCAGGAGTGTAAGGGGGCTCCCTCTCTCTATAGCCTCAACAACACCTGTTGTTTCTTCTGTTGTTAATTTTAGCCATTCTCGGCTGTCAGGTGACATCTTATTGTGGTTTTCATTTGAATTTCCCTGATGATGGGTGACGGAGTGTCTTTCGGTGTCTGGTGGCCATCTGGATGTCTTGTCAGAGACAAAGTCCATTCATGTTGCCCATCTGCAGTTGGATAATTTGTGTTTAGGATTGAGATTTATATTTGCTTTGCGTATTTTGCATACTAACTGTTTATTGGATGTTGTTTACAAATATCTCCTTTCATTTTGTATGTTGCCTTTTAGCGTTGGTTGTTTCTTTCATTTTGCAGAAGCTTTTGAATTTGATGAAGTCCCAAGAGTATTTTTGCTTTTGTTTCCCTCAACTCAGAGGCATATCTAGAAAGAAGATCCAATGGCCAACGTCAAAGACGTTGCTGCCTATCTTTTCTTCTTTTATGGTTTCAGGTCTCACATTTAGGTCTTTCATCCATTTTGAATTTATTTTTTATATATATGTGTAAGAAAGTGGGTCCAGTTTCATTCTTCTGCATGTGGCTGCCTGGTTTTCCCAACACCATTTGTTCTTATCCTGGGGTCAGGTTAGGGTTTTGAAGAGACTGTCTTTGTGCCATTGGATATTCCTGCTGCCTTGTTGTCGATTAATGGATCATAGAGTTACAGGTTTGTATCTTGTTTCGGCATTCCATTCTATTCTATTGATCTAAGCATCTCCTGTTGGGAGATTCTGATTGCTGATTCAATTTCGTTGCTGGTTATCTGTGTGTTCTAGTTTCTTATTTCTTCCTTTTTCATTTTTGCTGTGTTATATATTTCCAGGAATTGATCTATTTCTTCCAGGTTCTAGGTTGCTGGCATATAATTTTTCATAATGTTCTCTTATAAACGTTTTATTTCTCTAGTTTGGTTGTTATTTCTCTTATCTCATTTGTGATTTTATTTGGGTCCTTTCTCATCTTTTTATCTTTTTTTTTTTTAAATATTTATGTATTCATGCAAGACACAGAGAGGCAGGGGTATAGGCAGGGGGAAAATGAGGCTCCACGCAGGGAGCCTGATGTGGGACATGATTCCCCAGGACCCGGGATCATGACCTGAGCCAAAGCAGATGCTCAACCACTGAGGCACCCAGGTGCCTTGCTGATTCAATTCCGCTAGTTATGGGTCTAGTCACATTTTCTATTTCTTCCTCTTTCAGTTTTGCTCGTTTGCACATTTCTAGGGATCTCTCCAATTCTTCCTGGTCTCCCAGGTTGTTAGCGTATAATCTTTTATAGTATTCCCTTATAATTGTCTTATTTTCTGGTGTTGATTGTGATCTCTCTCTCTCTTTTGTGATTTTATTTATTTAGTTCTTTTCTGTTTTCTTGTTGATAAGGCTGGCTAGGGCTTGATCCATTTTCTTAGTTATTTTGAAGAACCAGTTCTTAGTTTCATTATTCCATTCTACTGTTTTGTGTGTTTGATTATTGTTTTTTCTCTCATCTTTATTTTTTCCTTCTTAAGGAGGCTTTAGATTTGTTCCCTATTCCTTTTCCAGCTCCTTTAGGTGTAGTGTTGGGTTGTGTATTGGAGACTTCTTGATTCTTGAGGTAGGCCTGTATTGCTATCTACTTCCCTCTAAGGACTGACTGCTTTATCCTAGAGGTTTGAAGAAACATGTTTTCATTTTCATTTGTTTTAAATTTCCTCTTTAATTTCCTGGTTACTCCATTCCTTCTCTGGTAGGATGATCATAATCTCCACAAATATTTGGTCTGTCCAAATTTTTTCTTACTGTCGACTTCAAGTTCATAGCGTCGTCGTCCGAAAATATACATGGTGTGATACCATCCTTCTTGTACCTGTTGTACCTGTTGAGGGCTGATTTGTGGTCCATGATATAATCTATTCTGGAGAATGAACCATGTGCACTTGAAAGGAATGTGTATTCTGCTTTATTTTTTATTTTTTTTAATTTATTTTTGATAGTCACAGAGAGAGAGAGAGAGAGAGAGGTAGAGACACAGGCAGAGGGAGAAGCAGGCTCCATGCACTGGGAGCCCAATGTGGGATTCGATCCCAGGTCTCCAGGATCACGCCCGGGCCAACGGCAGGCGCCAAACCGCTATGCCACCCAGGGATCCCTTTATTCTGCTTTTAGGAAGAAATGTTCAGACTATATTGTTGAGTCACTTTGGTCCAGTGTGTCAAGCCTATTGTTCCCCTGTTGATTTTCTGCATAGACGATCGGTCCATTGCCATAAGGGGGTGTTAAAATCCCCAGTCATTGTATTATTATCAGTGTGTTCCTGTACGTTTGTTGTTAATTGGTTTCTATATTTCGGTACTCCCATGTTGGCAGCATAAATATGCAGTTGTTTGATCTTTTTTTAAAATAAATTTATTTTTTATTGGTGTTCAATTGACCAACTACAGAATAACACGCAGTGCTCATCCCGTCAAGTGTCCCCCTCAGTGCCCGTCACCCATTCACCCCCACCCCCTGCCCCCTCCCCTTCCAGCACTGCTAGTTCTTTCCAGAGTTAGGAGTCTTTATGATCTCTCTCCCTTTCTGATATTTCCCAAACGTTTCTTCTCCATTCCCTTATATTCCCTTTCACTATTATTTATATTCCCCAAAGGAATGAGAAACATACACTGTTTGTCTTCTCCGATTGACTTACTTCACTCCATAATAGCCTCCAGTTCCATCCACATTGAAACAAATGTTGGGTATTTGTCGTTTCTAATGGTTGAATATCATTCCATTGTATACTAAACCACATCTTCTTTATCCATTCATCTTTCGATGGACACCAAGGCTCCTGACACTGTTTGGCTATTGTGGACATTCTGCTATAAACATCGGGGTGTAGGTGTCCTGGCTTTTCATTGCATCTGAATCTTTGGGGTAAATCCCCAATAGTGCAAATGCTGAGTCATCGGGCAGGTCTATTTTTAACACTTTTGTGGAACCTCCACACAGTTTTCCAGAGTGACTGCACCAGTTCATATTCCCAACAGCAGTGTAAGAGGGATTCCCTTTTCTCCGCATCCTCTCCAACATTTGTAGTTTCCTGCCTTGTTAACTTTCCTCATTCTCACTGGTGTGAGGTGGTATCTCATTGTGGTTTTGATTTGTATCCCTAAGGGCAAGTGATGTAGAGCATGTTTTCATGTGCATGTTGCCATGTCAGTGTCGTCCTCTGTGAGATTTCTGTTCATGTCTTTTGCCCATTTCATGATTGCATTGTTTGTCTCTTTGGTGTTGATTTTAAGAAGTTCTTTATAGATCTTGGAAACTAGCCCTTTATCTGAAACGTCTTTTGCATATATCTTCTCCCATGCTGTATGTTGTCTTTCAGTTTTGTTGACTGTATCCTTTGCTGTGCAAAAGCTTCTTATCTTGATGAAGCCACAATAGTTAATTTTGCTTTTGTTTCTTTTGCCTTCATGGATGTACGTTTCAAGAAGTTGCTGTGTCCAAGTTTAAAACGGGTGTTACTTGTGTTTCACCTCTAGGATTTTGATGGACTTGTCTGACATTTAGATCTTTCATCCATTTTGAGTTTATCTTTGTTTATGGTGAAAAGAGAGTGGTCTAGTTTCATCTTCTGAAGGTGGGTATCCATTTTCCCAGCACCATCTATTGAAGAGACTGTCTTTCTTCCAATGGATAGTCTTTCCTCCTTTATCGATATTAGTTGACCATAAAGTCAAGGTCCACTTCTGGTTCTCTATTTCTTCCATTGATCTATGTGTGTTTTTGTGCCAGTACCACACTGTCTTGATGACTCAGCTTTGTAGTACAACCTGAAATCTGACATTGTGATGCCCCCAGATATGGTTTTTTTTTTAAAATTCCCCTGGCTTTCGGGGTCTTTTCTGATTCCACACAAATCTTAAAATAATTTGTTCTAACTCTATGAAGAAAGTCCATGGTATTTTGATAGGGATTGCATTAAACGTGTACATTGCCTGGGTAACATTGACATTTTCACAATATTAATTCTGCCAATCCATGAGCATGGAATTCTTTTCCATCTCTTTGTGTCTTCCTCATTTCTTTCAGAAATGTTCTATTGTTTTTAGGGTATAGATCATTTACCTCCTTGGTTAGGTTTATTCCTAGGTATCTTTGATTTTGGTGCAACTGTAAATGAAATTGACTCCTTAATTCTCTTTCCTCAGTCTCATTGTCAGTGTATAGAAAGCATTGATTCTGGATATTGAGTTTTTTATATTGCAATGCTACCAAATTGCTGTATGAGTCTAGCAATCTTGGTGTGGAGGCATTTGGGTGTTCTAAGTAGAGTATCATGTCATCTGAGAAGAGGAGAGATGATTGACTTAATCTTTGCCAATTTGAATGCCTTTAATGTCTTTTTGCTGTCTGACTGCTAAGGCTAGGACTTCCAGACTATGTTGAATAGCAATGGTGAGAGTGAACATCCCTGTCTTGTTCTGATATAGGGGAAATTTTAGTTATCTGATATATGGATGGCTACCACTACTTTCTCTCTTTCTTTTTTTTTTTTCACTGCTTTCTTTTGAGGACCATTTGAATGGTAAATGGTTCTCCAACCCATTATTTTCAGATTGTAGGTGTCCTTCTGTCTAATATGAGTCTCTTGTAGAAAGCAAAGAGTTGGGTCCTGATTTTTCATCCAGTCTGAAACCCTGCGCCTTTGAAGGGGTCATTAAGCCCATTCACGTTCAGAGTTACTATCAACAGATATGAGTTTAGTGTCATCATGACATCTATTCAGTCCTTGTTTTGTGGATTGTCCACTGAACTTCTTCTTAAAGGGGAATTTTAAGAGTCCCCCTTAAATTTCTTGCAGTGCTGGTTTGGAGGTCACATATTCTTTCAGTTCCTGCATGTCTTGAAAGCTCTTTATCTCTCCTTCCATTTTGAATGAGAGCCTTGCTGGATAAAGTATTCTTGGTTGCATGTTATTTCATGGAGGACCCTGAATATATCCAGCCAGCACTTTCTGGGCTGCCAGGTCGCTGTGGAGAGGTCTGCTCCTCCCCATAAAGGTCAGGGATTTCTTGTCTCTTGCTGCTTTAAGCATCTTCTCTTTATCTTTGGAATTTGAAAGCTCACTATTAAATCGAGGTGTTGGACTGTTTTTATTGATTTTAGGGGGGATCTCTCTATTTCCTGGATCTGAATGCCTGTTTCCCTTCCCAGATTAGGAAAGTTTTCAGCTAGGATTTGTTCAAATACATATTCTGTCCCTCTGTCCCTTTCAGCGCCCTCAGGATCCCCAATTACACATAGGTGGTTTTTCTTCCTCAGGCTGTCGTTTATTTCCCTTAATATGTCTTAACTGGTCTCTTAATTGTCTGTCTCTTTTTTCCTCAGTTTTCCTCGTTGCCATCAACTTGTCTCTATGTCACTCACTCGTTCTTCCACCTCGTTAACCCTCGTCATTAGGAATTCTAGTTTGGATTGCATCTCATTCAATTGTTTTTTACTTTCTGCCTGATTGTATCTAAATTCTGCAGTTATGAAGTCTCTTGAGTCCTTTATGCTTTTTTCTAGAGCCACCAGTAGCTGTATAATAGTGCTCTGAATTGGTTTTCTGACATTGAGTTGTAACATTTGTAACTCTGTGGGAGAGAGGACTGTTTTTTTTTCTTTTGAGGTGAAGTTTTTCCTTCTAGTCATTTTGCTCTGTGCAGAGTGGCCAAAAACATGTTGTATTGGGAAAAGGAGAAAAAGAGAGTAGGAAGAAAAAAGAGAAGAGAAAAAGAAAAAGAAAAAGGAAGAAAAAAAAGCAAAAAAGAATAAAAGGAGAAAGAAAAGAAAGAAAGGGGAAAAG